>NC_050517.1:9100819-9110192 GCF_002922805.2 Oryzias melastigma
TTATTCTGACGGTCTGGAGTTTGTGAAAACATGTTCCCCTGACCCACCCAACCTCTTCCTTCATCTGGTGCATCATCGTCACCGTCCTCGCCTCATAGCGTAAAGCTCTGCAGAATTTTCTGTTTCAGCATCACTTCCTACTGTTGCCGCAGTTCAAATTGGTACACAGGGAGATTTCCTGCTGCTTGCTCCAAACAGGAGTGTTGTATCTGCAGAGGACAAATGTTACAGTCAGCAGTTGTCACTTTTTTGCTGTTCAACCTACGGGATTTGCACCCAACTGTCATCAACTGCACTCACCACTTGGAGGAAAGCTAGAGCATTGTGTGGGCCTGACTGACTCCAGGTCAGTCCTAAAAAAGATTCAGTAAAGTTCAATATTTAAGTCTCAAAAGGAGTTTACTAAAACATAAAGACAAAATAAATTCAAATTTAACAACTTAAACATATATATATATATATATTGTTTAGTATTGTTTAGGTATGTCTAATTAAATAAGCAAGTTAATTCCAGCTATATCATGGTCCGTGGTCTTTTTCCTTTGGTTTTCTAAGGTACAAGTTTAATATTCTACCAGTCGAACCTACTGGCCCAGATTTACTGTAGCTATCCCTCAGAGGTGTTATACTGTGTGCAGTGGAAAAATGGGCAAACCTGTTCAGAGCAGGCAAAATATCAAGAAGAATATCAAGAATATCAAACAGGAAGTACCTGCTGGTTCTAAGAAGTCAAAATCCTATAGACTTCTATTGAGAGAATAACAGCAGTTACTCAGTCATTCTTTATGTCAGACTTGCTCTGATATTTTTTTTTAACGTGTTCTTGCTAATCCAATTTTTTCCATGGATATTTTCCTTATGGCAAATTGTTCAAGCTATTAATTAACCAGTCAGATGCCTCAATAAAAGTCTCTCATTGAACGTTGGAAATGTTGAATTTAAAGATTCCCCTCAGCACGCTTTCAAGTGGTAGGGGTGTGGACTTCCAACAAGCTCCCTCCTGATTGGCAAGAGTGGTAGCCATAGAAATGCTTACCAACGTTGTCTGGTTCCAACATAGAAGCGTCTCTATCACAACAAAATTGTGACTGAATTGATTTCATTTGGTTGGAGCCTGAAATATGCCATTTTATATCGATGACATCACTCTTACTCAGTCCAGTTCTCATATACAGTCGATGGTTGTTGCCAGATATCTGCTGTTTTGAACTTGTAAAACATTTGAGAACTGTGTTGTTGTTGCCATGCAAACAAGCATTGTATTATTTTGTAGAACCCTCTTATTGTTGTGTGATTAGATTATGCGAGATATCCTCTTATGATGTAATCAGAACGAGGCTGTATCCTCTCACAGTCAGGCCACAAAAGCATAGGGACAAAGAAATCATCAGACGGGTTTAAAGCACAAAAAACACACATGTTCAGAAATACTGGGACATAATGAGTAATGCAAAATTGATACACTGTAATGACTGCTTTGTCTCAGTTCCGGATAAAAGTGAATCTCTGGGCCTTTGTGCTATTTGTACAGCAAATCGCCTTTGAGTCTTTTCTCTCAGCGTGAGAGCAGGAAAACACAGGGCTGAGAGTGGCCTCCTTGTGAGTTTATGTTACACCTCATCTTTGGGCATGGCTGGAGGCGGCAACATGTTTTCCACACAACGTGATGAGGAGCGAGCAGTAATTCTTATGCAGATGAGGAGGAGCGGTGTACACACAAACAACGCTGCAGCCTCCCCTGCAATGCTGGTCGTACAGCAGAGCCTTTCCAAGAGCTTTTCCAAGAAAAATAATTAATAATTGATTGTGCCTGGTATCGGTGCGAGTTGTCTTGTTTGAGGGTGTTTTGTGGTTGTAGTTTCTGATGCTCATCGTGGATGCTGCCATCAACACCGTCACGAGGGAGAAACACTCTAAGCTCGTTTCACTTTTGCACTATAGAAGTTGGTTAAAATTGTGATTGTTACTAATAAAGCACCCAGGAAACTGCAAACGAAAATATTAATGGAAACAATTATATTTTGTTTGAAGTTATAAAATTGCACATTTTATTTACGCCAGAAAAAAAACAAGGAATAATTTTGTGTTTTAATGACTTTATTCTGTTTTAAATGTTTATTTCCTTTTAGCTTCAAACTAAGAGGATTAGAGAGAAAGTTGAGGGTGAAATGTAGTTGGGATAATATGGGTAAAAAAACAGGGAAATAATTGACCCCTTTGAACAAATTATATAGAATAGAAAAGCAGCTCCTCCCTTACACGATGCAAACCTGGACATGCGTTTGGAGAAACTCCTCCTCCACTGCTCAGCACACGTATCAAAGCCTCCACACATACATCACTAGCAGTGGGTTTTCTGCCACTGCGCTCCACGCCATGCAACGTCAGATGAACGTTACATCACGTTACGTTTTGCTGTTTACATAATCAAGTCATGCTTTGCCATGTCCACCCAATCCGTTCCTGAGGAGGATTTCTGGAGCCATCCTTCAAGCTTTCTGTTCCTGCTCATTTTCGTGCCTGTTTCTCAGGAGGGGTTCTCAGATACCTTTGACATCTGTCTGGCTGCAGAAACTCTGATTGTTTTCTGGTTTTGCTTTGTTTTGTTCCTCCAGGTCCTCTCCTCTCAGGTTTTAGGGCATCTGGGATCTGCCCTTTTGGTGAGGGGTACTGTAAGGGTTATTTGGTTTTCATCCTCTGAATTACCCTTCCACCAGTTCCAAGTTGATCATTCACAGCTGTCCTCATTTAGTTAATTCCTCTCAGTGTATATAAAGCCTCTTTTCCACTGAGCGGACTGGTCCGGTGTTTTAAGCATTTACATTGTAAAATGGACCCATTAACAGTATCGAACCCGTACCTCTTGAGGACCCATCTGTTGTGGGTCTGTAGATCAATAGAGCGGAACAGTTGGGGTGGAGCTGCTGTAGCCCCCTGCTGATTGGCTGAAAAATGAGGATGACATTAGAAAGCACCAAATAGCGCTAAGCCCACATTTCCAACATTTTCCTCTTCACTGTGGTATTCTTCTTAGCCGCCTACAATCTTTTAGTGAACAACATTAAGTTCCTTCAATGTACAATTTACAAAAAGTGAAGCCAGAAAAAGACGAGCTGCTGGATGACCTCCATTGTTGTTGCTTTTCTAGTTGTCACACGACAGTGACGCAATGACGCCCTAGCGGTCTGCAGCATAAAAAAAACAAACCGCTCAGTGGAAGCAAGGCTTAACTGGTCTGTACTGTACTACTCCTTACTGGACCGTCAGTGGAAACGAGGCTTTAGTGTCTGGTTTTCAGTTCTTCAGTGTCAGGTCCTCTGCTCTATTTTGTCACCGGTTTGTTCCTCCCATGGTTTCGTCATGTTTCCTTTTATTGATTAAATGTTGAAGTTTCTGTCATGAAGCCCGGCCTCCTGTGTTTTCAGCGCCTGCACAATCAGTCCCTGACTCAAACTGGACAGTAGCTACGTTTACATGGCAACAAGTAATCAGAATAAACGCCTGATCAGAATTAAAATTTGTCATGTAAACACGCCATTCGGAATACTCTGGCCTGATCAGACTCATTCGGATCCATATTTCCTTCCAATCGGGACAGGTGCTATTTTATTCAACAGAGGAGGAAAAGATTTGGTCCTGACAAAAAATGAACATGAAAGTGTTATGGAAATGTTATTTTTGATGTTTCTTATTTTATTTTACTGAACGTTGATTGAAGTTTTGAATTTAAAATGCCCTTCACTTGGACTTGGGCTTTTGTTAGGCATTTTATGTTACAGCCTTTTATTGTTAAGAAAGTTGATCTCAATACAATGTTACAAAATAAAGTATTTCTGATGAAAACTATTAATTTTGCCATTCTTGTTTTCATAATTAATGTAGAACTTCTAAATTCCACGAAGCACACATTTTTTTCCTTAAAAAAGGCCACATATTAATTTGCGATTCATCGTGAGTTAACTCTGGAAATGCGATTAATCGCGATTAAAAATTGTAATCGCCCGACAGCTCTAATGAAAACACGTTCGAGGTATCATCTCGCTCTATTCATTATGTTTGTTCATAACAGAATTGCTTTTTCTTCTTCTACGACTGTTTCCGGTATTTTATGCAGTTCTGCGCATGCCAAAATGATTTACTCCAATCAAACATGTGGTGCATGGAAACGTTTGTTACAATTTGATAAAGTTTTTCAGGCCCATGTGCACAGTTCTATTCTAATCCAATCTTTGATCCAATCAAGGACATTTTGCACATGTAAACGCAGCCTGTCTGACATATGACACATCTTTACTGTTTGATGCATGAAACAAACAATCTCTAACACCTCTAACACAATTGGCTCTCTGGAGGATGGGCGAACTTTTGTGTCAGGCTGAATTTCTCCTCCAGGTCTTATACACAAGAAAAACATGGAGCTTTGAGGGCGCTTTGTTGCATGAGACAATATAAGAAACCATCACAATCTCATATCCAATAATGTGTGGAAAGAAACATAATCCAACAGAGGTAATGAGATTCCAGCAGCGACAAGCGGCGTCTGAATGTCAGCCTGACATATTATTGAATGGGTCTGATATCTACTGAAGGTTACTGAATGCTGCACAAACTTTCCAACACTCAGCAGGGCTTACTCATCGAGCTGCCACAGTCTTTCTCTTACTCACACGCTAAACCCAGCTGACCATCTGTTGCGGTTGTCATGGATACCACTTCATTCCTGACTACCTGAATGGCTTATCTTGATTGTTTCAGCATGCGATTTTCTCCGATTACCATTGTACCTGACATTAAAATCCGCGGCTTTTGGAAGATCAAATAACTTTTCTTTGATAAAAGGCTAATTTCTTCCCTTTCTTTCTTTTTCAAAAACCAGGTAATTTGCATGCATAAAATATGCATTTTTAAGCTGCCAATATCCCTCAATTTAGGATGAAATCTAAGGGAAAAAAATCTTACTTTCACTGTTGGCATTAATATTAGGAACGTGTATTTTTCAAACTGAGAAAAAGGGCTATAATCAGTTTTTGGTGCAGTAAAACCATTTATGGCATTCGAGAAGTCGACCTCTGACCCCCTAGAGTTTTAAAAGGAAGTATCAAATGGCTCCAAGAAGCCAAAATCCCACAGAGTTTCATTGAGAAATGAACAACTACAGTATTACTCTGTCATTTTATTTGTGAAAATACCTATTCTTGCTCCGATACATTTTTTTTACATATTCTTTATATTCCTATTTTTTTCATAATATTTTTTCTTTATCAAAAGCTATACATGTTATAAACTGGTCCATCAGATGCCTCAATAAAAGTATCCAGTCTCGGTTAAATGTCACCCAGTCCATTTCTCTTGCACAGTCAATGGTTACTAACAACGTCTACCTCCACCATGGTGGTGTCTGTTTTGCAAACAAGAAGCAACTGAATTGACTTCATTAAGTTGGAGCAGGAAGCAAGTCATTTTCTATGTGTGCCATCACACTCGATCTAGTTCTCATTAGCCTAATTTCCACTGAGCAGTTTGGTAAGGAGTGGTACGGAACGGTCCGGTTAAATCTGGTGAGCGTCTCCACTAAGTTAAGCCTCGCTTCCACTGAGTGGTTTGTTTTCATGGCGCATGCATGGTGTAGACTGCTAGCGTGTTGCTAGCTTACCCCGCATCACGCTGTCGCCAATGAACGTTTGCAGTTCACCAGACCAGGCCTTGCTGGTGTGTGCAGACATTTTCAATCTAGACTCGTGACCAAAAGAGTACACAGGATATCACAAAAGCCAGAATATTTACAAACGTTAGAAATGTTAGCTTAAATAAACGCTATATTGGCGCTTACTAATGTCGTCATCCCTTTCTGCCAATCAATGAGTGGCTACAGAGGCTCCGCCCCAATCGTTCCGTTCTATTTTTCAGTAGATCTACAATCCATGGGGGTCCCCAAGAGCTAAGGTTTGGTACTGTTCATTTAGTGCATTTTACATTGGAAACGCCAAATAGCGGACCGTAACGGATTGCTCAGTGGTCAGTCGATGAGTAAAAGGTTTTGTGCTAATTAAGTTAGTGCCTTTTTTTCCCCCCTCTCTGGTTGACAAATTATTTTCTCTGCATTAAGTATTATGTCCCCTTTTTAAAACACACCAAAAGTACTTAATGGGTGCTATTGCAACTAAACAAGCCTGTGCTATAGTCTCTAAATTCGAATGTTGGCCTCAAGGAAACATGTAAAAGTACTAAAAAAAGCTCCACAAGAGACGCTCAAAGAGGCCATGCAGCGGACCGTTGCATTGTCGCCGCTCCCTTAAACCCAGTCCCTGTGAAACTAAATTAATAAAGCCAAAATCGAAAACAGGACCGCTGGTTACTCTCAACCCAACTAATTATTAATGGAAAACAAAACAACAAAACACTGTTACTGGGGAGAGACCAATGAACTGCCTCCCTCTGGCTTTATATTGGCCCATGTGAGTGTGTGCAGCCATTCAGCACTAAAGAGAAGAAAGCAGATTCATTAGTCAAAATAAATCACATTAAAAGTATTCTGGCATATTAGTGCATAGAACAGCTGCTTCCCAGCATCATTACTGGAAAACAGGACTCATTCACTTGTACTACATAATTATGAAAAGAAAATGGTCTATTTAAAGAGCATCATTTTACATGATTTTAAGGGTATGTTGCAGCTTAGGGATTTGAAACAAAACTTCCGTGAACAAATCAAAGCGCAGCTTTCGCTTAAGCCACCGAGAGCAGAATTCTCTCAGACATAAGAAGAGGTGACAGGATTGCAACATGTGGTTTGTGCTGTTTGCTCACTTCAAAACGTGACCTTAATTCGAGGCACAGGAGGCAGGTTAGGGGAACAGAACATGTGCTTTGTTTACAAGAATCCAGCTCCAGGAAAATGCATTCAGGGAGCGGCTCAAGCATTAATCCGAAGAAGGGAAAAAAGTATGAAACGCTGAACAAGGTGCAAATAGGAATTACAGGAGAAATAAGGTACACCAAGCAGAACCAAAATGATTAACGTAACGAAGTCTGTGCTGCTTACAGTGACAGAGAGACTGGTTTGCTTTTGTTTGAAACTATAAAAAAGTAGCAACAATAACAGGCATTTCTTTAATTCTGGAGCCATTTCCTCCAGCACCAGCGAGCGCACGCATGACTACGCTTCAAATAGCCCACAGAAACACGAGCAACCTGATTATTTAATTAGATATTCTTTTAGATGAGTTGCTCCATATGGATCACGGCATGCGGATGGAATATATGGAAGGGCTCACGAGCCCTCGTGATAAAGAAAACACACTTAGAGGTTAATGAGTTGAACTGAGTTAATTAATCTCTGCAAAGATGCAAACGAATGCATGCACTTCCTGTTTATTATTATTCAATATTTGCTGATATTTGTGTGAACAGCCCAAACATCTGGACGGCTAAAGAGATGGAGCTCCTAATCCAATGATAAAGTGAGAGATGCCGTTTCTAATGCATGGTTTTGAGGCAGTAGCTGCACTAAAATAAACAGACGGTGCATGCAGAGGAGAAGATGAACAGAAGGTAGCTGTAATCTAACATGCAGACACCAGCGTTTCATGCTCCCTGCTCCGCCTGAGATGGCTCTCTGCCTGCCTGCTGAGTGGGATTACAGCCTGAAATCAGAGATTGAGAGACACTGGCGTTACTAAATGTGCAGAATTTCTTGATACTGAGGGTTGCCGTTTTTTTTTTTTTTTTTGGTAGTACATGAAGAAAATGGCACAAGGTAAAACAATGCAAACCACAGGCTTAACACATTACTTGGTGTGAGGAAATGATCATTTGGACAGTTGAGCTGCAGCCACTAAAGCAGGACACAACTCAAACAGCTTCTGTAATGAAATAAAAGGCCCCCAAATTTTGTGTACTACTGGATTTTTTTTTCTTTGACAGCACAAATGAAACAAAAATACTTGTTTATCAGTTCAAAAGAAATATATAAAATATGATCAGACCAAAAAACTGAATTGAATGCAGTCTGTGTGAAGAGTATTACAAAAGCAATGCTATCAAGCCAGCAAGGCCAAGTGGGCCCCATGGTTTAAAAGTGGGCAGAAAATGCGGATCCCCAATGAGTTTGTACGCAGTTTCCATGCTGGCCCCAACTGTGTTTGCCCACATTGGCTTAATTGGGCTCTCAGTGAGTTTGCTTGCTATGCTAGCCAGCCGCCCAGTGGATAGCAGAGCTCACTAGACCCCCACAGCGGAGCTTGCTAGCTCGATACACCTGAGCTTGATAGCTCAATACAGCGAAGCTCACTAGCTCAATACAGCAGAGCTCAACAGCTTCATATAGTGGAGCTTGCTAGCTCGTTACAGAAAAGCTCGCCAGCATGCTATCCGTCCACTGGGAGGCTGGCTAGCAAAGCGAGACAACCCATTGAGTGCCCACTTCAGCCAACGTGGGCAAACACAGGTGGGGCCACCACAGAAACTGCGGACAAACCCAATCAGGGAAGACATTTTCTGCCCAGAAAAAGTTGAAAATCAGTCGTGAAGGAAGAAATTAATAGTAATGATTTGTACTCAACTGGAATTAAATAACAAGTCTTTCATAAGTCATAATGGAGCTGTGAAAAAAAATGGAGCAAAATGCACAAAAGTACCTGGAACAGTGACCATTTAGCGGGCCACACATCCCTAGCGTGTATATAACTTTAGTTCATTTTTTTTTGGCCCATGTGAATTTAAAACAAAAACAGAAACAACCACTAGTGGGCACTGTAGGTATAAGTATCAGTTTCTGCGACAGAGGATGAAGAAGTCACAATTTAGAGGGATATAAAGAGTTTAGTTGACTTGTTAGCATCTTCTTTAAACCATGGTTATCTGAATAATTGTTCATATGTTGCGCCAATATCTTAGATTCCTTCCATGTTTCATTAAGTTAAATAAGTATCAATGTGTTAAGGTAGTGTAGCGTGTATATATTCAGTCTATTACTGTTATCTATTCTGCTTTCCTTTCAAGATAAAATATCAATTCTTGGTCCTGTATTTTGATAAATAAATTTCTCCCAAAAGTGCAACTGTTTTTTTTCTTTATTATATATTTTGTGGCTGCTGTGACTTAAATTGTGCAGCGACTTTTAGTCTGAAAAATATGGTCTAGACTCTAGAGCAGGGGTGTCAAACTCAATCGCACAGGGAGCCAAAATCCAAATTACACCTTAGGTCCCGGGCTGAACAGATCAACATTTATTGAACACTCAAACTACCTTTTTAAACTTATATTATGAACTAGATATATAGCATTACCAGCAATAATGCTAGTGTGAATGCTATAAGCTGAAATTAGCTGCTGGTGCTGAAAGCTGAGGATGCGGAAGTTGATAGCTGAATCA
>NC_050517.1:9110236-9110623 GCF_002922805.2 Oryzias melastigma
CCGCTTAGCTTCGTCACTCAGCTAGAGGCGGTACTCTGCCACTAGCTTCCCTGCTCAGCTAACTGTGCTCAGTCGCCAGCTTCGAGCTCAATAACAGTGTGAACTGGTGTAAAAACGCTGAAGTTGACAGCTGAAATCGCTGAAGCTAATCGCTGAAAACACTGAAGCTGATAGCCAGCTAAAATATTAGCTAAATGCCAAATTATCCTAAAAAACTGAAAAAAGCCTAAGTTAACCAAAACAGCTAACATGTAGCGAAAATATAAGTTAAACTCCAAAACAGCCTAAAAAACTGAAAAAGCCTGAATTAGCCAAAACAACTAGCATGTAGCTGAATTACTAGCTAAACTCCAACTTAGCCTAAAAAACTGAAAAAATCCAAAACTA
>NC_050517.1:9110848-9112061 GCF_002922805.2 Oryzias melastigma
CAGCCTAAAAAATTTTAAAAAGCCTAAATTAGCCAAAACCTAGCATGTAACGGATATAGCTAAACTCCAAAACAGCCTAAAAAACTGAAAAGAAGCCTAAATTAGCCAAAACAGCTGTAGCTGAAATATTAGCTAAATTCCAAAATAGCTTAAAAAATCTAAGTAAATGCCAAAAAAGTCAAAAAAGCTAGCATAGTGCAATTTTTTCAAACTTTAAAACTGTAACTTATTAACATGAATAATAAAAAGGCAGGGATATTATTCGAGAGTAAATTAACTGAAACCTCAAATTACTTTCAATATTTTACTCACCATAAAAATATATTATGTCAAAGTTATACAAGTTAGAAATAAGCGTAAGATAACATCGGGCCATTCACAACAATACAATGAAATGATCTGGAGGGCCGGATATAATTACCTGGAGGGCCGAATCTGGCCCCCGGGCCTATGATTGACACATGTGCTCTCGAGCTTGTCAAAGGCATGACGTTTGATTACATAAAAGGGGACAGAGGTGACTGCATGTAAAACTTACAAAAAGAAGAACACTGACTTGAGTACAAGTGGTCTGAAATACCAAGTATTTTCCATCAAAATTTCCATAAAATAGACACATAAATTCTTAAAAAAATGTAAATCCTTATTAGCAAGATTCTATGTTGAGTATTGTATGTAAAAAGGAACACGGGTTACAGTAAAGGACAAAAAACTTAGTAATAGGAGCTTAGAGACATGAGCGGAAGTTAAGTAAAAATGATTTTTTCTGAGTTCACATGGAGGGCAGTAAAATAGAAGTTGAAAAGTTGAAGTTGTTCATTTTTCATTCCTTATAGAAAACCTGTGGCCTTCCTTGTAAACAGGCTCAGTGCTGGACTTTCCTATAGGAGATGGCCTTGGGCGCCTTTGACCACGTGTTAATAACACATTTTTATCTCGGTTAATGCAGAACCCTGTCTCAATCAAGCAATGGTGCTTAAAGACCTGGTATCATGTCAATATTAAGTTTTCTTTTATGTGTATTACGATATAATAACAGCATTTGACCTTCCCCTGAGGTAAGAGTTTTCTTTTTTTCTCTTCATGTCCATCTATTCTCCTCTCAGTGAAAAAGTATTTGTGAGTGAAGCTTCTAAAACAGAACGACCTGGAACTTTTCAATATAGTAAGATGCTTTTCTTATTTGAGCAATATGACTGATGCTGCAAACTAC
>NC_050517.1:9112121-9123392 GCF_002922805.2 Oryzias melastigma
GCTTGATTAAATAATGTTGCATTTATTTATATAATTATGAACAGTTTGGGCTTCCATAGTCCAGGACTACAAAGACCTGATTATTTTTGCAACTCTTCTTTTTTACTGCACTATTAGCTGCATTTATATGGACACAAGTAATAGGAATAAAAGACTGATCAGTATAAAAAAGTCTCATGAGGACACGCCATTTGTATATTCCGGCCAAAATTTCCTTCCGATTGTCCCGATTGTTGATCTCGGCGCAAGTCTTCTTCTTCTTTTCCCTTCGGCTTTTCCCTTCAGGGGTCGCTGCAGCAAATCAGTTCCCTCCATCTAAGCCAGTCTTCAGCATCCTCCACTCTAACACCAGCCACCTTCATGTCTTCATTCACTGCATCCATAAACCTCCTCTTTGGTCTTCCTCTAGACCTCTTTCCTGGCAGCTCTAGACTCAGCATCCTTCTACCAATATATTCACTGTCTCTCCTCTGAACATGTCCAAACCATCTCAGTCTGGCCTCTCTGACTTTATCTCCAAAACCTCTAACATGTGCTGTCCCTCTGATGTATTCATTCCTGATCCTATCCATCCTGGTCACTCCCAAAGAGAACCTCAGCATCTTCATCTCTGCTACCTCCAGCTCTGCTTCCTGTCTTTTCTTCAGTCCCACTGTTTCTAGTCCAAACAACATGGCTGGTCTCACCACAGTCTTGTACACCTTTCCTTTCATTTGTGCTGAAACTCTTCTGTCACACATCACACCTGACACTTTTCTCCACCCATTCCAACCTGCTTGCACTCTCCTCTTCACTTCTTTTCCACACTCTCCATTACTCTGTACTGTTGACCCTAAATACTTAAACTCCTCCACCTTCTTTATCTCTTCTCCCTGTAACCTCACTCTTCCACTCTGGTTCCTCTCATTCACACACATGTACTCTGTCTTACTGCGGCTAACCTTCATTCCTCTCCTTTCCAGGGCAAACCTCCACCTCTCTAACTCCACCTCCACCTGTTCCCTGCTCTCACTACAAATCACAATATCATCTGCAAACATCATAGTCCATGGTGATTCCTGTCTAACCTCATCCGTCAGTCTGTCCATCACCATTGCAAACAGGAAGGGGCTCAGAGCTGATCCCTGATGTAATCCCACCTCCACCTTGAACTCCTCTGTCACCCCTACAGCACACCTCACCACTGTCTTACAGCCCTCATACATGTCCTGCACTGCTCGGACATACTTCTCTGTCACTCCAGACTTCCTCATACAATACCATAGTTCCTCTCTGGGCACTCTGTCATAAGCTTTCTCCAGATCTACAAAGACACAGTGGAGCTCTCTCTGACCTTCTCTGTACTTCTCTATCAACATCCTCAAAGCAAATGTTGCATCTGTAGTGCTCTTTCTTGGCATGAAACCATACTGCTGCTCACAAATGTTCACTTCTGCTCTTAGTCTGGCTTCCACTACTCTTTCCCACACCTTCATTGTATGGCTCATCAGCTTTATTCCTCTGTAGTTACCACAACTCTGCACATCTCCCTTATTCTTAAAAATGGGCACCATCACACTTCTCCTCCATTCCTCAGGCATCTTCTCACCACCTAAGATCCTGTTGAACAACCCGGTCAAAAACTCCACTGCCATCTCTCCTAGACACTTCCATACCTCCACAGGTATATCATCAGGACCAAGAGCCTTTCCACTCTTCATCCTCTTCAAAGCCCCTCTCACTTCACCTTTACTAATCTTTCTTACTTCCTGCTCCACAACCGTCACCTCTTCTACTCTTTGTTCTCTCTCATTCTCTTCATTCATCAATTCTTCAAAGTATTCTTTCCATCTTTCCATTACACCACTGACACCTGTCACCACATTACCATTCCTATCCTTGATCACCCTAACCTGCTGCATGTCCTTCCCATCTCGATCTCTCTGCCTTGCTAGTCTGTACAGGTCAGTCTCTCCCTCCTTACTACCCAACCTAGCATACAAGTCATCATAAGCTCTTTGTTTGGCCTTTGACACCTCTACTTTCACCTTACGCTGCATCTCCCTGTACTCCTGTCTACTCTCCTCAGTCCTCTCAGTGTCCCACTTCTTCTTAGCTAGTCTCTTACTCCGTATACACTCCTGCACCTCCTCATTCCACCACCAAGTCTCCTTATCAACTCTCTTTCCTGATGACACACCAAGTACACTCCTACCTGTCTCCCTGATCACATTAGCTGTAGTTATCCAGTCATCTGGGAGTACCTCCTGACCACCCAGAGCCTGTTTCAACTGTTTCTTAAAAGTCATGCAACAATCTTCTTTTTTCAGCTTCCACCAGTTTGTCCTCTTCTCTGCCTTTGCCCTCTCTTTCTTCATCTTCTTCACCACCAGAGTCATTCTACACACCACCATCCTGTGCTGTCTGGAAACACTCTCACCAACCACTACTTTACAGTCACTGATCTCCTTCAGATTACACCGTCTACACAAGATGTAGTCTATCTGTGTGCTTCTACCTCCACTCTTATAGGTCACTCTATCTTCCTGTCTCTTCTCAAAGAATGTATTCACTATCGCCATTTCCATCTTTTTTGCAAAATCAACCACCGTCTGTCCTTCTACATTCCTCTCCTGGATACCAAACCTGCCCATCACCTCCTCATCACCTCGGTTTCCTGCACCAACATGACCATTGAAATCTGCACCAATGACAACTCTCTCATTTCCAGGGATGCTCATCATCACTTCATCAAGATCCAACCAGAACTTCTCCTTCTCTTCCAGCTCACATCCTACCTGTGGGGCATACCCACTAACAACATTGAACATGACACCCTCCATTTCTATCTTCAGACTCATCACTCTATCTGACACTCTTTTTACCTCCACAACACTCCTAACAAACTCCTCCTTTAGGATAACCCCTACTCCATTTCTCTTCCCATCCCCACCATAATAGAACAACTTGAACCCTGCTCCTAAGACTCTAGTCTTGCTACCTTTCCACCTGGTCTCCTGGACACACAGTATGTCTACCTTTCTCCTCTTACACTCTTAGATGACATGTAAGAAAAAAACTTGATTGAAATAAAAAAAAAAAAAAAAAAACCTGAAATATGATTATTTTTTTCATTTGTTCCTATTACACAATTAGATACACTGTATCTCTGTGGCTTGAGCAACTCAGCCATTACTGACACATACTTGCAAGTTAGTAATACAATCCTGTCAAATGAAATATTTTAAAAAATGTTTCTTGTGTCTGTCTTTAAGCTCCAGAGTTATAATAAATCCAGCAAACCCACCGTGAGTAAGCCCCACAGGTGGAAATCCCAATGCAGCAGCAGATTAGTGACTGATTTAGACACTTGTTGGAGGAGCACTCACAGAGGCCCACAAAGCCTTCAAACGCTGCTTCAGTGTTTGTGAAATTTGGCTTTCCATGACCAGACCACCTGATGTTTTCCATCACAGCTCCAAATTCCCTTCAAACAGGCGTCTCTAAAAAGTGGAAATGTGTGACAAAGTTGTTGACTCTTGTCAGGCTTTTGTTTGTTTGTTTTTTATGCCTGCTGAGCATCTAGATTTGGGCATATAAATGGGATATAAGCAGCATTTGGGAAGAAAGGATGGACAGTTCATTCCAAAACACATGACTTTTATAAAAAGTGGCAAAAATGATCATCGGCCTGTTGGGAATACTTCCATCCATCCATCCATTTTCTTGACCGCTTCCTCCCTTTCGGGGTCGCGGGGGTGCCGGAGCCTATCCCAGCTACTGATCGGCGAAGGCGGGGTACACCCTGGACAGGTTGCCAGTCTGTCGCAGGGCCTCAATCACACTCCCACTCACTCTCACATTCACACCTAGGGGCAATTTAGAGTCAGCAATTAACCTATGAAGCATGTTTTTGGACGGTGGGAGGAAGCCGGAGTCCCCGGTGAAAACCCACGCATGCACGGGGAGAACATGCAAACTCCACACAGAAAGGTCCCAGCCAGGATTTGAACCGGGGCCTTCTCGCTGTGAGGCAAGAGCGCTAACCACTGCGCCACCGTGCAGCCCGTTGGGAATACTTGTTCCCTTGATTTTCAATGGAGTTTTGCATCTTTTTTTTTTTTTTTTAAGCCAACTGATTTTGCATCTTGATTGGCTGTTGAGTTTGTCAATCTTCTTCGTGATGTGTCTCCTGTACAGAATGTTTCAGTTTGGCAAATTTACATAAATCTTCCATTACAATTAGATCTTTATTTTGATTCTGGACAATTTTTTTAGAAAAGTTTAAACCTTGAGTGTTTAAGAGATATGTGAAAATGTTGCTGTCTGTTTCAGAAAAGTGCATTAAGTGTGTTGATGAGTTTAACCTTAGACATATGTGGATTTTTACCTTTTGCTGTTTGTTTCTAGAACACAGCTTCTGTAATAAACAAGAAGACGCTGTAAATCATTTTAGGTGACCTAAAATGTGAAGCGGGATCATTGAGTGTCAGTATCATGTATAGAGCTTGAGGACATGTTGATCCCAATTGAAAAGAAACACCCACAAAGACAAGACAGATTATCTAATAAAATGATCTATTACTACACATAATATAGAGAAGTTTATTACATAAATGTAGTCATTTTTAGACTGTTAAAAAGTCAGAATTATACAAAAAAGGGCACAAAAAAAACCCTGCAATGAAAATCGCATTTTTAACATGTTCTTGTGATATTTCTCTGATAATGGAGAACATTCATTAAAAAAAAAAGCTTTAAATTGGATTTCTGAGTACTTCTTTATTCAAATCATAAATCAGGAACAGAAAAAAATAAAATGTTGGTTGAAAAAGTGCTAATTTGGGATTTAGGATAAACACCCCAAATTAGCTCAGCTTCGCAGCGGCAGGGATATCAATTATAATTTCCAGAAACGGTTCTATTTGATTCACAAGAGCCTGAATAGATTCAATTCATTTTTTTGTCAATTCTTCAATTCAATTCAATTTAGAGTTTACACATTTAGACACATTTGTTTAGAAATAAGGCCACTAGGTGGTGATCGCGCTTTAGTATTACACCTTATTCCAAAAGAAGAAGACAGCATGAGAAAAAAAAAACAATGTTTTAGACCAGGGGTATTCAAATCCAGGCCTCGAGGGCCGGTGTCCTAGATGTTTTCCAACCAACCTTCCATTGAAGCTCCTTATTGGCTGCTAATTTCCAGGATCAGGTATGTTTAGCCAATAAGGAGCTTCAATGGAAGGTTGGTTGGAAAACATGTAGGACACCGGCCCTCGAGGCCTGGATTTGAATACCCCTGTTTTAGACCATAAATGGTTACGTTCAAAAATAAATTATTAAAAGAGTTTGGAAAATTCATACCTGTGAGTTTATAAAGATGTTAATTTAGTCAGCAATGTATGTCCAGGTCGACGAAGCGTACAATGGGAAATTCCATTAAACGTTAGCATCTAGCTAGCGGACTTTAGCTTTATGTGCTAAATTGATTCACATTTTCTATGACTCGATTATTTATCGATTAAACTTAATTCAAATCAAATCGATTAATCGATTTTATTAATACAGCCTTAAAAAGAGGGGAAGGGGCTGGGTTGTTCACTGCTAACAGTCCCGCCCACAACTCAAAGGGGAATTTTTGATGACCTGCTGCTGCGCTGCACAAAGGTTGTCCTAAGAAAATGACAGATTTTCAGATTTTTTTCTAAAAATTGTATAATTATAATTTAAAAAAGACCACTGGAAAACCTTTTAGAATAGATCAAAAGATGATTGGAGTGGGACTGTAAGGGTTCTTATCCATATCAGAAAATAGAAGACACCTGTTCTTGTTCCCAGCCTCAGCACTGCTGCAGAAATATGGAGTGGAAAAGCTCTCTGGAAAAGCACCTTAGTTGAGTGAACCTCTGCAAGCTGCGGTTGACTCAGTGGTGGGGAGCTGGCGCTTCACATCAGTACATAATGACCTCCCCACGAGGACTGCTGCTTTGGGCTCAGCATCATGCCACTCCAAGTCAATTATAACTGGACTGAAAGCTTGGTCCAAAGAAAGTGGGGACTGGAGTGACAGCTGGGGTACAACAGGGAGAGAAAAGTTGGATAGAGATTTGTGGAGAAACACAGAGACAAGATAAGGAGAAGTTGGGAATATAGAAGGGGGCGATGAGAGGGATTGAAGGATGAAACGGAGACCGTGTAGACACGAGGGGAAGTGAGGGAACCGGGGGCTGAGATGGCGACATGGGAGAAGGGGGGTGGGGGGAGCAGACAAATTCATGGAGAGTTTAGTGAGAGTATCTGTTCTTTGCTGGCACACGCTCTGATGTCTCAGTTTGCACCATCAGAGAGGTCTTTCACCGGCCAGCTGCTGGGAAAGGGGAAGGAGGGAAAGGATGAAGAGAGATGATGAAGAGAAAGACTGAGGGATCTTAGATGGAAGCTGGAGGCGGAGCTGGCACTCATCCCTTCCTGGACTTCTCTTTTCCCCTGTCTCTGCTTTAAAGCCCCTTCTCTTTCTCGATCCAAAACACTGCTTTGTTTTTGTGGGACTTAGCTGGACTGAGGCAAAGAGGGAGATGGCGTGAAGACGCCAAGTCCTCGTGATGAGCCGTCTCACCAGCTGTCGAGTCCTCCCTTGTACATATCAACATGTGATGATTAATGACATACATTGTTGGCCTTAATTAACACTGATTTAAAACTAATTTCTTTCTGTCGATAGTCCATTTTTGGGAGGTTGATACTTGAGACCCAAAAAGCGCATGGCAGTGGACAACGACTTTTTTTGTCATACACTTTTTTATACAGCGACTTTGAACTTAGTCAATGTTGTATTTCTTCTGGCACACATTAACTGGACTCATGATCTCTGATGTCACCCATAGGAGTCACATTTATGAAAACTGCTGTAGGGCAGCTATAGCGATGGGACTTTACCTCACCCATCTGTCTGTCTGTTCTGAAAATAGATCACTAGCCTCACAGGGTCATGCATGACCCAGTCTTCAACCTGTCTCAGCTGGGGCTGGTACTGTAAACACTACGATCCATGACTTTAGTCTGGTGAACTATAAAATCATTACAAGTAATAAGTAAATAATTGGGGAAGGAACACCCGCGGAGTGACAGTCCGTCAGCGGCAACCCAAAGAGTCGCACGCAGCTTACGGCAGAAGTCAGCGGTCAGAGCCACTCCTGCCACACATCCGCTAATTTTATCAACAAAACTCACAACTGAGAGCTACAGGATACGTTTTATAGTATTAGGGGACAAAATGAATCCACCATGTTAAAAAGCGCTCCAACGCTCAATTTGAAGCATAAAATTGCATTGATGCTTTGCTTTTGGACTTGAGTCGCGGCTCACAAGACTTGAGTCACAAGCAACAAGACTTGAGGCGCAACCCACAAGACATGAGTTGCAACCTACGAGATTTGAATTGTGGCTCACGACACTTGAGTCACAACCCACAAGACTTGAGTCACAAGCAACAAGACTTGGGGCGCAACCCACAAGACATGTGTTGCAACCTACGAGATTTGAATCACGGCTAACGACACTTGAGTCACGACCCATAAGACTAAGGCTCACAAGACTTAATTCGCAACCCACAGAACTTGAGTCGCAATCCAAGAGACATGAGTCAAGACCCACGACACTAATGCTGCAACCCACAAGACTTGAGTTAGAACCCACGAGACTTCAGTTGCGACGTTCGATATTTGAGCAGTGACCTAGGTGGCTTGAGTTGCAACCCACGAGACTAAAGTCGAGACCCATGATACTCGGGTCGCAGCCCACCAGACTGGAGTCGCGACCCACGAGACTTCAGTTGCGACGTTCAATACTTGAGGCGTGACCCAGGAGGCTTAAGTTGTGACCCACGAGACTAAAGTTGCGACCCACAAGACTTGAGTCGGGTGAGCCACTGGAAGGAGATCAGAGCTGTTGCTGTCTCTCAGCTGTTCTCACCCTCAATTCTTTAAACTGGGGATGTCGGTGGTGACACCAAATAAACAAACTCTTTGACATACTCTAACACTGCTACCGTTTACGCAATCACTATACTGTCACTTGTTGCAGATTGACTTTTTTTTTTTACTTCAGAATCTGCTGGAATTACATCAGTTGTGTAAACGGTTCAAGAATTAGCTATCGATGAGTGCCCTTATGCCAGCTTTTCTCAGAAAAATTTTGTTCTTATACTACTTATATATAAATATATGTTCCCCCTACATATCATTAACTAAAATGAATTGACCTCCAGGGACATAAATTCACTTTTTCCCTCCTTTTCAACTGTTTCCTCTAGATTCTGATGCAGATAGTAGAATAGTTTGATTCCTCAGGACTAAGGTTGCAGACCAATGAGAAACAATTCTATAGAATGTTGTGTTCCCACCAGTTCTATTAATCTCTCCAACTGTTGTAATGTCCAGGGTCCTTACTCTTTCTCTCATTGCTCTCCATTGTTGTTTTGACATTCCCTCTATTTCCTGTCCACTTTCATGTTCCACAAGGTCAGACAACACAAAAGTTTATAGTTGGACCAAAAAAAAAAAAAAACAGACAGTTTTTTGTTGATGGGACCTTCACAGAGGTACAGTAGTAAGCGCACTTACCTCATAGCGTAAAGGTCCTGGTTCAAATCTCTAGTGGATCCTTCTGTGTGGAGTTTGCATGTCCTCTCAAGCCTTCTTGAGTTTTCTCTGGACACTCCGACTTCTCCTTACAGGGTAAATACATATGATAGATTGATTTGTGTCTCTAAATTGGTCCTGAGCATGCATGCGAGTGTGGTTGTTTGGCTCTGCAATAGACTGTTTGTTAACCTGTCCAGGGTGTATTTGCCTTCACCGAGCAATAGTTGGGATAGGTGCCAGCAGCCCTATGACTCTGAAGCTTTTAGCTTCAGTGATTTCAGCTATCATCTTCAGTGGCCAAATTCAGCTTACAGCATTCACACTAACATTATCGCAGGTGATGCTATATATTTAGTTCATAATTATGTTAAAAACTTACAGTTTTAAAGTTTTAAAAATGTAGTTTTAGAGTGTTTAATAAATGTTTATCCTGTTCGGCCTGCGACCTAAGGTGTGTTTTGGATTTTGGCCCCTTGTGCGAATGAGTTTGACACCCCTATTATATTGTTTTACCTTACACACCTACAGTTACTCTTGATCAGTAACTGACAGATAAGTAAAAAACATGCATGTCAATCCTTTTGTATGCTTTTTTTAAGCTGGATGGAAAGCAACCGAACGTTTCTTTTGGTTTAAAAGGTCAAGTTGCACTCTGCCCTTGGATATGCTACAAATCCAGTTCACAGATTTCACATCACGTAAAGTTTTCTCCTTTTTTTCCCCCATCTGCAAGTAACAGACAGCAACACCAGAAAAAAAAAATACATCAATTGATGATCTGCTTTCAAAACAACATTGTTATGCTGAAAAGATTTCCAGCCACCAGCTGAGCTGAAAATGTCACAAATGAGCAACTGGCGAGAGAATCATCAATCCTGGGCAGGGGGGCAGCGTAACGGTGTCACTTTAGGAAAAATGCAGATCTCCTTGAGGGAATGACCTTGCTTCCTTCGTGCTGAGCAATAATGGATGCCACGGTGTGGCAACAGCTGAACCCTAAAAGCCATTACGTGTGTGTATAGAGTATCCCGTGAATGCCTGCCAAAACAAATTCACACCTATGGTAGGGCGTCTGCAGCTGTGAAGGATTGTGGGAATGCTTGCATGTGTGTGTTTCCTCCAAAACACACCTAAAATGAGGGAGGCAGGAGGCTGTGAGCGCGTGGGATGACAAAGCATTGGGTCCCCAAGGAAGACAGACACCGGTAGCCATCACTGCTGAGAAATCTTAGGGGACAACAAGCTTTCAGTGGCAACGTCCCTGACAATCTAGCTGGAAACACACAAACACACACCTTGTGCACCCCGCCTTACTGTCTTCCAACTTTGTCTCTCACCAAATTTAAAACGTTGCCACAGTCTCTCCGCGTCGCACTCACTCATTTTCAATTACCAGGCAGGTTGCTGCAGTTCCCAGACAATAGCTCAGCTAACTTGATTACCTGTTTCATGGAGCCGGTGGGACAGCAGATGAAGTCGAGCAAAGTGACAGCATCAGCACATGTTGCTTATAGATTGCAGCATATTCTAGGGTGGACACAAAAATGGCTCCAAGAGAGAAAAAAAAGAAATAGAAAAGGTTATTAAAACAATTTATATTTCAGGTGTTTAAAGCAAGTTAGGATTTTCTACAAACCTAACAATTAAACAATCCATTCATGTTAAATTCTTTGGCTCTTTATACTTAATACTTACTGTATTTTTTGCAAAATAAAACACACTGAATTATTTGACAAACCCTCCATGTTTGGCTCGAACTTCCTCCAGATGGAAATGAAGCGACTTCTTCATATCCTCAGATTTGTGCGTCGCAGGTGGGTTTTTCTGGACCATGATCTGGAACTTTTTTTGTAATATTTACACTTTTTGCAGGAAAAAGAGTTAGAAAGTGCAGCAGACGACAAGACGCATGTATATTCTATTATTAAACTTATGTCATGTATGAGGCGCATTATATGAGACACGAGAGTCAAAGGAAAATCCATCCGTCAGTCAGAAAGACTGTATTAACTGCGTTCACAGGAGTTAAAAATATGTTTGTAACATGTTACTAATTAGTCGCATTAGATAGTCGTGTTAGCATTTTCACACAACTTGTAACTCCCAACTTTGCTTGAAACAAGTAAATAGACAGACTGATTTGGCTAAAACAAATGTTACTGTCACTACTCCAACTTCTAGCCTTGTTAGTAACACATAATTTAAAAAACTCAGTCAGACATTGCTACATGTTAGCGGCTAACATGTTAGTGTATTCACAATAACTCTCAACCTTGTTTGTAACTCATAAACAAACTGATAAAGCCAAGAGAAACATTACTTTGACAACGGTAACTCCCAACCTCGTCAGTAACACATCATAAAAAAAATAACTATACGACACTGCTACACGTTAGCTGTGTTAGCATATTAACAAAACTTCCGCTTTTGTTTGCAACATTAATAAACAGCCTGATTTCGCTGAAACAAACATCGTTGACTATGCTAACTCCTACCTGTGTAATAACATATAGGCTTACATATAAAAAAAAGTTAAGTGGACTATATAGTATGTAAAATAATCTGCTAATATGAGAGACAAATTTCACTTTAAGCTCACATGTTTAATAGAGAAGAGAATCAAAACTGTAATGGTTGGGGTGCTTGT
>NC_050517.1:9123770-9136833 GCF_002922805.2 Oryzias melastigma
ACAGATGAAAGAAACATTACTGTGACGGCGCTAGCTCCCAACCTTGTTAGTAACACAAAATAAAAAATAACAAAAAAATAAATAATAAAAAACTCTAACACAGCTACACTTTAGCTGTGTTAGCATAACACCCAATCTTGTTTGTAACACGAATAAAAAGACTGATACCACTAAAAAAAAAACATTTGTCACTACGCTGACTCCCACTGGTGGTAAAGCACACACAAAAATCACAGTCCACCACCGCTACATGGTAGCTATGTTAGCGTATTCACAATAACTCAAAGAAAAAAGAACCAGACTGACATATTTACAGAGCACCTCTCAAAATGTTATCAACATCAGTAAACACAACCAGAATAAACTCATATTTAAATTGCTCAGAATTATAAGGAGACCTGTTGTCTTTTGAAAAGAAAATCTATTATTTTAAGTGGACTATATAGTACGTAAAATAATCTGCTAATCTGAGAGACAAATTTCACTTAAGGCTCAAATGTCTAATAGAGAAGAGAATCAAAACTGTAATGGTTGGGGTGCTTGTGTTTTTCACTGACTGAGGGAATCATCTATAAACTCTCAATATATTTTATTGATGTTAAGATTTATGATCCAAAACCTCATTATAGAAGACTCCACCACACAGTTACTGTTTCACTCATTTTCCCTAAGCGTGGCGACACACACACACAGCTTTCATGTGCTTTTCTGACTACGTTGCCTTCAGGTGGAAAACATTAAAAAAGTCACAACCAATAAATATGAAAATCTAAGCTATAAAATGCCGGTGAACTAAAAGAAAGGTAGCTGCAAACTGTCAATGTAGAAGCAAAATGAAGTGGAAAGAGGGAAATGTTTTTACAAACGCATAACCATAAGTGAATTAGGGAAATAAAAGAAGCGATGAGTCATCAATTGAGTCAACAAACACATCTTTAAGCACTAAATTACGTTTGTTAATCGCCATTTGGAAATCAAACCTTTTTTTTATTTATTCATGGAAGTAATGATAATATAAAGTAAAATGATACATATATTTGCAAAGTGAACCTTAATGCTCTAAAGCTCATTCATGTAAGTAATTGTTGAAAATTCATTAAAGTGAGTGCAGTTTGTCATTTGTCTTAATCTTCATGTACATTAACATTTTATGTTTTTTATTTGCTATAGTCACATAAAATTTTTGTATATTTTGTTGAAATTCTATTTTCCGATAATCATATATAATATTGTCAGTGATTTAGTTTTTAAAGCAGTTAGAGATGACTGATAAAAAAACGTACACAATCTAATAGAATCGTGTTTCTCATCGTTGTCCATCAACTGTCCTGAAAAATGTCTTCAAAATGACCAGTTTCCCCATTCTCATAAATCACTCTAATCACATTTCTGTCTATTCACTCACCCCTATGTTTTACTGTTACATTTATCTGTTCAGCTGAACTTGCATCACCTTTTTTAACCATTCTATTTTTCATAGAAATGTGCAGCTGAGGGATGACTCTTGCAGTCACTCGCTCTCTTATCGAGAATGAAGGATGGAGGGAGTTCACCTCCTCCTGTTCCAATGTCCTCTCACTTTTCTGCTTCGCTTGGTCTCATCCCTCTCTGCTTTTCTGTCACTCATACATGTTTAGGGTTCCAATGTGACAAAAAAGAAAAAATTGGTATAGGTTATATGACTTGGGTATTATGCATTCATGAACTGCATTTGCCATCTTGTGATTTGTAGCTGTAAAGTGTGATTCCGTCACCGTGTGGACAAACATACTGTACCTGTTACACGTTCACATGTACTGTAAAAGATGGCAGGAGTCCATTTGTACTCCACTTTTTTTTCTGGTTATTGTCTGTTTTATTTAATTTCTCCAAAATATAATTTAGCTTCAAGATAGGGGTGGATGCATCTTAAAAAGTGTGCACGTTTATGTTGCAGTTTCCTTGAAGCTCATACGGCCACCTTACAGTGAAAATGGAATGTGCCATTGCTGTGCAAAGAGTATTGTAAAGTACTTGTAAGGATAATGTAAGTTACACGCACCACTGATGTGTAGGGGGATGCTGTCGTACGGTGTCCTTATGCCACACTGAGGCTCCAAAGCCACATGCGGCTCCTTTATCTCTCCATTGTGGCTCTTTAGCTTCAAAGAAAATTTCCTATTAATCAGCATAAATAATGGGTTAGTTTGATTTAGTTAATTACATTAGGTTTTTAGATTTTTAGCATGTCAGAAAGCTGATCAAAATGATGGTGGAAGGTTTAATGATGGTTGGAGTGGTTCATTATTAGCATAATCTTAAAATGTATATCTTCTACTGCACCACATTTTCCAGTTGCTGTTTACAGGCAAATTTTGATTGTATTTTTTTGGATTCCATACCAGTCTTGTCATGTTTAAGTTGATTTTCTTGCATATTTAATTCAAGAAAATCTGCTTCAGGATCTTATTTAACACAGGGTGTATTTTATTTTGAAGGGAACTTGTATTTGATGTTGTCCAATGAATAAAACAATTATATATATATATAAATTATAATAACCTTTTCTCATTCAATAATTGTAATATTTAAAAGCTACATTTTTATAAATGAATGACTTAATGTCCATAAAACCATAAATGAATTGTGCCTTTTCTAAACAGGTAGATGGGACAGAGCAGCTCTCACTGGGGTTTGGTCAATAAGAAGCTGACCAAAATGACTCTTTTAGCGTTAAAGGTTGCAGACCCCTGCTCCTGTAACTAGTAGTGCCCGCACTGGCGTGTCGTGCAAATGATACGCATGTGCCTGTAGAACAGCAGTTGGATGCCCACACAAACTACACTCATTTCTAACACCCATTCCTTGAACAGCACTAATACTAATACGCTCCTTTTTCATTAGTTCTTTCAATCAACTCAATTCAATTCGATTAAATTCAATTTTGAGTTTACACGATTTGCACATTTAGACACATTTGTATAGAAATTATAATCTACTATATGATTTAAATATATTTATATTAATCTGATACAGTTCACATACTGTAAAATGTATTAGTAAAATAATAAGATTGTTAATATCATACAGTGTTACATGGATTCTCAAAAGGAGAAGTTCTAACAAAAATGTTCAGATCATTAATAGTGAGCTAGCGGGAGAGCGAGTAAACAAAGATTTCATGAGATATCAGCTTTAGGTTTACTTCACACCAACAGCCCCACCCACAACTAAGAGGTGAATTTCTAATGAGCTCCTGTCGCTCTGCAGAAACTATGACCTAGAAAATGACTAATACTCAAGCTAGTATTTGACTAAGACAAATACTAGCTTGGCAGCTAGGGGATGACATCACTGTGTGACATCGCACTATAGTTCACCACGGTGTGTGACATCACACTATATGTCACCACAGTGTGTGACATCACACTATATGTCACCACAGTGTGTGACATCACGTGTTTGTCTCTGTAGCCATGGTAACTGCTTGGCAGCTGGGGGAAGTCCCGGTATTTGTCTGTCACTATGGCAACGGTGTAAACGCAGAGACATCTGGAAAGATCTAGAAAGATCTGGAAGCTGCCAAGCTAGGGGAAGTCACGGTATTTGTCTCTGCGTTTACATCGTTACCATGGCTACAGACAAACATGTGACAAACACGTGATGTCATCCCCTTTGATCTGAAGTTTATAAATAGAACCCAGATTCAGTTGTGTCTCAGTGCCCGTTTGGTTCACACCAGAGAGCATACGTTCCGTTCCCCAGCTACTAGAAGCCTTGCATTCCCGTCAAGTACCTTCGATTTACACTGAGGAACTCGCAGATTTTTTTTCTCGCTACAAAAATCTGCATCTCGTATCCAGAACATTTTAAAGATTTTCACATTTACCTTGAAAATCATCATTTAAAATGTTCTTCCGTCGTTTTGGAGATTCTGGGGTTGAGGAGAGCTTCCTCGCTCAGAATCTCTCCAAACTTGAGAAGAGAGTCCAGCAAAACTCCTCGCTGACCAGCCAGTTGCAAACCCTCGCCGCTGAGCTGGAAGGCAAGAAAAACCTGAGAGGAACCTGCGCTGAACTCTCCCAGGCAAAGAAATCAGCCACTAAACTAACCAAGAAGCTGGAAAAAGACCTGCAACGCATCAACAAAAAAATCCAGGAGCAAAAACCCCTGGAGGAGCGTTGTAGGAAACAGCAGCTAGAGATCGACCAGCTGACTGAGACTAACACCAACCTCCTGGCAACTCTTCAGGAACTCCAGATGAAGGTTTGGGATCCTCAAGAGTTGTCCAGCGAGTTGATGAGAGTCAAGGTCACGGCCGAATCTGTCAGCCAGGAGAACCAAGATCTCGAGAAAGAGGTTCAGAAGGTCCAAGCCACCATCGTGGCCCTGGAACCTCTGCAGCAGCAGCTGAAAGACCACACTGATCACCTCCAGACACTGCAGGAGAAAAACCTCACCCTCCAGAACCAGCTGAAAGACCTCCACAGACATCGTGAGGAGGAGGCAGTGATGAGACAACGTTCTGCCACCATCCTCGCCCAAACCAAGTCTCTGGAGGAGGAGAACTCCATCCTTGAAGCTGAGATTCTTCAGCTACATTCTACACAACGTAGTTCTGCAGATGAGCTGGAGCACAGATTCAAAGAAGAATCCGATTTGTTTCTGTCTCTGCAGAAACAAAACGCCGTCTTCAGAGAAGAGCTCACAGCTCTGCAGAAGAAGTCTGAGAAAGACGCTGAGATGAAGCTTCAGTATTCCTCTCTGCAAGCTGATAGGAAGGTTGTAGAGACGGAATTCAAATCCCTGAAGCAACAGATCCGCGCTCTTTCTCAGCAATGTGAGGACTTCAGGCCCATGACAGAGAAATTTAATGAGACCACGGAGTACATCGGCCAACTCCAAGAGCGCAATAAATCGCTTTTGGAGGAAGTCGAGAACCTCCAGGTCATGAAGCAGGAATTAGAAGGAGTCTCCACAGAATATAGAAATCTGGAGACAAACATTAAGGACCTGAAGAGACAAAACTTTAACCTCACTAAAGAGGTGGAGCAAAGAAGTTTGGAGATTCTGGACCAAAAAGACCTGGAGGTCAAAGTCGTTGCTGCAAGAAAAGAGTATGAAGAAGTTCTGGCTGAAAACGTCACCCTGAAAACCAAAGCCTCAAAGTACGCTCAACAAGCACAGAGAGCTGCTTTGAGGTCCCCCCTTCAGCCTCCTGTCAGAGCTGCTCAAAGAGAGCTTCCTGCTCCAAGACTACCAGGTCAGCCTGTGTTGGAGGAAACTTCTGGATGCAGACAAATGCCCAGCAGGTTCCAACAACACAGAGCTGCACTTAGACAGCATCAGGGAGCTCCACCAAGAAGGGTTCCTGGTTTCCGGCAGGTCTAGGACCCCTCAAAAGGTTAATGTAGGCAGCCTTGATTAAAAAAAAAAAAGACTGGGCAGCAGGCTGAGGACAAAACTGTTTATCCAATCAAACAAACTGTTTATCCAATCAAAATGACTCACATTTTATGATCTAGTGGAGTATTGTACAGCTCAAATAAAATTTAAGGCAGAAAACAATTTATTACCAACCAATATCCAAAGATTATTCATTAAAAAGGAGGAAAAATACAATCTTAGGGAAAAAAATAAATGTTTCCAGCATAAAGCACGGACAAATAAAAAAAGGTTCTGTGTTTCAATATGTGGAGTGAAACTGTGGAACAGAACCAGTAAATGCTTGAAACAATGTCCAAACATAAAAGAGTTTAAGTATAAATACAGAACTATGATTATTGACAAATATGTAAACAAAACAAAACAAACCATTAGCGTTTGTAAATATGTGTGACTATAAAATCAGATTGTGTTTGTGGAATAACGACTTGTATGTGTTTACATGTATATTTGTAATATGATGTACTCTTAGCTATGGCACTGAACTTTAACTTTGGGAGTACTGGGCTTAGAAATACATTGATATAATGTACAGGGGTGAGAATTTATAAGATTTTTTTCTTCTTCTCACTCCCTTTCAGACTTTTGTTGTTTCTATGATTTTCTTATTTGTTATTCTACTCACTTTTCCTTAATGTCTGAAAGAAATGCTTTGAACTGAACTGAACTGAACAAAACTACAACAAAAAATGGCATTTGGTTTCTTCAAATGCCATTTTTTGGCAGAATAATGCAACCACCAGGGACACGATCCAGTGTCTCTGTGTGCCGGTCCCAAGTCCGGGTAAATGCAGAGGGTTCTGCCAGGAAGGTCACCGGAATAGACCCAAACCAAATCATCACAAACATAAGTTTTACTTCTGATCAGTTGTGTTTGGGTTAACTCCAACCTCCACTGCTGGGTTGACCTACATGGTAGAAATCCTTGAATCTGTTGATGTACACCAAAGTCAGGGTCACCATTCATCTTAAGAAGGGGTCCTTGAGAGCCTGGTTGGTTTGTGGGACTCCTCCGTCAGCTGACAGGTACCGACAGTTGAAGCCAGCTGCAGTCTGGACTGTTGTTGAGATTCTAGTTGTAGATCAGCTCTTCTCTCTCCATAGGGAGCGCGGGACGGGGAGCGAAGTACCAAAACTGGAACCAATTAGGAACCAAAACCAAAACCAAAGAACTGCTTTGGAACCAGAACCGCATAAAACCCAATCAGTGGCTTTTGCTCCTGCGGCAGCTCCGCTTTTCTCCTTCAGAATCTACTGGAATCACATTGATCGTGTCACCGGTTGAAGAGTTATAGTACGTTAATGATTTTGTGTTTAAGCGTCATTGGCGACGCCTCAGGTGGTAAAGGGTTAAATGTTAAATTTAGCTTTAAGAGAGCAGGACATAAATTATTTTAATAAACCTTACTAAGACCAATTCTAGTAGTTTATTGGCAGATTACTTTTCATTTAAAGCAAGTGAAGCAAATCATATATTCTACATTAGAAGATACGGATGATGCTGTTGAGAGGTTAAGATTATTTATTTTGAAGAGATTTACAAAAGCATAACTTAGATCACATAAAGAAATTAATCAGCGCAAAACCTTATAACGATCTCAATGACTATAAAAATGAAAATCAAAAAATAAAAAAACAAAGTTCTCGAAAAAAAATCCACAAACCAAAATGATTCGAAAAAAATGAAAAAGAAAATGTTTCAAAAAACAAGAGAAAATCAGAAAAAAAATCAAATGGATGGCTCTGTAGATCACAAAGCGTTTTAACGTTTTTTTTTTTTTTAAGCTTTAGCTCAGTGAAGTATTTAAACTATATTTGATCTGTTTTTGAAGTGGTTTAAAGTTCTTTTCATTATGATTCTGCTGTTTTAGGCAAAATCTAAAAACTTGTCATTTTCTAGGTCATAGTTTCTGCAGAGCAACAGGAGCTCATTAGAAATTCACCTCTTAGTTGTGGGTGGGGCTGTTGGTGTGAAGTAAACCTAAAGCTGATATCTCATGAAATCTTTGTTTACTCGCTCTCCCGCTAGCTTACTATTAATGATCTGAACATTTTTGTTAGAACTTCTCCTTTTGAGAATCCATGTAACACTGTATGATATTAATAATCTCATTATTTTACTAATACATTTTACAGTTTGTGAACTGTATGAGATTAATATAAATATATTTAAAACATATAGTAGATTATAATTTCTATACAAATGTGTCTAAATGTGCAAATCGTGTAAACTCAAAATTGAATTGAATCGAATTGAATTGAGTTGATTGAAAGAACTAATGAAAAAGGAGCGTATTAGTATTAGTGCCGGTCCCAAGTCCGGGTAAATGCAGAGGGTTCTGCCAGGAAGGTCACCGGAATAGACCCAAACCAAATCATCACAAACATAAGTTTTACTTCTGATCCGTTGTGTTTGGGTTAACTCCAACCTCCACTGCTGGGTTGACCTACATGGTAGAAATCCTTGAATGTGTTGATGTACACCAAAGTCAGGGTCACCGTTCATCTTAAGAAGGGGTCTTTTAGAGCCTAGTTGGTTTGTGGGACTCCTCCATCAGCTGACAGGTACCGACAGTTGAAGCGAGCTGCAGTCTGGACTGTTGTTGAGATTCTAGTTGTAGATCAGCTCTTCTCTCTCCATAGGGAGCTGGAGGGTTTGTGGAGTCATCCACTCCTTATGTGTTTGTAGATTTGGAGAAAGGGTCCACCCACGGTGTCATGTGGACGGTGCAGCGTGAGTTTGGGGTCAGGTCCATGTACTACATAGTTTATAATCTATGAGCATCTCCGACATCAATTTATGCATTTAACTAATCTAAATTAAATAAGTGCTAATTAAGTAATCCTTACTTTAAAAAAATGCTATTTTATTTTCCTTGTATTTATTTATTTTTTTGTTCTTTTTTCTCCTCTTTGTCCTCAGCAGTCTTACACTGCTAGGTTTTGTTACTTTAGTTTGGGGTTTGGTAGTCTTAGTTTGGGGCTTTGTTTATTTGTTTTCTTTAGGTAGTTTTGGTTAAGCAGCCATTAGCAGGAGCTGCTGACTCTGACGGTCGACATGAGTGGGACAGCAGTCTCCATGACTTATTTTATGTTTGTTCAAGGAGCCACCATGGCAACACATCCTCACTCCCTTCTCATCACATATTGACGCATGGTTAAAGGACCCTCTGCGTCAAAAATGTGACAAGCTGGCTAATCCAATTAGATCATGGCACCTCATGTACTCTGGTACCGGTTACTGGACGCAAAACGGCCCCAGAACCAGGCGTGCACCCTGAACCCGGCACCGGTGATGAGGATCTGTTGGCCAGTTAATATAACTGATCATGTTAGCATCATGCTAACACGATAGCTCACATTCTGTCCACAGACTCCTTTGATTGTCATCACAGGTTTTTGTCTGTCTGTGTGTCACACATTAAAGAAACAGCTGCTGCAGAGAAAGCCATCTAACTAGTTTGAAAAGGAAATGCTGCCAAACGAACAGCTTTATCACATGCAGTAAAAGCATATGGGCCCCATTTTTGCGTAAAAAAAAATCAACTTTCTGTTAAGACCTGAACTATAATCATGAAAGAGTGCACAAACAGGCTTTTCTCTGTTATATTGTTGACATACCAAACAATAAAGCACCTCTATTTCATGAACCTGTTTACGCCTGCTGTCCCTTTAAGGTCCTACTAAAGCTTTGTCTGACGCCGTTTACCAATAAAAAATGTCATGAAGAAAAGAGCAACAGAAAGTGGCTTTCTTACTACTCACGTAATAACGATGTAACATTTGCAGGACTGTTACATAACTGAGAGCAGGTTTGTGCTAAAATGGAGGTACGAAACTGCAGTGATGAGCTTTACATTTAACACAAATCGTGGTAAACATTTGCCTGTTAACAGGTGGGCAGCTTTTTTCACTCTTTACAGCAAAGTCTTAAATGAATTCTTCAAATATTAATAGGGTTTCTTGCATTTACTGAAACGTTATGCTTTTTGATTATGTTTTTACGGGGATAGAAATAAAATTGTGAAATACAAGTCATTTGTAGCAGTTTTACTTTACTTAAGTAACAGATAGATAACAAGGTAGCAACAATTTTAGAAAAATATTAGCATCAAAATAGCATGATAACAACTACTTTAGATAAATATTAGAATCATACTAACACGATAACAATTTTAAAGAAATGTTTGCATCATGCTAGCACAAAAGCAACAATATTAGAGAAATACATTGACAGTATAATCACTGGAGAGTTTGGCTCCTACCCCTCCTGTTCCAAACAGGAAGTACCTGGTGGCTCCAAGAAGCCAAAATCCCATAGACTACTATGCTATTGTGACGAAGAGGCTGAGACATTAGGATCCATATGCAAATGTTTTAATGAGCAAGGGCAAGGCATGAGCATAGTCAGAGTCCAGGCAAGGGTCAAAACACAAAAGCAAGGCAGAAGGTTGATGAGGAGGCAAGGGTCAAGGCACAGATAAACAGGGAGAGGGCAAACAGCTCAGAGTTTAAGTAATACATGACTTCACACTGGAAAGGAGGCTGGAGTGGGTTTTTATGCGTGAATGAGTGAATTTATGTGTGACGATGATTATGATGGTGAACAGCTGAGCAGGAAGGAGTCCATGGCAGTGGCTGATGGGAGTTGTAGTAAGGAGCATGAGGAGTCAGAACTTGGCGAGGGGTCCCTCTGGTGGTTGGAGATGGGTACTGACATCTGAACTGTGACAGCTATTCTATTCAGAGAAATATTAGCATCATGCTAACAAGGTAACAACAAATTTACAACATCTTTTCATGGACATATTCAGCATTACACTTTATACATATTTATACAGTACGTTGTAGGAGGCAAGAATGTTTTACAAAAAAAAAAAGAGAGAAAACAGCAGGAGAAAAGAAATGTGATTTTGTTTTGTCCCTGACTTTTATTCTGCTAATATTGGTTTTAGGATTTACACTAGATTAAGGGTCAAACTCAATTCCATAGGAGGCCAAAATCCAAAGATCCCCTAGGATAAAAATGTATTAAACCCACTAAAACAACATTTTTAAAACATCACTTTTTAGCAATATTATGCATACAAACAAGCAGGGATATTATTCCAGTATAAATCAACTTTCAATATTTTACTACCTGTGAAATATATGTTTTGTCAAAACTATACAAGTTAGAAATAAGCGCAAGATAACACGGGGCCATTAATGACAATAAAATAAAATGATGTGGAGGGCCGGATCTGGCCCCCGGGCCCTGACTTTGACACATGTCCACTAGGCTACTGTTTATCTTCCAAAATGGCCGGTCCCTAAAGGATGCCGGTCTCCACTAGATGCTGGGTCTAACAGGTGCTTGTTACTTTAGATACCGGTCTCTAATAGTGGCCAGGCTTCTTTAAGATTTTCCCCGGGTCGTGCACAGTCGTGCAGACACCAGGGGTCTGTGGAATTTGAGTTCTGATCTAGTGTAGCGTTCGCCAAAAAATGCTCATTTGATTTGTGCCATGACATATGCCAAACAACATTCCGGTGAAGAATCAGCAGAACATGTTGGGGTGGATCCTAAACATATCAGAATGGTGCAAACAGACTGCGATATTGAGAAGACGGCTACAGAAAAAAGAGCAACAAGCAAACTGATTTCCTGGAAGAAGAAAGTGAGCAAAATTAGAAGAACTGGTTTGAACATGGATTATTGAGCAAAAATGGAAAGGTGGGCGTGTCTCCATGAAAATGATTTTTGATACAGAGATTGATGATGCTTCAAAGAGAAAAGAAACGTCAGAGCCAGTGCTGATCAGAACTAAAGACAATGTTCTCATCTTCCGGTGTTTACTTTTCTTTGCCGAGTTTATTAACCCATTAGTCATCACCATTCAATCTGTGATGGTATAAACACCGGTCTCCAATAGACGCCTGTTTCTAATTAACGCCGGGCCGACAGCCACATTTTTTGGATAAATGCCGGAGCCACTATTGAAATATACAAATGTCGTGCACTTGTATAGCAATTTTCTGAATTGCTGAACACTGGTGCCAACCTTCCACTAGAGGCAATGTGGGGTTCAGTGTCTTGCCCAAGGACACTCCATTTTATCACTTTCCTCTGTCTATTTACCACCAAATTTCTTATGTTTAGTGACAATTTGTTGCTCAGATTTTTTTTTCCAGATTACTAGTTTAATTTTTTGTTGAATAAAGTTTGTTTTCCTCAGTGTCTTTTTAAAGGTATTTGCTTTGTGTCTCAAAAATGTTGACAAGTCTTATGTAAAGAGTGTATTCTCTCCGAGTCGACGCTTTAATGAAATTAGGGCCATTAAAGAAACCTGCTAATGGGAACAATTCAATAACTCCTAAAGACTTTTGTGTGGAATGCAAACTCAAACCAGAGGAGGACATTGTGGGTGTGAACTGATGTCTTAAACATGCTGAAGAATCAATGGAAATGTGAAAAAGCTAAAACTGGGTAGAGAGGATCAATCTAACCTGACCCATGAATGTGGTTGTTGTGTTCCAGAACGGACCTGTGACATGACACCTCGGTGACTAAAACCCCGGGAGTCACGAAAGACCAAGCAAAAAACAGTCACTACACTGAGAATAGTGTGAGACATCTATAATGCTATTAAATGTCTTACAAGAACTGTACACATTAATAAGGCTTACTAATCTGTTAACAAGTTTTGTTAATGATTCTTATTAAGCTTGTTAACACTTATTTGTTCCATGTATACGATGGTAATAAATGTAACAATAAGCATCATATTAACACATTAATAATGCTTGTAAATGTGTTAACTTAGGAATTTAATAAGCCTTATTAGGCTTATTACACCAATAAATGTCTTACTAACACCTTATAAGAATGTTAATAATGGTTATTAATGTGTTAAGAAAGGTTGTTAAGGAATCTTATTTTAAAGTGTTACCGAAAATCTTTTTATTATATTAATTAGTTGTGACTAATTCTTTAAGATTTTCGTTGTTTTTTTTATACTATTAATGACTATTTTTTGCTTGGCATCCGTTGCTAGCCATTTTTTATTTCCATTCCAAGTTTTTTTTTTGTGTGTTAAAAGTTTTGATCAATCATGTCTTTTGTCAAGTTGTTGTAATTTTTTTTCTTTCTTTTTGACCTCGCTTTAGCTTATTTTGCATCATCATTTGAATCGGAGTTTGATTATTTTGCACCTAGTCAGGAATGCTCCATAATTCATAAACCTTCTGGACCTTCTTACATCACTTTGTAGTTGTTTGCACTAGATTTTCCTCTTTTCTGTTTCCTTCATTCAAATCAAGAGATAACATGAAAAGGCAGCAAAGAGGTGCAAAGCAAAATGCATCATTTTAGCGTAATATAAGACTTCCCTCCTGCTGCGCCACCAGAAAATCCTCAATTAAGGCTTCTCACCAAAAAACAGCAACGTCTTTAAAAAGGATGCAACATACAGTTTAGCACCCTTTGAAAGTTGAACGTCTATTCATGTAAAGATTAAATGTAACCCGCTGATAAAAGCTTTATTGCAGAGAAGAAAAAAAAAAAAGATGGTTTCTATAGCAACGAGTGCAAGTCCCATGTGCCAGTCCACATAAACACACGTGCTCTCACAATTTTAAATGCACACACACAGGTTTG
>NC_050517.1:9137196-9138026 GCF_002922805.2 Oryzias melastigma
AGGAGATTAGCTGGCTTCAAACAAAATGATGATGTGGTGCAGACAAAAACAACAAAAACAATGTTTTTTGCATAAAAACCTCAGTTTTATAGAGATAAAACTTTGTTTTTTTTAACGTAATTCTGTTAAGTGCATGAACAGCTGTTCTTTATTTTAATTGACTAAACAGAAGCCGTTGTATTTATTTTCTGAGAGTTATATAATTATATTATATAAAATCAAAACTTTTTTTTTTTAAATCAGTCATACTGTAGCTGCATTTCCCGTTTTGAGTTGAAATTAAATACATTTTTTTTTCCATTTTGATGTGAGTCAAAAAAAAAAAAGTCTGGTCTTCATTTGAGAAGCAGGCCAAAAGTATTATGTGCACCCCTGCATTAGATGGTTTTAACCAAAATGAATTATATCCTCTAGCAATTCACCAAAACATATGCCTGAGACACAGAGCCTTCAAACTATAATAATACGAAAAAAAAAGGTGGATTGTGGCCAAAAATAGGTCATAAAGCCAGCAGGGTTCATGATATTCTGCTTTCCTCAACAATATAAAAATCTATCTGTGCGCTAAAGCTAACACAAAACAGTTTGATCTCTCAAAAACAGACAAATGTTCTAATTACTACTCTCATCATCTCTAATATCCCCATGATAATCATCTGGATAACCGTCACGCCAGCATTTTATTAAAAGGAAAATGAGCCTTTAAACATCTAATGGCATAAGAAGGTAGTGCTATTGTCTGCGTGATCCTGCTGCAGACATGTGAAGGCATGGATTGGTGTTTCCTTTAGAAAAATGTATGAAACGCGTTCCCTTAAAATGATGTCAAA
>NC_050517.1:9138157-9161763 GCF_002922805.2 Oryzias melastigma
AGCTAACACAAAACAGTTTGATCTCTCAAAAACAGAGAAATGTTCTAATTACTACTCTCATCATCTCTAATATCCCCATGATAATCATCTGGATAACCGTCACGCCAGCATTTTATTAAAGGGAAAATGAGCCTTTAAAACATCTAATGGTATAAGAAAGTAGTGCTATTGTCTGCGTGATCCTGCTGCAGACATGTGAAGGCATGGATTGGTGTTTCCTTTAGAAAAAGGGTATGAAACACGTTCCCTTAAAATGATGTCAAATTCCAACATTTATGTCAGTCTGGGCATTTGTTAGGGACGATTGATTCCCCTCCCACATGGAAATCAATGGCCGAGGAGGTAAAGTCAAAGTGAAGCCAAAGTGTAACGAACCGACAGCTGTGTCTCATATCAGGCAGACACTTTTTCTCAAAGAAAATGTCCAGACAGACCAATGTTCCTCACAGATTTCTGATTGTTTCTATTTCCACATTTGATTGATTTTTTTCTCTTTTTTTTTTAATACTGGGTAGTTTTCATTGTAGAGCTGTTTTTCTTGCATTTATGTTCATAATGATGACATTTGTTGAGATTGGGCACATACATTTAGAACCAGATCGTCTGTCAAAAATAGGCAACTGGGAAGGATAGAGTAAAATGATGACTAACTTGAATTAGATTTAGATTTATTTCAAACAGAAACAGAGAAAAAAAGATAACAAAAAAAACAAACAAATAAAGATATGCAGACATTAAATTCAAAACAGCATTGCCATTACAATCATATTGTCAGAAAAAATGAGTATATCTACATTATAAAAAGTAAAATTAGAATTCATGAATTCATCTACCTCCAAATAAAAAAAATAAACAAATAAATAAAAACTACCACACTGATTTGACCTCCACCAAAACTAAAACATTAGATGGAAAAAAAACTTCAAGAAGCCAATAAGAATTTGATTTTTTGCAAAGTCTTTGCAGATATGCAGAAACCAGCCTCCGGTGGTCATTTGAGGAACTGCAACATTTAATACTTCCAGGGTGGCATCACATCACAGTGGGGGTATGTGGTGCAGTTGGTCTCAGATTAACCCTAAAATCAGATTAACCTTTAAAAAGTTACACCATCACTTTTGCTGGGCAATCTATACCTGATATAATATACCTGATGAAATGTATTTGACAAAAAGAATACATCAAAATATGACAACAATCATATTAAGTCGTGGACTGCGACACTTCGTAGCGACTCAGACAAGAACAAGTTAACAGAGCTGCACAGCGGGTCATGCACGGAGCCTCCATTAACATGCTGTCGGCAAAGCGAGCAAAGGTTCTAGTGAACTTCACAGCAATAGATTTTAGTTCATAGACCTGATGGATCAGAGTGATGTGTACAACAGCAACAGCAATTAGCAGTGGAATACACATTAACTTCTGCTTTTGAGAAAACTTGAGCCGCAGCGCTGACTGTCATGTAAATAAAGCATCTTACATTCATCCTGTCATCACACTGAAATGTTTCTAGAAAAATTACCTTTTTTCCCCTCACTTTTGAAGTACCTGTTCAGGTTAATGAACCGTTTAAATGGTAGATTTAGCAATCTTGCAATCATACTTTTAGAAACTTATTAAAGCACATTCTTTCCTTTTTTTTAAACTGAAAAAGATGTTGTGGAAATCAGACATTATTGACTATTCCCTTAAAAAGCAAATATTTCGTAATTTACCAAAAGAAAAGCAGCATGAATTTCTGGGTAAAAGCAACTTGTATTTGAGATAAAGTTGCTGTGCTTAATGCTGTGATCATTACATAAAATTATTTTAACATTTTTTACACTGACAGACATTAAAATTCAGGTAGGTTCAATTCAAGTCATACAGCAAATGTACAGTGAAAATTGTTCTGGTACAGTCTTGGGAAATATCGCGATACATATTGTATCCTGAGACATGTATCGGGATACGTATTGTATCGCCAGACTCTTGCCAATACACACCCCTATGTCAAAGAAAACCAGTTTAAAAAAAATAAAAGGTATCACATTTGTGGATAGAATAAGGTATTTAACAAAGTGTTTTTTTTTTTGTTTTTTTTAATAAGAATGGCAAAAAATGTGGGTAATAACATATGTAATAGGCGAAGTTATGAAGACTTTTTTAGCTTTTCCTTATGTGTTAATTGATTTCACTGACAGTTTCTGTTTGTTTTTGGATAATGTGTGTCTGTGTTGGGGCTATTGATAAGATTATTATGTTTTAAGGGTGTAACAATTCATTTTAATCTTGATTTCATTCAATTCAACATTTGTAGTTGACAACTCCATTTACTTTCGGTATTGGTTCATTATTCTGTATTCCGATTCACTGACCTTAAAATGGGTCAGAGACATCTTTAGCCACAAAATGTAACATTTTCTTACTATTAAAATATATGTTTTGAGTTGAGTAAGTCATCAACTCAATATTTTAATTTGATGAAAACTAATCATTTTAAATATAATAAATTACAGAACCTTTGTTATTTGATCCAATGTTTCATTTTTTACAATGTTGGGATAAAAATTAATTCCTTGATTAATCATTACACCCCTATTATTATTTTAATTCTTTGAAAAGTGTTCTATGAATAAAGTTGAACTTGAAATTAAAAGTTTTAAGTTTTTACTTTATATTTATCAGTAATGCATCATTTCTTTGCTTTGAAATTGTACTTTATGACTTCATGAAACATGTCAGTATAACAAACTTTTTATGCCAAACTCAGTGGAGTTATTGTGTAGGAATGAACACCTCTTAATGCCACCATTTCTTGGGTTTTTGTTTTGTGTCGTTGCATGAAGCCCTGCTGAGGCAACAGCTTGCAACTCACATGCAACTCAGCAGACAGAATCAAACTCCGGACTGATTCACTTTTTACTTAACTGAGCAGCAGGAGATGAAGACACGTATCAATGGGTGTGAAGGGCATGGGAGGTAAACGTGAATCACATTCTCATGATTATCCTGACATTCTCCAGATGAAAGAAATGAATGTGCGTGAGGGAATGCTGAAAACGCCTCCCCTCTATACATGGACGAGGGGATCTGCAGGAGGCCTGTTGGCATTCAACACACCTCCTCACAATCAGTCAGGGGCTGGTCAGATTGAGCATTATCATGCTCACAGGCTGATTCCATCACAAGAGCATCACTCTTGGTGTTTGCACCTGGCATTACATTTCTGCCCCCACAAGACTCTTTGGGAACCAATGTGATCACGTCTTAGCTACCTGCTCTATACGTGAGAAGGTACGATGTGTTGATGTAATAATAATAATAATGGATTGGATTTATCTGCGCTTTTCCAGACGCTCAAAGTGCTTACATTGTATATCCATTAATCATTCACACCTCATTCGTACTTGGTGACGGTAAGCTACCATTGTAGCCACAGCTGCCCTAGGGCAGACTGACAGAGGCGTGGCTGCCAGTATGCGCCTACGGCCCCTCTGATCATCACCGGAACATTCATACGCATTCACACACCAGTGGAGGCACACTGGAGGCCAGCAGGGTTAAGTGTCTTGCCCAAGGACACAACGACACTTGGCTGGCGGGAGCCGGAATCGAACCGCCTATCCTTCGATCATTGGCCGACCCGCTCTACCGCCTGAGCCACTGCCGCCCAAAGTGATGTGTCACTTAGCCTCCAGTCATCCGATCAATCATCCATAGATTTACTAAAGTTCCCACCAGCTGATCACATCAACATGTCACAAAGCAAAGCTGAGCCCCTGATTGATTGACGAGACACGTCTTCTTAGTCAAAATTATGACTCTGGATCGTGATGCCAGAAACACGCTAAAACGTGCTCCAGGATCTCAGCCTGTACATTTACTTAACCTTGAAACTGGCAGAGAACTGGAGAGGAGACTTTGTCCGAAAGTTGAACCTCAGATCCAAGATCAACAGTGCTGGACCAGCTCTATATCCTCTTCAGGGTGCTGGAGGGAGTGGGAGTTCGCTCATCCAGTCCATGTGTGTTTTGTGGATTTGGAGAAGGCGTTTAACCGCGTCCCCTGTGGTGTCCTGTGGAGGGTGCTCTGGGAGTACTAGGGCTGTCCGGTCTCTGTATACCCAGAGTAGGAGCTTGGTTTGCATAGTCGGCAGGAATCTAATGACTTATTTTGGTTTGTTTAAATCATTTTTATTTGCATATTTACAAACTTCTTGTCAGTGTTTCTAGTCCTTGTTTGTGATGTATTGTTGGCATGTACATGAACTTGTACATTTTTTCTGTTGGATCTGGTGTCTAATTCTTTTATTGGTAGAAGGGAGGAGAGCTTTGTGTACATGCAAGTTTGTCTTGTCTTTTTCTTTGTCTTTTAATTTTGTTTAGTGTTTTTTGTAGTGTTCTGTGTTTGGATCCCCTTGAAAATGAGATGTTGCATCTCAAGGGGCATTCCATAAATAAATACCTGAAATGAAATGAAATGAAATGAAGTCAGATCTGTTCCCGGTGGATCTGGTTTGGGGACCACAGGATTTCATCTACTCTTTGCAGATGATGTTCTGTTGTCTTCATCAGGCCAGGACCTCCAGCATGTATTGGAGCGGTTTGAAACCAAGTGTGAAGCGTCTGGACCAAAGAAAGGATAGTTTGTCCTTTCTTGGTGGGTGGAGTGCTCCTGCCTTAGGAGGAGGAGCTTAAAAATTTTGGGATCTTGTTCACGAGTGAGGGAAGATCGGAGCCTGAGATCGACAGGCGGATTTTAGCTTGTTATACAGTTGCTGTATTAGACCGTTGTGGTGAAGAGAGAGCTGATCCAGAAAGCAAAGATCTAAATTTACTGGTCGATCTTCGTTCCTGTACTCACCTATAGTCATGAACTCTGGGTCATGACATAAAGAACGAGATCCCGACTACAAACAGCTGAAATGAACTTCCTCTGTAGGGCGGCTGGACACTCCCTTAGATATTGGGGGACGAGCTTGTTCACTCAGAGAGAAATGGGAGTAAAGACTGCTCCTCCATATCCAGAAGAGCCAGTTGAGGTAGCTCGTTCACCTGGTCCAGATGCCTCCTGGAGAGGTATTACGGACATGTCCCACTGGGCGGAAGCCCAGAGGAAGACCCAGGACAAACTGGAGAGACTACGTCTCTCGGATGGTTGGGGAATGTCTCGGGACCTCCCCAGAGGAGCCAGAGGAAGTGGGCGGGGAGAGGGAAGTCTGGGCATCTTTGCTTAGACTGCTGTCCCCACGACCCGGTCCCGGATAAGCAGAAGAAGATGGATGAATGAAACTGGACGGCCCTGATGTGCAAATGTGAATGCAGCTTAAGATTTCACCTTATCGAAATACTGTTGTATTTATTTTATATTTATCAACTTCCAGGTCGACCTTATACAGGAAAAAAAACAAAGTCCCTTGTTTCTACTTGAGCTGAGTTTTGAAGCATTTAAAATAGGCCATTTATTTGTTTCTGCTCTTAACCTTCCTGTTGCACTTGTAGCCTTGATGTAAACTTTGTACAATTTCTTTTAAAAAACAAAGTTTGTGATTGTTGCTTTGGATCTACGGCATAATTAACTGCACGGCAGCAATCAGACACCGTTTTTGCACTAAAAATAATCCATTCATGAAACTTTGGCAACACACGACATCGTTTTTTTCAGTTTTGGTGAAATCCAAATAATGAGTTATCCAGTGACCTCGCCTCACTCTCTGATCACCTGACAGTTCGTCTTCAGTACAACTGGACACCAAGCAGAATGAATGTCATGCATACCACCTTTTTTTCTTTACAGAGTCATTGGTCCTGCTATAAATCATCCAAGCTGTCTTTGGTGAAAGCAGAAAACACTCTGGAACGTCCATCACTCATCCATTCCTGCTTCCATCTTAAATCCTCTCCTTATTTATTCAGTCATCCGTGTCCTCCTTTCCTTTGGTACTCCTGTTTAGAGTCCACAATCAGGCCCAAGTGAGTCATGAGGACAAAGAAAAACACCCAGACAGCTGGTTCTAATTCACATTTCTTCGACATAGAAAAAAAAAACTGCCACCATTAATTCTTTTCTGTGCTCTATACAGTTTGTGAAGGAAGATATGTTAAATATTAATGTGAAAGGCGATGGTGAAGATGATGAGGTTAAACGGAGTCAGGTGATTCAGGAGTGGCTAAAAGATGAAAAGTGAGTTCTGTGGGAAATCTTCTGTAATGTTCCGTATCTCTTAAAATCAAACGTATTCTACCCCGCCTGCCGCCGCAGTCTGCTCAGCAGTTAGTCAGAGTTTGGTAATGTATCACTATTTTAGTGGACAGGTAGAACGAAAATCTATCATCTCAATGCCAATAAGGGAAAAACCAAAACCGTATCTTAACTGTTTTTTTTCGATAGATGAAGATGAATGAAAAAAAGTTTACAATTCAGTAAAAAAAAACAAAAAAAATAAATAAAACAGTGTTGAGGTTCCATAGTTGTGTAAATGCTCTGAATAAGCTCCACATTTTGATGTTGAAGGTGCAAGCATGCGGAAGATTTCAGAATTAAAGAACACTGTAATATGTCAAGGAAATGAAATGATGAATTTGTGCTTGCTTTGAATTTTTTTTGAGTTGAGTTGTGATTTTCCTCTTTGCCTGAAGTTGCTTGAAAAACAGATCTATGGATCTCAATGAGATTTTCCTAGTTAAATTAAGAGAAAAATATAGATTTTTTTTTTATGTTCCATTCCGATCATCTTTTGACCTATGTTACGGTTGAAGCCGTATTTTGTTTGTACTTTTAGAATGTCTTTCTGTCTGTTTTTTATTTTTTCTGTTGGAGTGGGAAGTTTTTCTATCTGACCTTGTCCTTCCCTTCCTATCTTGGTTTACAGATTGTTTTCCAAATTGTCCAGAGCACCTGATTGGACGAGGACCTCCAGCTCAGTTTGTAAAAACTGCCACATCATCTGTTGAATGGCGTGATTAACCAGAGTGGGGAAAAAATGAAATTTTATTCCGCCTTCGCCCAACGGTAGCCAGGACATCTATTTCCTTACCCCACAGACACAGTGGGTTTAGGAAATAGATGGGAGTTCAGTTTCTGAAGTCACAATGCTGCCAGACCGCCACTTCTGTCGCTAAGATTGAGCTGCGGGACTTCAGATCGCCTCAAGTTGCATTCAGTGTGAACCCAGGTTTAACCAGCTGATGGTAACAGTAGACAAGCAAGAGCTTGTCTGACACATTCATGCTTTCATAGCAGGCTAGTGAGAAAACCCTAAAACTCCACTCCTTTTGCCTCAAACTGTCCCTTAATATCAGATGAAACGTCCTCAATTCTGCAGACCCCAGTGTTCCAGGCAAACATTAGCAAACTCCTGCTTCTTCAAGAACAATTGTCCTCCACCTTTTTCATCACGCAGTCTTTAATAAGTTCGCCGTTGGTAAAAGGTTTACAGGGCTATCTGTTGCTACCTCGTAGCTCGCTTTTCTGGAGTTTGACTTTAACTCACGGGTTCTTGTGAAAAACGCTGCTGTGCCTTTCAGTTGTTTCAATTTCTTGCGCTGTTCCGTCCCAGTTAGTTTGTCAAAGTTAGCATGTCTCATCTGATAACCGGATATTGATAATTCATGTAGAGAAAATGGCATGGTCGAGCCGGGGTAGGATTATTTAAGTTCGCTTCCTTTCACTCCCCTTCAAGCGATCTACTTGTGATTTATTATGTGATGTTATTTCATGTATTATTACTTGATTGCTTGAAATAAACCATTTCATTCATTCATTATGTTTCTTGCTATTAAAATCCCTAAAAATAGCCATGGTCATTTGGGATATTAGACTCAGACTTTTCGTGTTTAAAAAAAAAAGGCTAATCTCTAGTTGTCCTGGAAGTGGCAGTTCTAGATTTTAGCCAATCACAATCAAACAACAGCACACACGGTTATTGGAAAGCGTTGGGGGCTGCAGATGATTGATTTTATTATTGGGGGCCGGTGAAAATTTGAATGCGGGTCACATTTGGCCCCCGGGCCAGACTTTGGACATACCTGGTTTACACGCTCCCCCCCCCAAACATAACATTACAGGTGCAACAAAAATGGCACTATCCAGTTTTGGGACATATACCAACTCAGACAAGGAAAACAAAGATGTTCATGGATCTATTTGTCTACAAGTGGATGCATCAGAATGAAGCGGAGCACGGAGCTCATGGTCCACCCAGTGCACCTTATACGTCACAACTACCATCTTTTTAGAGAGAATGTTTTTATCAGCTCCTAATTCATGATAGAAAGAAACACCCAGAAATGTAATTTCAATCTTATTTTTCTTCATAATGTCCTCCAATTTGAGAAAGAACCCACAAAAAAATGCTAAAAGGTCAAAAAATGCCATTTTATCAGCTGGTCTTTAAACAAAATTGTAAATTGATGACATTTTAAAGAAAAAAACAAACAAATTTTCTCCAAATGAAAACAGTAGGACCAAATAACAAATGTGCAGACTTTTTCAGATAAAATAGCTTTAGTGTCTCTGATTTGTTAAAGGGTTTGAGCTGCATTGTAATGCTGAACAGCACATCTCCTCTCACTTCTGCTTTCTTTCATTAAAACACTAACTCTGAGAAAGCAGAAAAAAGTGCAGTTTAGTTCTGTAGATTTAAGGCCCATTAAAAGGCAGTTTTCACGACCAATGGCATGGATCTCTGGTTTTGCATTCGCAGCTTCTTTGTTCTCTTAAAAAATTTACATAAAAAGCGAGCAGGGGGTTTTTCTGTGAATATTAAATCCTTCGAGTTTTTTATTAAATGCACTTTTTTCCTCCCATAAACTTGAAGAAAATGTTTCTGTGGGACGGCAGCGACTTGTGCAGAGACACACAGGTTGGATTAGTCCTTCTGTGACCCGCCACTCATCTGTATGCAGGTGATTATGGGAATTTGGCCGCAAGTGTCCCAAAACGTCGCCTGAGTGATGGCGTCTAAATGCACCCTGAGTGTGGTCACACCTGCACTCGCCGCTACCCACCTGTGATCTGATCATGCACGACACTTGCAAGTTTGTTGCTTTTGCAATGAGGCCTCCTGCGCCCTGCATTCCACTGACAAGCCACCATGAGCGCCACAAGCCAATCAGCTCGACAGCTTCTCTCACAAGCTTTGCACCTCCTACTGTGTGAAGACGCTGCAAAACCAAAGTGAGAGGTTAAAAGCAAAGCTTTTCTCTACCTGTTCAACACTCCGAGGCTCACCCGATCCACTGACTGTGCACACACGTCTGAAATCCTGTAAAAGAGGCATTCACGTGTGATATCAACAAATCACTGTTAACAAATGTGTACAGTTTCACCCAAAAAAAGCAAACTTTAAAAAAATAACTGAAAATCCCAGTGGATTTTTCCATCGCTTCCAGGGATAATTAAAAATAACGGGGGTCTGAATTTACAGAATTATGCCAATGAAAATTACATTACTCAATGTTAAGTGAAAATGATCCCACAGGACGAGGCACACAAAGCGCCAAGGCATTGGCCTCCATCTGGCTGTGCAGCGCGATGATGTATACGCCGCCAAAAGTCAAACCTCAGCCTTTGCAGGTCACGGTGTCAGTGGCTCGGGGGGGTAAAAGCTCCCTTTTCAACCTCCATTTCTTTTTTTTTTTTCCCCCACATGCTCTTTTTCAGAAAACCCATCCTTCACAGCCACTGACTGAACAACCGGGAGTTACCCCGCAGAGCTGGAAGTTTCAGAGCCAATGCACCAAGTCAGAGAGGGTTAACAGCATGATAATCAAGGGCACCACTGCAGTACCTTTTGTGGAAGGGAAAAGTACAAATTCTGTCTGCAAATTAATTGGGCACAGCCTAAGCACTAGCTGTGTGAGGCAGGGGAGTAATATATCTGTGATGATCAGTGCGACTCTGAGCTCAGATCTTCACCGGAGCGCAGAGACACCTCGGAAGTTCCATGTAAAAGAATCAGAATAAAGCTGGAGCACAGTTAATACCATTTAAGGAAACATTGTTACAGTGTTTGCCGGTTTATAATGTCTCACAGTTAATTCCTTCATTTCCAGCAAAAATTTGCTTGAATGTTTGATGAATATTTGCATCGATAGGTGTCAAGAGGGTTAAATGTTGAAGTATTTTCTTTAAAACCTTGTCCTTGAATATGTTTTCAACTATTAAAAAAATACTCATTATGTTTTTGCTTTCAACTCTAGACAAAATTATAGTAATTTTGGAGTCGAAGCTGTTACACTGGTATCATTTGGTGTTTAATGACAATGGTACTTCCACATTTTGTGTGTTCAGTATTCATCCCTTATTTGTGGAGGTTAGGGACCAAAGAAATGCCAGAATACCCCAAATCTGTGAATATTCCAAACTCGTTAATGGCCAGACTCCGTGAATACTTAGAATACTGCGAATCCACAAATACCTCGAATCGGCAAATACCCCAAATCTGTGAATACTCCAAATTCTTGAGTACACAGAATCCGCAAATACTTCGAATCCACTAATACCTCGAATCCGCAAATACCCCAAATTTGTGTATACCCCAAATCCATGAATACCCAAAACCGCAAATACCCCAAATTCGCAAATATCCCAGATTTGCCACTACCCAGAATCCAGAAATACACCAAATCTGCAAATACCCAGAATCAGTGAATATCCCAAATTTGCGAAAAATTTGAATCCGCGAATGTCCCAAATTTGTGAATACCCGAAGTTGGGGTATACCCTGAATCTGCGAAAACTCAAAATCAATGAATACCCCAAATTTGTGAAAAAAAAATCCAAGAATAAACCGCGAATAAAAAAATGTGAATAAGCGAACACTGTATTTATATTACAAAGCAAAATGTTAATTTGGTTCTGTAAATTTCAATCATCTGCATTCATTTACTACAGCAGGTAAATGACTAATGACGTTGAAAAGATGCTTGTTAGAAGCTTCAGGTTTAGAAAATGATCCGCCTGTAATCTGTTATAAAAGCTCCAAAATTAGTCCATATTAACTAAATCTGATTCGAGGGACATTTGTTCCAGAGTTCTAATGTGAAGGTCTTGTGGAATGCAAAACAACATAATTTAAATAATATTCTTTAAGTTGAATATAATGAAATACAAAAATGTTGTTTCTTTGCTTCCTGCCATGCAGTAGACTCTGCACTGAAGGAGGAGTGATGTTCCCTCTCTGCAGGCTTGCTTTTATGGGATTCAACAATAATCACAAGACATCAGCTGCCCAACACAGGATATCAGGTGTCCAGGGTGAGGTCACTCCTTATTGTTTTCTGGTCACTATGGATGTCGACTGCAGAACAATAGCTGTGTAGTTGCTGAGGAAAACAAGATCTTTCTGTGTGACAAGATGTCTGTCACCAGCAGGAGGGATGAATAAATAAAAATAGGTATAGATATGTAGTAACAATCTGAGAAATCTCTGACAACAGCAACACATACACCCCAAAAAAATAACAATGAAATGAATGTAGTGAACTGTTTTGCTTAAAATTACAGCAGACAAAAAACACTAATACATACACACATACATACATACATATATATATACATACAGTATCTCACAAAAGTGAGTACTCCCCTTACATTTCTTCAAAAAATTATCTTTTTTTTTATGGGACAACACTGCCCATATTTTGACACAATGTAAAGTAGTCAGTGTCCATCTTGTATAGCAGAGTAAAGTTGTTTTTTCTGCAAAATAAATCATAATAAAGGCATCAATAGCCAAAACCCTGGCAACAAAAGCGTACGCACTTTTGTGAGACACTTAAAATATAAAAGAAGATTATTTACCTGACTTACAAATCAGTCCAAAAAAATGTTTTTAAACAGTGTGACAAAAAATGTCCAAATAAAAACATAGCTAAAATATATTTCTAATTCTTATACTTCTAAATAAATATAATTCCAAAACTTCTAAATATTATAAATATTTTTATAACATTCATGTAAATGTATTGTGTGACTGTCAAATCCCACTGATTGAAGGAATGAAAAACAAACTAACTGTTGGATTATTTCTGCAGTTTTAGCTCCATTTATCTTACACCTATTCAATGTAATCCAAATATATTTATTTTTGGTGATAAATTAAGTTTTTTTTCTGCAGTTACATGATACTCATGACACAAAACAGTTTTCAAACGTTACTTGAGACCATAATCCTATTGCTAACTAAGTGCTAACTCTTCATTTTAAGCATTTTAATGTCTTTAAATAGCTTTTTGGTTGATTGTCTCATATAAAATAGATGCTTTTTTAAATCTTTGCTTTCTTAAGAACTTATATTCTAACAGCTTTCCAACCATTGACCGTGTCTGAGAACTGTATTGACTGAATGTGACATTGTATAGAAAATGGCTTATTTCCAGTTAGAACAAAATTCAGTCAAGGTAGTCACAATTATTTTGCGGTACGGACGGCGCCATGATGGAGCCAGACAACATCAGTAAGCAGAAAGAATATTGAGAACTTGTATTATCAAGAACATGTTAAGAAAAAGGTAGTAGAGCAAGAATGTTTTTTCTGTCAAGTGTGATGACTGCATAGAAGTTCTCTATGCCGGAGCCAACTTCCTATTGAAACACCGGGGGGGGGAGTCACTCAGTCCATATCTCATATACAGTCAACGTTTCAAATGCATGTCTGAAATATGTGAAGCATTGTGGCAGCAACTGTACAAACAGCAACTGTCCTGCAGACACACACTTGATCTTTCATAAAGTAAATTTCTGTCAAGCCCCCTCCCCCCTGCTTCATTGTCTCATTTCTCTAAAAGTTCTCTCCCGGTGAGTCCATGTGAATCAAAGCTTTGTCACACTCCATCAAAGCCTCGCCTAAAATGGTCCGGCTCCCGGCGGCGTCCCGTCCTCCACTGCAGCCGTGGAGCCTTGCTTCAGAAAAAAAAAACTGTTGATAAGAACGTAGGAAAATATTCCACCCTGTGGTTTGAGATAAGAGGCAATTTGAATTATTTGAAATTTGGCGATTTAATAGTGAGACAGCAGCAGGCAGAGTTGTTGAGCAAAGTGGTTCTTGCGCTGCAGCCCTGCTCCGGTGCAAAACAACCATTTCAGTTGGAAATCATGACAAATGAGCTGGTTAAAGCTGGATCTATGAACACCTACACAGCTCGAGCCTTTGCATCTGCAGGAGCAGCAGGCTGTTCAGAGAGGAGAAGCTAGAGGGAGCTGTGGGTGTTTCTGACCCACTCCCAGACTTTCTCTCCGAGTCTCTGGCAACACACAAACACCCACGCATGGACTCCAGCACACACAGGTGAGTTATTAATATCTCATGAGCAGCTCGCAGATTGGAATCAACCCAGGCTCCTTTGACATGTAAAATGCAGTGTCTGTTGTCAGCTGTTAGGACACAAAACAGGAAGCTTTTAAGTGCACCCTTCAGCCACATCAAACCAATGGAACGAGACATTATACCCACAACCCAAAGCAAGGTGTTGCTCACTCACCAATGCATGTATTAATGCGTACAAATGCGGCGTCCTTCTCCGCAGCAGAAAGCTCCATCTCTGAAGCGGACTGACTGTTTGGCTTAGTTCAGGAGAAACTTATTCTGATTTCGTGCTCACTCAAAATTTCAGTCTTGAGACAAATCAATTCAGAGCAGAGTACATTTACATCGCATTATCCAATGTTCGCAGAAGCATAAATCTCGCTGCGCCCATTTTATGTTCAATTTTCCAAAAGTCTTGGTCTTTCAATCAGCCCGGCACATGCTGAAAAAGTCTATTTGGATGGGTTTTACTGGTTTCTCCTCATGTTATCTCTTAAGACAGGTTGCTGCATGCTACAGAAAAATCTGAAATTCAAATCCCCTTCCGTAGAGTTTCTGTCTGAACGACACTTGCTCAGTGTGTTGAATCGGATAAATCTTTCTTTTTTCCATTTCCAGCCATGACCACTCCAAGGACAAAAATTGTGTGAACTGTTTTTTCCCCCACAGGATGTGCCACAAAGTTCATAGAATACAGATAAAAATAAAGAACATAGAGTGCACCGTACAGGCTTCAGGAGTTGGTCATTGTACTGATGGAATACGCCTACTCACCAACTGTCACTGCTGATTGAAAACACTGAACGTTCCTGCTGATCTGAGTCTGAAAAAGTATTTCAGATACTGCTCTCACCCATCATATTAGGGCAGCACTTTAACTAAAAAAATGACAACTTTTTAGAACGGACAGTCATCACTGACTCAGGTATTGGAATAAAGAAATAGCCTTTGGTGAACAAACTGAAGAGGACGCAGACAGTTATTGCGAAACACCATTTGCTTAATGAAAGGAGGGCTAGAAGGACAAGCAGTGGTAGTTTCATCAATAACGAACATTGGATCATTAGGTTTTTTTTGGTAGATTAAGTTTGACATCCTGACTGTTTTTGCTCAAAAAAATTCAGAACATAAAATAATTCTCAAGTCAATCCAAAAACTAAAATCAGATAAGGTCATATCAAGTTTTTAGGTGCAAAAACACAAAATGTGTGCAAAAGACATTCAAACATAGAGAAATATGGGTAAAATACAACTTTCCATTTTTTCAGAGCCTGTGCCTCTTCTTTGGTGAATTCAATTTATAAAGTTTCTGCATGTTCAAGCAACTTCAGCAATCAAAGCAAAATTGATTCAAACATAAGAAAATAAAGAAGATGATGCAACCTTCTCAACATTATAATTGATTCTCATCGTGTTTGTGCTCATGCAGTAAAACAATCATGACACACTGAATCCGTTAAATATTATTGTCATATAAAGTTTGATTGATGATTGTAAGGTTGTGGGAACAAGCAAATTTATATAATCCTGTCCCTTTTTGTATTTACTTAACTTTTTTATATATAGTTACAATAATCTGGTTCGTTCTGTTCCCATTGTGCAAAAATATAGAGAAGAGAAATACACAAAGGCCTTAGGTAGAAGAGGTTAAGGTTAAAAATAATGTATAAAAAAAACTACGAATAAACAATACTTTTTTTCTATTCTGAAGTTTTTGGGTTTCACTTTTAAATCTGTTTTACTTTTGACTAGTTCATTTTTTTTTCTTTAAATTGGGTAGATTGTTTTTATTTTCTTGCAACCACACCAGGTTTATACCAGTAGTCATTCACTCATGTTTCTGATTAAATGAATTGGTCCCCTCAATGCACTGATACCCATCTTAATGGGTGAGTTTCAGTTTGTTATAGTCCTTAAGGTTTCTTTTGGGTTGGTCCAATTTTCTGAGATCTTGTCTTTCAGAATCTTTGTGGTTTCTGTTGAGGTCTTTTCATTGACTGTATATTTGCTGGACATATCAACCCCTCTCCTCTCAGGTTCCAAATAGGAAGTACCCGCTGGTTCCAATAAGGCCAAAATACCATTGTCAGAATAACCATTCTTGCTCTGATACATTCTTTTGATCTTTTGTTTTTTTTTCCATAGATCTATTCGCTAACAGAGTGTCCCTTTGTACAAATTTCATACAGTTGGACAGACGTCTGATACATTCTTCTTAACATCTTTCTTCTAATCCTATTTTTTTTAAGATATTTTTTTTTCTTTATCATAAGTTATTCAAGTTATAAACTGACCAATCAGATGCCTCAATAAAAGCATGTGGTCCCCACTGACCCCACCTCCAACATTGGATTAACAGATTTGCTCTCATAGGAAGGGGTGTTGACTTCCAACAAGCTCACTCATGATTGGCCACAGTAGTTCCTCTAAAACCTTAACTGAGACCAGTCACCGTTGGACCAATCACTGTCGATGGGTTTCATAATGGCAGCAGCGTATCAGGAAGTCACGGTGACGGCTTTTGCGTTATTTCGCGAGGGTCGGCGGTATGGCATTTTCTATGGGTGACTTCAACACGTCGTTTTGTCCTGTGTATACATATATGTCTATGGGTCTTTTCTCCATGCTCTCACCATTTCTTAGGTCAGTGTCAACTGATGTGTGCACTGAGAGCATGCCCAATCCAGCCTATAAACCTGTCCTGTGATGTCAACTTACAGTTTTCTTTTCTGATTTTGTCTGTATAGGATACTCTATGTCTTTATGGTCTAAGTTTCCCTCCACCAGACTCCAGCCTATGGGTCCCTCCAACAATATCTCATTACATGTGTAAGTCAGGTTTAGGACCAAGTCACAGATACAAGGAAGTCATCCGACCATCGAACAGTAAAGCAGATACAGGATTGCAGACTAGAAACAGGAAAATGACTCTTTGTTTTCTTTTATCATCTTCCTTGCTTGATTTCGGACAAAGATGAAAGACCAATTACATCAAGTCTTTCTTTGATGAACACATGCGAGCCGGAAAGACCAAACGCCACTTTGAGCCTTCAGTAATTTCAAAGAAAGACATAATTAGACCCCAGGACCCATCAAGGAATGCAAAGCAGATCTATTCACAAACACTTTCTTCAAGTCTAAGTTCAGTCTCTGAACTAAAACAAGTAGATAACCATATCTAAATTTAAACTTTTAATTGGCACTTAATACATTTATTTTTTACTATTAAAGTTATTGTTTTTTTGCTTGTTGTATTTCTTTTGTATTCATATTTTCTAATCTCTTTTGGATGAGTATAAAGCATCAGTTTTTTTCAGAGAAGCTCCATGGACCCCAAATTAGCCCCCACACGTCTCAACCACATGAAGGTGGCGGATCACACAGGAGCAAGATGGTTGCAGAGCCACATCAGCACTGAGGGAGCGAAATTAAACTGCTGCTCCTCCACATCGAGAGGAGCCAGCTGAGGTGGCTGGTTCAGATGCCTCCAGGACGCCTCCCTCAGGAGGTTTTTTGGTCATGTCCCACCAGTAAGAGACGCTGGGGAAGACCCAGGACAAGTGTTTAGAGACTACATTCTTGGCTGGCCTGAGAACGCCTCCAGATTCCCCTGCAGGAGCTGGAGGAAGTGGCCGGGGGAGGAAAGTCTGGGCATCTTTATTTAGACTGCTGCCCCCGGATGAGCGGAAGAAAATAGATGAATAGAGTTTGAAAACAGAGGAGAAAAATCACCAAAAAAGTGAGAAAAAAACTAGAAGCTTTCACTGCATTGTTCAACGTAGTTGATCACAGTAATGAGGGAAATATCTAAAACACACCGATACTACAGGCAAATAAGGTGCCTTAATACATGGCACGGTGCTCATAGAAACTATAGATGAGTGGGTTGAACCTCTGGGTTGGTTCTGCACTGCTACATTTACACTTAAAGTATTGGAGGAAGTTTCTCTGGTTTTAACTCAAAGTTATACATCCTGAAAAAAGAAAATTGAAAAAAATTCAACACTAACCACAAATCCCAAAAACTTAAAGTCCAACTCCAGTCATCCATCCCTCCGTTTTCTAAACCCGTTTTATCCCCTACTACAGGATCATGGGGCTTCCAGAGCCTAACTCGGCCACTGCTGGGAGAGGGCGGGGAGCTACAGCGCTAACCACTGCGCCATCTGGGATTATATTTATTCTATTGTAGAAGTTTCCAGTGGTCTTTAAATTATGATTATGCCATATTTAGCCAAATAAGGACAGCTTCTGCAGAGCGGCAGGAGTTCATTAGTAATTTGCTCTGTTATGGCAGAGCAACCTCTGAATATTTGGCTTTAATAATTTATAACTTTAAGGAAACATTCTATTTAAACTGCCACACATTATTTAGTTTCCCCTAAAAGAAGATATTTTGGTGTTTATTTGCCACTTTTACTGCCAACACTGGGCTGCTTTTTAACCTGTGAAAGCTTGGTTTAAATTTTTTCTCTTTTTAATTTTTTACTCTTATTCAATAATTTTTTCCTATCTTGAGGAGGATGTTGGGGATGTTTTGGCAGATGTGTTAGGTAAGCCACATTTTGCTGAATGCATCATGTCAGTTTAAGTAACAGTTAGCGACTTTGAACGTAATCCTCTTACCATTAATTCATTCAAGCGTGCAACATATTTTGTGGTGAAAATTTAAGGAACATTTTTTTATTATTATTATTCAGTGTTCATAAATGAGCAGCTGTGATCCAAACTTGACAGCAGCTTTAACATGTTTTTTCTTTTTGTCCTGAGGTGTGAAAAAAATTAATTTGTCCAAATTAAACACAAATTTATTCGTTAATATTATCCTCGTTTGAACTTGAGGATGGTCTGGGGCTGTAGCAGCCTGTTAGGATGATGAAATGCAGGTTCAAGAAGGAATGGATGTTGTGCTTTTGCAATTTTCTGATCACCACATCACAAATTGATCATGAGCACATTTAAATACATTCAGACAAATTTAAGTACCTGATTTTGAATACGTTGCCAGAGAAAAATCTTATTACATCTCTTTGGAAGCAATATCTTTACAGATTTGACTTTGACGTGGATTGAAGGCCAAATTAAGCCACTAAAGAGTTCTAAATAAGTCTTTCTGTTGTTGTTTTAAGTATTTTTTTGGTATCAAATTGCTGTTCCAAGCAGACACATGTTATCATCTGACTTAAGAGGTTGTGTTGTTAAAGATTATTACTAACACCAGTGGTCTTCAACGTTTTTCAGGCCATGGACCGGTTCAATCTCAAACAAGATTTTCAAGCACCGTTCCGTACGAGGCTGAAGTAGGCATTCGATTTCTTTTAGATTTCTTTTTCACTTAACTTTAAAGGGTAACTTTAATCTTCTTCATATTTGAAAAATACCTGCAGCTGGTTTAAATAAGATCTTTACATTTCATTTCATGTAGGATATTTTAAAATGTGATATAGATTTTCTCTAAACCCATGATTGTCAAAGTGAAAGCAAAAAAAGAGAAAAAAATGCACACCAACCTCAAATAAATACCCACCCCCCCCAAAAAAAAAAACTATCACTAAAGCAGTTATTTCCTTAATATAATAATAATAATAATAATACACCTGAATCCACATTTTGAGTAACTTTATTAGCAGAAAAGTGAACAGCCAGTTGCTGAATTGTTTATATTGTGTGTGGAAACAACTGTTGCATTGAATCCATATTTGGAGAAAAGACTCCTGTTTTCTGTCTGTTAAATGAAGATTTCTTTTGTTTTGAAGTCAAAGACTTTTCTTCAGTTTTCTCACTGGATCTTTTCTTCCAAAAGAATATTACTAACTTTGTTTGTTTTTTCATAATTTTGCTAGCTTGATGGTTTAAATTTGGTTGTCAGCGCAGCCACTGTAAAGAAAAGTATGAATGTATTTAATTATGTGACTAAGGGACTTGATCGGTGTGTCAAGAATAAATCGGATGTGGTGTGGAGAAGCATTTAAAAAAAAAAATTCCTTTGGAATCAGATTATAAATAAAATGGGAAAAAAAGTATGTCGCTTTTTTTGTCCCACGGACCAGTACTGTTTCACGGAGGGTTGGGAACCACTGCTCAAAAATCAAAAATCTGATCAAACAGTATCAACCTTGTTGAGTTTTTTTTTTCTTCTTTTTTTTAAACCTTCTCTTTAAATAAGATAGTTAATAAAACGGGGCCTTTGGCTTGTTTAGCTCTTTCAACTCACTATTTGTGAAAATATGTCAATTTTACGGTCTATCTAACTATAGGCTACATAATGAAGACAAAAAGTGTTGGACATAAGTCTGTTAGTGAGACTTTATTAACTCTGTTCACAGTAACTCTACAGCAGAACTTGTTTGTAAAATGCTACACGTTAGCCATGTTAGAAGTGTTAGCCCCTTAGCATTTTCATAATACATAAAATTCCCACAAGAGGACCTAGCCGCGAAACAAACAACACGACCCCAAGAGGACGCCAGAGCATCTTAAGATTAATCTTATGCTGACTCCCAACCTTGGTAGCAACACGTAATAAAAATAAATAATACAAAAACAGTCTGAAACCGCTACACTAGCCAGGTTAGTGTATTTACAAAGATACCGAACCGAAGATTTTGAGCCAACGCTATGTACCTCTCAAGACTACTTCAATAATCAGAACATTTCTTTATAAATATAGCACCTTGGATGATTAAAAAAACAAAAAAACAAGCTCTTAAGTACTTCTTATGGTACAGAAAACATGGTAACTTGATTGCTATGGTTCATTCATGTTTACAGTTTAACCCAGGAGTGTACACCTCAGTAATCCATCATGTCTCATTAATTTAATTGGTTTATCAGAGTGTAGCACTCAGTTTCATGTTAGCTGTCAATTTGACGTCCTTCAAATACGTCCGCCAAGTCAGTGAGGCACACGTGTCAGGGTTGGGGGGTTTGGTTTTGGTGGTGCCATTTCATCGACAATGGTGTTGCTGTTCTGCTGTGGGTCTTGTTAGCGGGTTTGTGTTTTCCTGCTGTGCTTCGCTCTGCACCTTGTTCAGCTGATTGCTCCCACCTGGGGTCAGTAAGAATGACCACAGCTGCTGCTCCTTGTTTCAGCATTCCCTCTGCATTAGTCTGGTTTCTGTTGGAGCTGGATAGATCCATGTCATCATTTCCACTGTCATGCCAAAACATCCTTTCATTTCATCCCTACTTTATCTACCAGCTTTCAAGACAAGGTTTTTGTTGCTTATTTTGAGATTTTGAGGCTGTTTTATTAGGTTAACTCTTTGTATTTCTTTTTGTATTTTCAAGTCTTCTGAAATTACTCTATTGTTTACAAGAACAAAAGCACAAAACCAGCAAGTTTTTGAATGACAAAAGTAAAACTCTTGAGGTTCTAATCTGTATTGCTGTGCAGGCATTTTGAGAAAGGAAGGATTTTAGTAGTGCTTCCCTTTCTCATTCACCTCTCAGCCTACATGGTGAGGGGCCCTCAACCCCCAGTAACTATTAATTGAAAGCCATAAACTAAATTTATTGCACATGAATAAATTTCAGTAGTGGTAGAACAGCAGGCAGGAACCTGCTTTTGAAGGACTGCATGCAGCTATTTAGCCTGTTTGTTCTGACTTTCATCAGAATGAATCAAACATGAAGAAAAAACAAATTTAAATATTTTTTCAAAGTCTAAAATTGTTTTATACCAAGATTTTTGAATGGAATGCTGTTTATTGTATTTCCCACTCTGAAAGGCGCACCTAAAAGCCTAATTTTTTTCAAAAATTAAATTGTGCCTTATAATCCAGAGCGCCCATATGGACTAATTTTTACTGATGTAGAAGCAATTTTGAGACACAAAACTCTGAGTTAAAATATTTGGTTGAGTGTTATTGTGAACACGCTAAAGCGGATAGCATGTAACAGTGTTGGATTGTGGTTTTTATGTTATTAACAAGGTTAGGAGTCAGCTTAGTCTCAGTAACATTTTTTTACAGTATCAGTCTGTTTTTTATTTTATTTTTTTTTTGTATGTGGTGCAAATATAGTTGGGAACTACGGGTATTGTGAATATGCTAACGTGGCTAATGCTTGTAATTTGGATAACTTGTAGCATGTCCCAAGTAAGAATTAGGCTATGTGCCAATTCCTTCCCTAATCCTCAACCACCAAAATCTGGACACCATGCTCACTTTATTTGTTATAAACAGCAGGTGTGACTGATCAATACTTGCAGTTTACATCTGTTTATGGATCCACTGTGTTCTGACTATGAAAATGTGGATGCTTTGATAAAGAAACTACATTTCAACACATTTGTTTTTTCGCAAAAATTGTTCAAACGCAATGCATTGTGGTGAACATTAATGCACTCTGTTTTTTTGTAAAGACTGTTGGGAAATTTCTATGGTACTAGATGTAGGAATTGTATGCTATGTCCGAATTCCCACCCTAATTCTAAAAAACTATCTAGCGCCTGGATTTTAAAGGAAATTCAGACATCACTCTTCACTTTCGTTTTGCTAAATGCCGTTCTAATGTGACGTCACCAATTTCATGAAGTGAAAATTGAAAAATTACGAACATTTCACGATGTCTATTTGTGAATTGACTGTGTTCTGATGATGAAAACATTGATGGTTTGTTAAAAATTACATTTAAAAATACTATTTTCACAAAAGTTTTTCTAGCGCAATGCATTGTGGTCTATATTCACTAATGGAATGACCATCAATGCACGTTGGTTTTTCGCAGAGACTTCTGGGAAATTTCTAGTGCACTCAATTTTGGAATTATACAGTAGATCCAGACAGCACTGGAAAATGGCAAACACACTATATATTGCACAACGTAGTGAGTAGTGAAATAATTCAGAAATACCCACAGACACCATTGTGTTCTGATGATGAAAACGCTGATGGTTTATTAAAACACATATAAACATATTTTATTACTTTCAACAATTGTTCAGACACAATGCATTATGGTCTGTATTTGCCAGTGTAGTGAGCAGACTACACTTCTGGGAGATTTTTAAGGCCCTCGATTTTGGAATTGAAGATTTAGACAGAACTGCAAGATGACAAACACACAATTTAGTGAGTAGGGAAGGAGTTCGGACATAGCTTTACTGTAAACGCAGTTAATTAAGTCTGACTGACTTTTTTGTCTTGCTTAATGCGCCTTACAAAGAACATTTATTGATGGTGTGTCTCATAATCTAGTGCAGCATATAAAGAGTAATTTAATTGGAAAATGAATAGGTTCCATATTTTTGTCTGTTAAAGAAAATGTTGTTTTTGCTTATCAGCCTCTACTCTAAGTTCTGTAAATTAATTGACAAATGTATGTTTTATGTGAAAACAAGATCGTTTAATAAAAATAAAGCGTTGAGCGCCACTGTCTTCATTTGCAAAAACTGTGCATGGATGTCAACATTAAACATGATGGCTAAAAACTGTGAAACGAAAAATGTTTTTTAGATTAGCAAAAATGTAAAGTTCGTGGTTTTGCACAGATGTTTCTTCTATAAACCTCAACCTGAAGTCAGTTGTGCATGAATGCACGAGTGTTTTTCTCCTTTCAGACCCGACCCTCATTTTTCCATTGAAGGTCCATGTTAATGAGAAATGAACGCGCAAACATTCATAAGCAGCTTTGGTCATCCAACCAGGAAACAGATAATGGAGATGTCACTGGAGAAAAAAAACGGCCGCGCTCGTCTACCACGAGGTTAGAGCGCTGCTGAAACCTGGGAAAGGTTTACTTTTGGAGTCCCAGCCCAATCATTGCAAAACAAAAACTTTTGGTACAAATTTTTGATTACATAGATGAGTGAGGACTCATGTAAACAAAAACAAACAAACAAAAAAAATTGGATTGAGAATGTCATTATAAATAGTTAAATGACTATTATAAAACACAGACTTTTAAACTGTAGAATGAACCAGATTGGGTTCCAGATGGCTGAATTTATTTACTAGGTGTGAAATCAACCTGAACTCTGGTGTGAACTAATCTAAACAAGGAAAACCCTAAAGGGATTCTGTACACTTTAAACATACACAGACAATCCGGTGGATAAAATCAGCTAAACTAAATACACTGCTAATCCTTTAACCATACATTTTTTGACTACCGCAACTCTTTAACCATTTATGCAATTAACGGAATTCCACAGACTCTAAAGTGGAGTAAAGCAGCCTGTCACTGATTTGCAACACTTTCCAGCAGTGAAGTGCTTTCACAATCAACATAAATCAGCTGATTCTGAAACGGAGTTAAGCGAATTTGCCCCATTATACAACACTTTTGGTGCAGAGGTTGAGCGGTCGACCTCT
>NC_050517.1:9161834-9170586 GCF_002922805.2 Oryzias melastigma
GCCCTTAATTAAATTGAGTCCATCCAATGGATCATTTCTTTGAGTGCATGTGACCTTGGTCAGTGAGTTACAGTAGGTCAAAGAGCATGCGTAAAATAGGTGTTGACAATGACATATCGAGTATTAAAAGGTTGTGTCACAATGCATTTAGCAAAAGTTGTAAAATGTGTCATGGGCAGGACATAAAGCGGTGAGTGGTGTATATTTTAAAAGATTATTCTGCCTTCCCTAAAGCCTAAAGTGCTCCTCCGTCCATTCATGAACACACGTATTCACATAATTATGGTGGCTCCAGTGCCATGCAAAGTCCTAACCAGACCACCAGGAGAAATGGGGACTTCAATGTGTTGCTCAAGACATGTTGACACATCTCTAACAAACTAAACCTGAGACCTTTCGATCTGAGGCCGACCTCACCATGGCTGCTGATGTGGAGTAGTGGTTCTGCACAGTGGGAAAGGGACTGTTTATTACTGGCAGGAAATTCTTCTTCTTTGTCCCTTTTTTTTTCTGGTCAGTAGTTGTTTCTTTAAATGCTGTCCCCAAATGAACAGCTGTGTTCCAACTCCAGACCGAGAGTGCAACACAAATGCAAACCAAACTAATAAAAGTAAACATTTCCCACCCAACCAAGTTCACCAGGGTCTCCCGCTCTGCTGAACGGACTCTTATGGATCTTTGGATGAATCTATTGTAATATTATCTAATGTATTATTACTGTGTTTTTTTTAAAGATAAGATGCATAAAATCCAATAATTTCAATCACAACTATCTTATCTTTCAGTAGACAGTCTGTCTTTATAATGAATTCAGCTACCACAAGCACAGCACTGAGGAGGAAGAAAGATGGAAGATGGATGAATGAACAGATGGATGGAAGGATCAAATAATAATGGGTCAAATTATGTTTCACAGGTAGAAGTAAAAAAGTGGTCTTTTAACCGTTTAACACTATAGATGTCACCAGTGACATCTGAAAAATCACAGTCTCTGACATACCGTGATTCTTCAACCGTTTACACAATCAATGTGAATCAGCTGATTGTGATGCATAGAAAAACAGCTTTGCATCAATATGCAACGCTTTACATTATTTTTACATTGTTACATTAGGATTCACTTTTGCATAGTGTCGACCCCTGCTCTAGATGCTTGCAGTTATACATACACCTTCTATTATTTCTAAATAAAACAGACTAAACAGACTTTGAGTCCATTTTTTTCTCCTCTTCCTTCCTTTTGACCTTAAAGCTATCCCTGAGGGCTTGTTTTGCTGCATTTTTGTCCTTAAAGTTTTAAAGAAGCAGAGACCCCCCCCCCCCAGCTTTGACACGGGCTGTGTCAGGGAAGGAGGGGCGCAACACCAGACAAAATTTGTGATTATGTCAAACTTTTGAGTTATTTTATTTATGGTTTTAATTACTTGATTTTTTTTTACATTTTACACAAAATAAGTGGTGTGTTAAATTGTAAATAAAAAAAAAAAACATTGCAATTTGTCACCCTTTCCAGCAGAACCCCTAGCTTGCCTATGCTTAGGGCCGCTGGTGAAGTCATGTTTTGGCCCGGAATCACGAGAGAGAGCTGGTTGGCCGCTTTAGGGTCCCTAAATGTGTGAAAATGACCTCTGAAAAGTATGTGGAGTTTCTGACTGACCACTTTCTTTTGTGGTAACAAAGAAAAACATGTTTTCAAAAACAATGCACCATCTCATGCTACAAGTAATACCTCTGCATCATTGGGTGCTATGGGCACACAAGCAGATAAAGTGATGGTGTGGCCCCCATCCTCTCTGACGGGGGAGGCAGTTCCCATCCAAACAGCAGCTCCGACAACCTGCAAAGAAATTCATGCAGAAACTCTCCAAAAACTCACAAGTTCAATGGATGCAAGAATTTTGAAGCTACTACAAGATAAGGAGTTCTATGTTCAAATGTAAGTTGACCTTTGAAGATGTTTTTGATTGCAACCGCTTTGATTTCAGTAAATATGACCTGCTAATGCAGCAAATTCAACAAATGACCATTTTCAGTTCTTCAGAATCGAGGCATCTGAGTCGCCGCCAGTGTGTGAATGTGTGTAAATGGATAAATTGAATGGGACTGTGACTGCAAAGCACAGAAGGTAGTAAATCTCCATATAAGTGTGCGCCATTAACCATAGATTACCAAATAACTATATTAATCAGGGATGTCCGGATCATGTGAGTCCATGCTATGGAAGAAGGTGATTAAAAAATCCATAATCTCTCATAACCAAAAGCAATAAACCAGCATTAGTATGAGCTAGTCATGAAAACTCATCATCATATTCATGCAACAACAACAACTTTGGGAGAAAGTTATTATTCTCAATGTTTAATGACGATATGATGGTTTTAAGACAGGACAGTTGGCACACTTGTCGTCCTTTTCAATGGGCAGTATCATGAACTCTGCCTTGTTGCACTAATCCGGATGTAGAGAGCTACTCAAAAATGATTCAAGTCTTACATCTCATTATCTAGATTGGTGTCAGAGTCCTGTTTGTCATGGAGTTAGTAGTGTTTAGGGTGACATCAGCAGTGGCACAAGCTGCCAGTGACTCAGCACCCTGTCAGCTGTCGTGCTCACACAGACCCACATGCTGACATGGGAGGCCCTCGGCTCAGCCAGATGAACTGTACGCAGCGCAGACACATACGGACACGATGCATGTCGAGACATGCTAGAGCACATGGCTTTCCCTGTCATGCTTGATAAACGACCTGGAAAAATCAAAAAAGCTCACTCTGATTCGGATGTGATGACTAATCCCAAATGACAAGCGAACAAATTTAAAGTGAAACTCTACAACTTTACAATTACATTGAATGTAATGTAGAGATATAGCATGATTAAAGATATTTGTCTGGCTCTTACGCGAGAGAATTAATACAAAAGTCACCATGTGTGCTTGCTGTATTCTACTAAACTACTCCAAATATTAACTTATTTTCCAAACAATTAAAAGCCTTATTTATTTAATAAATGGCAGATCCAGAGTGCCTTTTATATGGACTAATTCTGAGCTGAACTTACTGATCTCTGAGTGATTTTGAGAGTAACACGGCACTCTGTCAAAATGTCTGTTTTTGAGCGAGTTGCAAACAAAGTCTGGTATTATTGTACAAACACTAACATAGCTGTACACGTTACTACACGATACTAAAAAGGTTTGGCCTCAGTGAAGTCACAGTATTTGTTTGTTTTAGCGCTATTATCTATTTTTTTTAACATGTTGCAAAGTTAGAAGTTATAGAGAGTTTATTGGAGACGGATTTTATTCCATTGCAGAAAGAATGGCGATACCTAAGGGGTCCCATTTGCCATGAAAAACGGTCAGAAAATGCACACGACAACACCAGCTAAACATTTCAGGATTTATTGAAATGATCAGGTATGTTGTATGATGTTCTGATTAGCCCCGGCTGTGAACGTTTCCTTTCTCTTTGAAGCGTCATCAATCTCCAATTCTTGGCCATCGCTACACAACACAAATACCACAGCGCCTGCACGATTGGGCACAACTGGTGCCCGGCCACTATTAGAGACCAGCACCTAACGTTAATGAACACCTGTTAGACCCGGCGGCTATTGGAGACTGGCCATAGGAAGACATACGTACTGTATATCTTCCAATAGGTACTTCTGACACACAGTTCTACAGCCTGAAAAATGCAGAAAAGAAAAACCTTTAACCATAAATTCCATATTACTTTTTGAATTTTTGTATTAATTGAACCTTAGTCACATGCACCCATGGGGGGGGGGGTTGACCTCTACCCGTGTACTGTTTCTTTTTTCATTTTCCAGTCCTGTATTCATTCATGCCTGATAATGAATCGTGTGCGCACACAGATGACTAACCTGGTAAAGGGTTTCAATATTGCACAAAAGTAAACAAAATATGCTTTAAAAACACTTTTTAAGGGTTTAATGACATGTTTTGATGTTGAAGCTCTCATAATGTGCAGCACTGAGACCAGTGACTGTACCTCAGCGCCTCTGTCACAGGAATACATCAGCATAAATCCATACCTCAGGCTCATTAGGCATGCAAGCCCTATATGTTGTGCTTTCCGTTGCAAGTTTGTTTTGTGTATTATTAATTACCTTAGCCTAATAGGAGAGAATTTCTCATTTTAGGAGGTCATTAGAAACACATTACTGCACCACTAACACAACGTAGCTTGTTTAACCCAGTACGATTTTTCCTTTTGGAGGGTCTGATCCAGAGAAGAGGGAACAACAAAAGTGATTTTTGCGACTTTTTTGCAATGCTTTTTTTCCTTAAAATGCTGGCAAATGTCATTGGTCAAAGGAGAGGAAGCCGACGTTTGAAAGAAAACAAATGAGGAGATCTTCATGTTTGCAGAACTCAATGTTTTCTGCTGCTATGTGAACAACTCAACCGTTGTGGGATTCTAGGCCTCAAGGACCAACATCCAAGGATATAACAATTATTTGTGAATTGGTAAAAAAAAAAAAAAACTATTCAAACTCGTTAACATGTTCATCGGTGCAGAAAATGAAAGAAGCGGTTTATCTCGGCCTGTGACTAAATGTAGATGCTCAGAGCTGATGCCATTTCTCCATGCCGACTCACTTTGAGTGTGCGCGCCTGTGGGTATGTGTGTGTGTATTGTAGACTGGCTGTATGCTCTTCATCTGCACTCCCCTCCTGGGAAACTCTTGCAGCTCCTTCAGATGTAAAAGTTTCATATACGTCAGTCCTTCCAGAATCGATCGCAACTATTAACGTAAATTCAGGCAAACTTGAGATTTGTTGCTCACCTTGCACCTACACATTTTTGTCGCAACTTTACTGCAACTTTGACCAGTCAACCGTGACAACAGTCATGGGTGACGACACAGCTGTGTGACTGTTTCCCTTTTGACTTCTTCCTGGCCCATTTAGCTCTGAACGGTCATTTGCGCTGAATGCATGCGCAGGTGAGTGTGCGCTCAGTGGCTGGAATGGAGTTGTGATCATTTCAATATTTTGTATACTGCTCACAAAAATTAAAGAAGCACTTTTTTATTTTTTAACAATCAGGAACAGACCTCATGAAGGTGGCCTGAGGACCCGACGTCCTGTAGTGGGCCCTGTGCTCACTGCCCAGCACCTTAGAGCTCGACTTGCATTTGCTCAAGAACACCAGAACTGGCAAGTCCGCCACTGGACAGTGTATAATTGTGTATTTGCATTGAATCCTTTCTGTTGGTAGAAAAACAGATAGTTTGATTTAAGGGGGAAAAAAAACAAACTTTGTCTTAAAATACCTTTACGTCATTGTGTTGAGAAAAAAGAGTTAGGAAAAAATGGAAATTGTGGCTTTAAAGGTGTAAAATAAATAAATAAAATTTAAAAAAGACTATTGTGGCTTGACTGAATTGTTACATCCCTGTTTTTCTTTGACTGTTTTTCTGAAACCTGCTACACATTCTCTGCATTAATTGTATTTCGCAAGTATGAAGCTTCAGTGGCAGGGTAATTGGAAAACATGTAGGACACGGGCCTTTGAGGCCTGGAATTTGACACCTGTGACCCAAAGCCTTAATCACAACTGCCCTTATGGGTGGATGCGAGCTGTCTGATGGGAAAAAAAGGGCAAATCTGTGCGGAGCACACAAGTGGCCTGCACGAAATGTCAAGATTGTAAACTTCCTGGTGAACCTGAAAGTCGAGAGGCATGCAGTGAATGTAGTAGAGAACACTAACCACACAGTAAGGGTGAAGTAGGTGAGATGCAAGTGTGTCGTACAGATTTGTTTTACCCCCCCAAATCCTGCAGAGCAAGGAACCCGTTAGTGATGTTCACATGATAAGTGCACAATCCTTGCACACTCGATAAATCGTAAAGTTACATTTTCATGATGTCCTTTGAGGTGGCCGTACTCCAATCCTCTCTAGGACCATGCGCAGGACCAAACAACCCAAAAACCCGCAGCGCATGTACGGGTCAACCCCCCTTGGGTGAATATGACTTAGGCTTAACTTTTGTGCTATCTTATCCAGATGACCCCACTCTTATATTGATATGTGATCCCTCCCATGACAAAGGCGGACAGGATTTTATGTCTGCCACGGACGTCTGTGAAGACAAAAAAATCATTGAAAAAAGGAGGTTCAACTCACTGTCTTGAAGGGGTCCAGATGACCCCAGTTTTAGGCCCAATCCAAATTCTTCCCTTCCTCTTTATTTAGCCCCCCAAACAGAGAGTTATGAAAAAATTGCATCTCATATTTCGGACGTCACTTTCATTCAATGATGTAATCAATAATCCCCAGTCCGCTAGCGTTAGGGCGGAGCTTCCAGCGCTCAAATATACATAACAGCAGCGGTATTATAACTTTAAAAAGGTCATTTTATAACAAAAAGTCATTAGTTACATTTAAATGTAAACTTCTGTGGTTCAGAGTGCACCCACATGAAGAAAAGATCTTCTCAGCCCAACGTGGTTTACCCCTGTGACGGAGGACTTTTATCCCTCTGCTTTGGAGGGTGGGATCTTAAAAAAAATTTTTTGGACACCTCTTGCACTAAAAAAACAGACAAAAAACTACAAAAAGCTCACTTAAAGCCGTTCTGCAAAAAATATCATAGTAAGAGAACACTGCATTGAAAACATGGTTAAATATAAGGGCTAGAAATGGGAGAGATTATGTGAGATAGGGTAACTGTAAGTTATTGTACATCATCTAGTCTACAGTAACAGCCAAGTTCATTCATTGAACACTGGTGGCTTACAGAAAATGAATTAGCTGCATAAAAGCAAGTTAGAAGTCGATGCCTTTGATGCTTCCATGCTTTGGAGCTTTAATTGTAGGAAATCAATTATCCCCATACGTAGATTATCCTCCCTCCTTTCACAAAAGGATGGTTGAGTGTTTCCTCTGCGAAAGCAATAACGAAGGAAGCCCTGCTTCCCGTTCTAATTTACTGATACCAAACATCTTTTTCAAAGGAGACAGTTACTTTCCAGTCATTCCACTGTAAGTAAGGACCCTTCACCAGGGGACTCCCTGGTGGATTTACAGGGGAAAGGTGACATGAGGCTCAATAACATGGGATGGCGAGTGTTTAATCCCATTCCTTAAGGACTTTTTCTCAATCTACCCTTGCTGCCTCTCGGTGGTGGAACGTACCTGATTGGGGAAACCACCAGAAAACGGGTTAGGGACATCAGAAAAACAAGGACGACCCCTGGTCCACGGAGTCTACAAAACTGTACTGAAGTTCTAACGCTTAAAATTCTGCTTGTACAGATTTCATAATCTTTAGTTTTTAATCACTTTATTTTCAGCTTTTTTCCACTTTATTTTCTGCTTTTTTGCCAGATAAGGTAGAAAAAATACCATCTAGACATCAACAAATATTTAAACCAACAATCCATGGACTAAAATGCGTTTGATCAAACCATAAATAAATATTTATTAGCTATAAAGATGTAATTTTCTATGTCAAGCTCAAAGAACAAAGAATAGTGCTTTTACCCTTTTTCGGTAAGTCAAACGCCCTCTTTGAGTTTACACCCAATAATCTCATTTAGGTAATCCTCTCCTCTGATTTTCAGCTCTGAAAGGGAAACACTCAAAAGTAAACACATGAATACATCAGAGTCGGGCACAAAGATAATTTTTCTCACCTCTCAGCCGCCTGTTCATCAGTGTGCCTCGATCCTGAGCACCCACAGTCATTTTTTAATGGAAAAAGAGTTTCCACCAGGCGCAAAGAAACAGCAAGGCTAATCAGTGCCACTGAAAGTGTCTTGAGCTGCTAGAAATTGATACCTGAGGTTGCCTTTAAAGCTCTCAGCAAGACCCCGGCATTACACTTTTGGCTGTTAGCAGCTTTCAAGTTTTTCCAATTACCTTGGTCTGCAATTTGACATCACTGTTAGGGAGCTGCACACAATGTGTTTTGCAGCATGTTCAATTGGTTTGACCCTGTGAACCTTCAGGGTAAACAGAGCCAGATGAAGGAGAGGAGAGGTCAGTGCCAAGGTGATCAGCCCGCAGGAGGGAAAAGTTTCTGCAACTTCACAAGTTTGTCCTGTTTGGTGTAAATGACTTTAAGATCCAGTAGTACAACTTCAAGAAATGTTGTGAGTAGTTTACAACCAGTGTCCAAAGACCATGTTCTGTCTGAGTCAGCTGAGAGGCTAGATGGGGGAACTACGGTGGCCCTGAAGTGCAAATCACACCAACAAACTACTCAATGCAAAAACGTATTAAAGATCACAACGACAATTACAAAAAAACAAACAAACAATGAATAAACATTTCATTTTAGAAAAAAAAAATATCCAGAAACGAAAATGCCATTTCAAAGAAGATGAAAGATTTTGGAATATAAACGTAATATTGTGGGACCAAGCCTTTTGGCTAATTCTGGCTTTTTTAACATGTTTTGTCTTGTTTAACCATGGGGTTTTCTTTTAAAATACATTGTCCCCTTTTAATTAAATAAATATTAAAATAAATTTCCCAAAATAAACGTGAAATGTAAAAAAATAAAAATAAAAAAAACAGTCTATATCCAAATTCCTTCACTACTCACTACATTGTCGACTAGTGTGTTTGCCATTTTCTAGTGCTGTCTGAATCTACAATTCCAAAATAGTGTGTCCTAGAAATTTCCCAGGATTCTTTGCAAAAAAAAAAACAGTGTGCTACGATGCTCACTACATTGAGGAATATAGACCACAGTGTATTGCATTTGTGTTT
>NC_050517.1:9170915-9185251 GCF_002922805.2 Oryzias melastigma
CAACGACAATAAGAAAAGCCAAACAAACAATGAATAAACATTTCATTTTAGAAAAAGGGCAATATCCTAGATGGATTTTAAAAACGATGGGGGAGAGCTGAAGAGTTTATTCTTCTAATCTGACTCTTGTTTCTTTGGATTGCTTTAAATTGTTTCTTAGGCATGATTTTAAGCTTGTTTATGATAAATGTCAAAATGCCAATAATTTGTCTCTTTGGTTAATGTGTTTATTTTGTGCATTATTTGTAACTACCTCCCTCCTGTGTCCATGGTCTGATCAGCCAGAATTAAACACAAAAACCTAGTGTTTCCTGTTTGTTGGGTCAGTTTTGTTTGGATATTTTCTTTGTGGTTTTACTTTGTCACATGTTATTAATTTGTTATGTTGGAAAATTCAAAAATCTTTTTTGAGCATCTTTTTCCTTTCTGCGCGTCCCCTGACAATCCTATAATACCTTCCTTCACTGGCTTCTCATTGTGTTTGGTTTTTTTAACATTCCATTTGGATTTCTCGAAACTATTATTTTTTTCTGAAATTGTTCTTTTTTATTTCTTGGCATTTTTTCTGCATTGTGTTTCCGTTTCTGGTATTTGTTTTAATCCCCAAAAAATACTGATATTTTTCTTTTTAAATTGTCGTTATGATCTTTAATAGGTTTTTTTGCTTTGAAAGATTTGTTAGCGTGATTTGCACTTCAGGGCCACCGTAGGGAACACATACAACAGAAAACTAATTTATCACAGAAACCATTTGGGGCAACAAGAGTTAAACCAAAAATACTTTCTGTTTGACTGAAACAAACTATCAAGACACGAGAAAAGACAATTAAAATAAGGATTTAAAATCAAGAAATGCAATTTCTTAAATGTCATGTTGTGACCCTCCCTACAAACACTCCCAAACACTCATTCTCTTCCACAGTTGTGGCTTTTCTTTGGTTTAGACATATTGAACAGAATGTTCTAGTTTAATAACAAAAAAGGGAAATGGGGAAAAAAATCTGCATCAATGTGAATGTTGTTGCGAAAGAACAAACTCAATATTTGGTCCAAATAAATGCACTGGGAATGTTCAAGTATAAAAATAGGAGTTATTTCAACTGGAAGATCAGTTTAAAGACTGATGCATGATTTTGATAGCTATAGTTGGAGTAAAAACTGTTAGTTTTCAGGGTCTAGTGAACAAATGTGTGAGTAATCTCACAATTAAATCCCCAAAAATATCAACTGAACATCCAGTAAGTACAGAAAAACAGTAACATTGTGGCTGCGGGGCATAGAGTATGCCTCTTTCACTTGAACTCAGTCGTCAATGAGTGATGTTGAACCGGACGTGTATGACCGTGTTTATGTGGATCCAGATGCAGGGCCATGCCACTGTACTAAAGATAGATACAGTCCAATTTGTATTACTTATACAATATAATGCATTGTTACAAGAACCCACATGGAGCTCCAGACCAAGATCCCTTCACTATTTTTATTATTTTATTCATGGTTATTTATTTTTTAAAGACCTAGTGTTTTCATGTTTTACATGGATTTTTTTTTTTATGATAGAACATATATAAACGAATTTAAGATTAAAACTGTGTTTCTTAGTATTTCTTTATTCAAATCGTGGTGACTCAGGAGCAGATAAAAACCCGCCGTTTGAAAAAGTGAAATGGACGGGCTAAAGTCTCCCTGTTTCACTCCAATTCTGACACATTCACTTGTAGACAACTTTTTGTTTCACCGGTGATGTTACTTTGGGGTTGCCGGGACCTGTAAGCTAGCAAGAGAGAGTGTAAATAAAGGGATGATGGGATATCAATAGAGGGTTATTTCTGTGCATGTAGTACCACCAACAACTCAGAGGCAAATGCTCTGCAGAAAATATGTCTTAAAAAAGACATAAAAAATAAAAACTGCATAATTATAACTAATAGACCGTTGAGAATTATTTTAATATAAATGCAAATATGGTTTGAGTTTCATGTTTAACAGAAGGATCACACTGGACCCAATTTAGACTTAAACTTTTAAAGGTCTAAAGGTGTGTGTTGAAAAAGTAATCAGTAATGTTTAGTTTTAGGTCGACCAGCAATAATAGTTTCCCTTTTTTTAAATATATATATTAGGTTACTGTTTTTTTAACTATTCTTTTTGGATTTGAATTTTCTTTGTGTTTCTGGTTCAGAAGTTTTTCAGTCACGTCTCAGTGAATTTCTCAACCTCTTCATGATTCTGCTAAGCTTTATTCTGCATTTGAACATCCAATCATGGCCGGTGCTTCAGCGGTCTTCATCGCTATGGCAGACTGGTTGATTGTCCTTGAACTTTTATTAGCCTTTTATTTTTACTGTCAGGTCATTTACAGCTAAACACAGCCCTGAGCAGACACAACTTTGGTTTTCCCACTTCTTTTATTGCACAATGACTCTAAAGAGATGACCAACTGCACTAGGAGGTTCTGTAAAGGAATTATTTAAATGTCGACATTTCATCTCCTCCATAGAGAGAATGCCTCTTTGTTCAATCTGAATTAACTTTAGCAGGGAAAAAAAACAAAACAACTTTTTTTTTAACCATTTTCGGCCGGAAGCATCTATAACCTCACAAACTGCAAGAAACATATGCTGCACCAGACCCTAATGGATCAAGCTGCTCCTGCCAGATGGCTCACATATTAATGTGGTCGGATGTTGCTTTCAATTTCCAGTGAAGCTGATGCTTCAAATGACATTCAGAATTATGGCAGAATATGTTTTACTCCGAAATTCAAACTAGAACCTCTTATTGTCATTCTTAGTACAAATTAGAGAGTGTGGTTGTTGTCTTTTGTTTGGGGGAAAATCATCCATCTCGGTTAAACAAAAATTCTTGATGAAAATTTTTTGTCAGATTAAATTAAACATGCACATCTGTTATATTTAAGCAGAAAAGGTTTTTTTTTCTTTTTTTCTTAAAATTTAGAAATATCACACAATTAAATTTTTAAAAAGAAAAACATTTAAAGATCAGTGAAAATCTCAAGAGGACCTGACTGCAAACATCATCAGCCAGAACTGGAAGTCTTCAACCTGAATCAGAAATCACCAAATATTACTCAAAAAATGTTTTTCTAATTGATGACCTTTACAGTTCTGGTGTTTATCCTTTTAAGCTTTAATAAAAGTTTATTTTTTATAATTTGGAACACTTTTGGGTTAGAGTTAGGTTAAGAATTGGGGTTAAATTACATAATTTCCACTTCCAGCCAATGACGTCAGGCACCATCTTAAGACCGACTTCTGGTTGGAAGATCGCGGGTTTGGTTCCTGCCCTCCACGTCCACATATCAAGGTGTCTTTGAGCAGAACACTGTACCATACATTGCTCTTGGTGGTTATATATTGGTGGCAGTGCTCAGCAGTGGAGCCACCGTCAGTGTTTGTATGGGAGTGTCACTGTAAAGCACTTCTTTCTAAGAAGGTATAAGAGCACCATATAAAGAAATATTTTTTAGCTACTGCAACACATTTTTTTAGACTTAGACTATTGAGTTCTTAGTGGTTTTTTACAGTCATATCAGCTTAAGCTGCTTTGTTTATTCTATTTACTCCGAATACATCTGAAAAGTGTCTCTGCTGCCGCTTTCACCGTTGTTTTTGTCTAATAAATGTTGTCTCTGTGAATGGGCCTTCAGACATGCAGTAAATTAAAGAAAGGTCTGAACTTTTGTCAGTGTTTATAATTGAGATTTTTGTTTTGATACACATTGTTAGCATTATAGCTCTTTTTGTGAGTCATTGCAAGTGCACAGCATGTGTGTTGATCCATCTAAGTCTGAAATAATAATAAATTCCCTTCAGTGTAAATCCTGTCCACATCTCTGTTTTAATGATCACTGCAGAAATCCTTTGAAGTTTTCCATCGTTTCTCCTTTTATTGTTCCTGCCATTTTGTTTGCATTTCACAGTAGAAGCACCTCAGTGTAATCTGCACTAATTCAAGGGCCATTGAAACCCCATTAAGACTGCAGCTTCTCTGTGGCTGCTGATGTTTCTCAGCAGTTTTCTTTTCTCTCCGTTTCTTAAGTTATGCAGGTGAAGCTGCAGCTGGAAGTAGCTTGATAACTAGCGAGTGGCTATTGTGTCCTGATGTGCTGCAGGGGTGACACTGAGCTGCCTCTTTGGAGCTCCAAGGCGATAGAGACTTACAACTTCAGTGAAGTGCCCCAGCAAGGCGAAAGCAGAAGAAATCCTCTTTCTGCCTTTCCCTAACACGGGACTGAGCTGGCAGCAGTACAAGGCTGGGATAAATGGAAGTACATCAGAGTGGAGGGATGAGATTATCCTGCTTGGGATTTGGATTGGGACTTTGAGGAAATGCTGAAGGTAGGTGTATGGGGGAAGTTCTCACCTAAGCTACTGCTTTGGAGAGCAGGAGGCTAAAAGATGAGAGAGAAGCCTGAAATACAGGAAGTTCCTATCTGTTTCTCTCTAGTTGGTGCAGAAAAGTGGATGGAAGCTTAAAACGTTTGCTGGTTTGTGTGTTCAGGTGTGTGTGGAAGTATATCTGTATCTTACTGACTGATGTACATTTTTGAATCATGCTGTTAAACAAATCTTAACTTTACTCCTACATAGATGCTTTACAGAGTAAATACTGCTGAGCAATTGAAAATTGTAAACATTAACGCTTCAACACTGGAGCTGTCGCTTGAAACACCTAGATAACGCATGTTTGACACACCGTAAGTCTTCAAATGACGTAAATCAGCTGATTCTGTTGTGACGAGATGCAGCTTTTCATATCGCCTTTGCTCCGACATGCTACTACATGAATTGTGTAAGCACTTCACTACTGTAAGGTGTAATGGCAGCTTTTCTATGTATCAGAATCCATTGGAATTACATTAATTGCATAAATGGTGGAAGAGCTACGGTATTTGTAAGAATGTAAACACCGGAGCAAAAGCTCAGATGTCAAAGGGTAATTGGATCGGGAAATTTAATACTTTAAACATTTTTAACGAATAATCTTTACGTAGAGTTAAATTGATATGCTTATTGTGCAGATTAGTTTCTTCTTTGAAACTAACTTATCGGAACAAAAATTACCAACTCTACCCATTTTTGGGGTCCGAAAGTAAAACATTTGTAACAGAACATGCTTGAGGTGAATGTATAACCAGGAGTGGCAAACATGCAAATCAGTGAAGGATTTAGTTCTACATCTTTAGCAATTTTGGAATAAGACAATTCAATTCGGACCCGCTCAGAGTTCAACACATTCTCATACTTAAGTCGTCACATATTGACGTTTGGTTAAGGACCCTCCAGCGTCACTTTGATGTTTTGTGTGTCCCCAACTCTTCATTTTTTGATGTGCTTGATATTGACACCGGCTGAGGTTCTTGTTGATGGACCCAGGTTGAATGAATAGAATCCTGTAGACAAGGCTAGGTCGTGAGGATGCACGAAAATAGTAGTCACTAAAGTACATAAGTGTACACAGCCTGAGTACTTTACCATGGAAGGTAACGAACTGACGATGAATACTGGAGCAGGCCCCTCTTAAATAGTGAACCGGTGATGAGGTGATGTCCAACAGCTGGGTCCAATTGGGGGGAGCAGAGGAAGCATCATGACGTAATACTACATTTGTTGCAATAACATAATCTTGTATAACACAGTGTACTTTATTTGGAAAGGAAATCATGCAAACCTCTGTCAAGTCATTTAAATGTCATTTAAAAAAGGTTATTTTCTGTTCATGATAATGTTGTATTTAAAACAAAAAAAAAGTTAATTTATATATATCATTAGAAACAATAACATAATTGAAAATCAGAGTTTTGTTTTTCTAAAGGTTGAAGACAGACTTTTTGCCTCCTAGTGGTTTTGGCTGTTGAGAAATAGACCCGGAGGGTTCTTTAAGTGTTAAAGGCTGCAGACCCTTGACGTAAACGGTTGAAGATTTACAGGAAATAAAAGAGTGCGTGTTATTTAGGCGTTGCTGTTGACATCTCTGGTGATTTCATGCAGAAATCCTTCCTGGAGTGCACAAGCATGTGTTTTTTTCAACTAAAAAGCATAAATGCAAATTAGCATATATTGATGAAACTCACATGTTGTCCTCTCCACAGTTACATTTCTTGTGACTAATTTTAGGCTCATCATCTCTCTCAGCAGGGTGTTTGGGTTATTTGTTCCATAGAGGTTATGAAAGCAGTTAATGAAGTGCTTTTATAGCTGGGTGCACAAGACAGTGTTGCAGATTTTGAAAGATGTCGATTGTTGTTCTTGTTTTTTTTCTCCCTCTTTAGATGTTGCTTGATTGGAAATGAAAGACTGCTCGTGTGCCATCCGTCTTGACTGCACGACTCCGTTATTGTTCTTCATCTCATCAGCTCTTTAAGTCTTGAGTAAACACTTTTATACTGGTTTCTTCTTTTTGAAAAATTCCACTTCACAATTTATTATCTCAAACAAACAGAGACAGTGCATCTTGAATATTCAAAAACTTTGTTTTCATTAAAAAAAATGAAAAGTTCTATTTTTTTAAAGAATAATTACACATTCAGAAGGCCTATTTTAACCATTTTTGTGATAAGGATTATATATGAATGTTGAAAAGGCAAAATATAGCAAGAAATTAGCATATTACATCAGACCAATTTAAAAAAAAAATGTTTTCTGCAAAAATATCTGGCAACTGAAAGAATAGTATTTTCAATGGACTCAATACTTGGTTGGGCCTCCTTTTGTATGAGATGTTGCATCAATGTGTAGTGACACGGAGACGATCAGTTTGTGGCGCTGCATAGGGGTTATGTAAACTACAGTCACTTTGACGGCTGCCTTCAGGTCATCTGCATTGTTGGGTCTCATGTCTCTCATCCTCCTCCAGACAAACTGTCCATAGATTTTCTATCGGCTTTGGGTCAGTTGGCGAGCCAATCAAACTCAGAGACAGTATTCATTGAAGCAGCTTTTGGTACATTTGGCAGTGTGTGCAGGTGCCACTGAAATCAGCATCTTCATGGGGTACCGCATGAAATGCTCTTGTATTTCATGGTATTGACTGCATTTACTGGAAACTTCAGAAAACACAGCAAACCAACATCAGGAGGTGGCAAAGCACTAGAAACCATCACTGTTTGTGGATTCTGTGCTTTTCTGCTCTTTCCACAGGGGTAAACTTCTTGACACGTGGGCCACAAATGGCATTAAAATTCAATGGAAGGGCCAGATCAGGAGGAGATGCGTGTATCGTTTTGTCAACCTGGGGAGCTCTCTGGGGGCAAGACCCTATTCTGGGTCCTCTGGCACGGCAGGAGGGCTGTTCTTCTGGGTGGGTTGGAGCTTCCCCTCTCCGTGCTCTTGTGCCTCCCTGCTATCTGGCATTGGGGACCCCTGTGACGGTCTAGCTGGCATTGGGCGGGCTCACCGATGGTGGCTCTGCAACAATGCCACCATTGTTGTTAACCCCAAACTAAAGAGATTTAAAACAGGTGAAGTCTGCATCTATGTGCGGGAAAGGGAGACGGAAAGGGAGAGAAGGACGCTTCATTCTTCGTTAGTGATTATCTCGTTATAATAACAAAACAATCCCCCCCAAAAAAGTAAGACAGCCTGTCATTGGCTTCCATAAAAACGCTTGGATTAATATTCTACCCGCTGATCAAGTCACTGGAAAAGTCACATGCCCAAAGCTGTGTCCCTGATTGGCTGATGCGACGCAGTGAACTGTCAAACTTCAGGTATTTACATTTTGGCCGTGCCACCATATTCGCTCCTTGCCACTCAAATCAAGCTGGTGGCAGACCTTGGTGCCGCGCCGCTCGCCCAAATTTTTTTCGGCTGCTTCTGAGTCAGCTGATGCCATTTCTCCATGCAGGGCCACGGGGAGAGGAGGAGGGGTAGTTGACGGGTGCTCTTCTTCCGCTCTCCGGGGAGAGCTCAGCCGTGGTGCAGTGGTAGGGCGGTCGACTCCTGATCAGAAGTGAGCGGGTTCGACTCCGCCTTGCCCACCCATGTGTCGAAGTGTCCTTGGGCAAGACCCCGAATTGCCTCTGGTGGGAGGTTGGCGCCAGTGTTCGGCAGCGGAGCCACCACCAGTGTGTGGATGTGCGTGTGAATGGGTGAATGGGTCTGTGACTGTGAAGCGCTTTGGGCCCTCGAAGGAGGGTAGAAAGCGCTATACAAGTATACGCCATTTACCATTAACCATATATATATATTCAATCAAAATGAAAGTATGTTAGAAAAACAACAAATCTTCAGACATGGATGCAGAATGATGTTTTGCACCTAAACAAAGGTCAAAGTATTTGTAATGTACCTTCTAAGGGGAGGATCCAGAATTACAGAAAAAAAATAAAACATTGTTTGGCGGGACATTTTAATGGTCCTCAGGCCGCAGTTTGCCCTTCCCTGCTCCAGAACCTTGAATCCCAAATCAATACTCTGCTTCTTTTAAAACTGTTCCTAAAAAGTTTACATTAGACACCACAGAGTGACGGTTTATTTGGTTTATTGTTTACTTAAGCTTTTTAAGGGTCTTGACTTCTTCCATAGCAAGATGTTTAGAAAGAATTTGCTGAAGTCTGTTGTCAATGTTTTTACTGAGTTATGTTTACATTTTTTTTGTATTAGTTATTCAGTTTTTTTCCCATAATAATAAATGCAAACATGTTGTTGGGAATTTTTAGCAAAACTTTGTAAAGAGGCCTTAATTTTTATTCTTTTGATTTTTTGCAACACTTTGGCTGATGGGATTTTTAGGATTATTATCCATGAATAATGTATTTTCATCTCGCTTGTGGAACATCTACATCATTGCTTTGTTTATTGGAAAATTCATTTGAAGTATGTCTAATTATACAAACTAGTTAAGAAAAAAAAAATGCTTTTTTCTATCTTCAGTTTTCTCAGCCTTAGAACCAATCAAAACCACTACCATGGAATCTCTGGACAAATGTCACAGAAAAATTTTACAGGGGCAAAAAGGCAAGAGAAGTGGCACAAAGGTGGCCTCCTAATTGTCAAGAAAGAATTGTTATTTCATGACTTTAGTTAAACATTTATACGCTCCGAGCCCTGCAGTCGGCTAGGGAGATGGGAAGCTGTTTTATGGAACAGCCCCAGACACATTCTTGGTGTCTTCTCTTTCTCCTACTTAGGAGTTCCTAGAAGCAATCAAATAAACATGGGTAGTTTCAATGTAGCTTCTAGAACAATAGTCATTTAAGGACTTTTTTTTCCCCCCACGGTCATGAAAAACTCTGCATGAACTGAGAGTGCGAAGGATGAAAAGAAAACAACTGCATTTGAATTGTAGATACTCGTGATAAAGCAAAAAATGGGATGAATTATTTATGCCATCATGACAACATGATAATTAAACGCATTAACACAAATTCTGCCTATTTAATTATTCAGTTGTAGTATTTTTGTGAAGGAATGTCATGTAGTTTGTTGAAAAGGCGAGGTTGCATGCATAAGTGAGCAGCAAGATTTCCATAAAAGAACCTAAACTGTATTCAGAGCTGCAGACGGTTGTAAAGTAGTCTAGAAGAAAGCGCCTGTGGAGCTTTAGAAAACATCCTTCAAATATTTTGCTTTTGTGATTGTCAAATGTAAAGAATTAAACAAAAGCAACTATTACAGATCTGTCTTATTAACACTGTGTCTTTTGATTTATAGTTATATAGTTTGGCTGAAATTTACTCTTTTTTTGATAGAATGTTAAACTATGTGGATGAAATTATTTTTGGCAAAACACCATGCTTTACTCCAAAAACCTAATTGAGTGTTGTACTATAGCTGATAATGAAATACAACTTTACTTCCACTCAGAGAAAACTGAGAATTGACGCTGCAGTACACTGTCAGAAAGTAGGACATAAAGCAGCTTGGCCACATTCACACTCTTAAATACACCCACTGTGTATGCTGGCACAGAAATATTTACATTGAATCCATATCAGACTTTAACATCTTATCCACACATGTGCTATGAAGCTATAACTGATAATTCAAAAATAATACAAACTTAAAATTGGTAGGAAATCTGAGTTTGATTTGTCCTGATCCAAATCTCAGCCCGTCAATGATTATTGCCAGGATTAAATGAATAAACTCAAGGCTGGCTTCCTAAATGTGAATAAATATATAAAGAGCCTAAAGAGACAGTCTTTTAAACGGCTCTTTGAAATGAACGGTTTCAAAAAAAGATTCAGCTCCCTAAAAAGAGCCATAAATCCCATCTTTGGTGTTCCAATCAAAGTTCTGCTCTATCACTGTGCTCTGAACAATAATCCTAAGGAAAAGTAAAAAGTCCCAATTTTTCTCTTTTCTTGCTCAAAGTGCAACAAATCCATATTTTTCTTCCTTTTAATACAGCTAAGGGCCTCACACTTATAACAGCTCACTGTTAAATGTTTTCCTTAGGAGTACTAATGTTCTCCTCGGATGTTTTCCCACTGCTCTGTTTCCTCCCACAGGGCAGGGACCTTTGGCCTTTTGGCTTAATTGGAGTCTAAACTTGCACAGTAATGACCATGAGCATACTCCGTGGTTGGATTATATGTGTGAAGCTTGCAATGAAGTGACAGTTGGTTAAAAATGAAAGTTGGCTTTTCTCATACCCTTAATTGTTACCTAAAGCAAAAGTGACTTGTTCCAAAAAAGAGAAAAAAACAAAAAACAAACAAGCATTTTGCTCCTATGGCTCTTTTGTCTAATTCTACCTTATTTAAAATTGACATTAAGTTAAAAACTTCAGAGTTTTGAACCTTTTATTTATGAAAAATTGTAATTAAATCAACCTAAGATAACTCATTATATGCAAAATAAAAATCATAAAATTGACAAAAAAGCGGTCATCAAAAAATGTGACAACCCAGCTCCCCCTCTCCCCACTGACTTACAGGTATAAAATCAACAGGTGAGTCAAAATCACAAGAAAAAATGTCTCCGCCCACAAACATGTGACCCACTAGGTGATTGCCTGCTCAATAAGACCACAAGTAATACTTTATTTCAAAAACAATATTCATTCACCTTTATACAAACAACAGGTAAATTCATGGCTCCAAGAGTAGTGATGGGAAGATGAAGCTTCATGAAGCAACAAAGCCTTTCATCCAATTCCATTAGTCCAGCATGAGGCTTCTTCATTTGCTCTAGTGCAGGGGTATTCAAGTACAGGCCTAGAGGGCCGGTGTCCTACATGTTTTCCAACCAACCTTCCATTGAAGCTCCTTATTGGCTGCTAATTTCCAGGATCAGGTATGTTTAGCCAATAAGGAGCTTCAATGGAAGGTTGGTTGGAAAACATGTAGGACACCGGCCCTCGAGGCCTGGACTTGAATACCCCTGCTCTAGTAGGACATCTGGATGCCAAAATATCAGTTGATGTGATTTTGAAGTGTACGGCATTTTGAAGAAAGCTTGTGATTAAAACTGAGTCCACTTAACTCATTGTCATGTTCTAGAAACCAGCCTGAGATGATTCCAGCTTTATGACATAGCGCCTTATCCTGCTGGAAGTAGCATCAGAAGATGGTACTCTGTGGTCATGAAAGGATGACCATGCTCAGCAACAATACTCAGGGCAGGCTGTGGCGTTGTAATGATGCTCAATTGGAACTAAGGGGTCCAAAGTGTGCCAAGAAAATATCCCACACATCACCATTACTCTGTCTCCCGTCTGAACTGTTGATCCATGCCTTCACGTTGTTGACGCTAAATTCTGACCCTACCATCTGAATGTGGCATCAGACCAAGCAATGTTTTTCCAATCTTCTATTGTCCAATTTTGGTGAGACTGCGTAAATGTTAGTCTTAGTTTTCTGTTCTTAGCTGACAGGAGATATACCTGGTGTGTTCTTCTGCTGACGTCCATCTGCCTCATGGTTCCAGGTGTTGTGTGTTCAGAGATGCTCTTCTGCAGACCTCAGTTGTAACCAGTGGTTCTTTGAATTACTGTTGTCTTTCTATCAGCTTCAACCAGTCTGGTCATCCTCATCTGACCTCTGGGATCAACAACTCCGCCCACTAGAGATGTCCCGATCTGATCACATGATCAGAAATCAGGCTTGATGACATGGTTGACGACTCGATCAATAACAGATTTTGTCATTATCAGATATTTTATTTATTCTTATTATGATCAATGCTTAATATTTCATCCTTATTATTCTGGATACATACTCCACTAAAAGTTTGCATCTCATAAACGAGTCACGACATTTTAGTGCCATAAAGCGCAGCAAAAGATGGCAGCAGGTCAAGCAGGAAACTAACAAAAACAGAAAGATGTTTACAGATTCAGACCTTAGGGATCAATAACTCTTTTAATAAACATTTAAAACTGATAACAAGTATTTATTTATCTTACTGCAATCAGCAACATAAAAATGAATTTCAACCGAAAAATATGTTAATGTTGTTGTTAATGTTTTAAATGTGTAACAAAAGTATTGTATTGGGACTCAGTATCTGCAAATACCCAAAATCAAATGACTCGGAATTGAATCAGGCCCAAAAAACCTGATCGATATTGCCTACAGAACTGCAGCTCACTGGATATTTTCTCTTTTTCTGACCATTCTCTATTAATCCTAGAGATGATTGTGTATGAAAATCAGAAAAACAAAACATCACTCTAGCCACCAGTATAAAAACAAGTATTTATTCAAGTTTTGTATCTCAACGTTGAGTTTTGAAGGGGGAAATATCCGCTATAGGGACATTATATTCTTAATTATATATTAATATATGAGTTAGGTTTTTAGCTCATAAGTATAGGCTAGATAAATTTCTTTGAATTCTCACAAGTCCTGATCTTTTTAAGTTAAAAAACCAAAAAGAGGTGCACTTTTATTAAAACTGCTTGAATTTTATTACCTGTGAACATTGAAAAAATAGAAATCAATTAAGCCCTGCAGAAATAATTCCATACACTCAATAAATATAACAGCTTTACTTATTAATGTCAGGCTGCGCTGAAACCCCCTCAGAGAGCAATGCATCTTCCCTAGTCCTTGTTAAAGGAGCAGACATGGCGGACAGACAAGCGAAGAGAGCAAGTGACAGCAGAGAGGGCAGGATAAAAGGATGGATTTGGGCTGGAACAGCAAAGGGTTCGTAAGAGGGAGATGAAAAACTGCAGGACCTGAGAAACCACAAGAGCATGAGAGGCAGCAAATGAGGAAATTGGACAGGAAGTATAATTAAGCAGAGATTTTGAGAGGGAAGAGAAAGACAAAGGAGACCCGGGGAGATCCATACACCAGGGGAAGTGTTGTATTTCAGGCTCAGTGCCTCGTGCCATTCGAATCACGGCAGGTTTCCCATGCCCCAGGCTCTTCTAATTAAAGCTCAGACAGATGCTGGATTTTCCGCGTTACAGCCACAGTGTATGGAGTGGGATTAATACAATGTCCATCAATGTTTTCATCAACATCAGCCAGGATCCAAAGGGACGTCCTTTCACAGGTTACCGGCCACCCCTTCCTCCCATATTAACTAAGCTGTCCAAATTTAACATTCGGAACTGCAAATTGCTGGGAAACATCATTAAACATGTAAAGATAACAAAAAGTCCTGACTGAAAATATAAATGCTATATTTTGTACTTTTTTAGACGTATTATTGTAAAATTAGGGTTGTCAAATTCTTGCATTAATCGCAATGAATTAATTGCAAAAAAGTTAGAGCATTATTTTTTTTTCATCACAATACTCTAATTTTTAATCTATATCTTTGGTGTTTGCAAAATGAAAACAAGGGTCCCACTGTTTATTTGCATGAATGTTTTATTTGAATTCATATCAAAGTACGTCTTAATTTGCTCTCGATGTCCCTGAACACGATGGACGCCTGTCATTGCTGTGACATCATCAGTGTGCGACTTTGATTGAGAATGAACTCAAAACATGGCACAACAATCATCTCTTATATAAGGGATAAAGCCTGATGAGGTGTTGTCATTATGAATTAATTCATAGAGGGCTGATTGTATCAGACAGTTGTCTTTTCTCCAGTCCTCAAAACGACCAAATTCAACAAAAAGGTTAAAGCAAACTGCAACTCATGCAATTGTTTTCTGTTGTGATAAACTGTGGAATAAGGTATGTCAACAAGGTATTATAAAAAATAAAAGTTTATTCAGTGAAGTTGTCCTACTGATTTTAATGTGTTAAATTAGAGTAGTCTGGACTTAATTTTTTTTTTCAAATTTTGCTTAGCTTTATTTTCTTAATTTTTCAGGATTGAACCAAAACTACCCATTGCTGGTGTAAAGGTAAAGATCAGCAGTGTGCTATACTTTTTTAGAAGTACTTAAATCTTTTAACT
>NC_050517.1:9185535-9188716 GCF_002922805.2 Oryzias melastigma
CCATTAGTGGTGTAAAGGTAAAGATCAGCAGTGTGCTATAATTAAAAACTTAATGAATCAACATTTTTAGAAGTACTTAAATCTTTTAACTGTGCCACGGTGTCACAAATTTGAATGAAATAACCTCAAAATGAGGCTTTTGACAGCAATAGGTTAAATTAAAATACATTAATTACAGATCATACTTAATTATTAGCCCCAAAAAATATTAATCGCATGTGAGCACTACCTAACAGTTTTTTGGACAACAAATGTGTTTATATGTGTATGTATATATATAAAAAAACTAAATCATTCACCCAGGTTAAGTTGAAGGTTTTAAATGCTTGTTTGAATCCACCAGTAGCTTGTTTTTGGTGCCCTAGACTGTTCTGATAAAAACCTCCATCTATTGCAGATCCTATTTAAGCTTCTCTTTTAGTCATCGTGCTGACTCTTAAGTGCAACCCTCTGACTTAAAGTATGGAGGTTATGCTTTAAAAAGACAGTAAATGGAAAAAATGAAGAAGAAAGTAAATGGAACCAGGTCAGTTCACAGAGTAAAAGCTCACTCTGGTAAAATGATCCAGCTAACATTACAACCCAAAAGGAAAACGAAATCACCGATTCCCTCAGATCAGAGTTCGGTGGCTTCAAATTTGCCCAAAATGTTGACAATGAAGCAAAAAATTGGCTGTCAGAACGTGGGTCTTGATTCAGTTTCCAATATGGTTCAGTTTGCATTGGTGTAAAAGCGCAAAGAATTTCTGTCAAAAACCAAACAGAAAGGTGTAAACGGCATAAGAATGATGTTATAGAAGACGGTATCAGAGAAATAACAACATAAATATTTGATAGTTAGATAGCAGCGCTCTTCTTTGTTTTTTGTTTTGTTTTCAACCCTGACCAGAACTCTTCATAGATAATGGTACCTCAAACTAGTAGCTGTTAAAACGTCATTTTCTCAACTGCTTGGTCTGTTGTGGTATTTGTTCTACTACAGGGGATGTTAAAACAAACAAAGTAAATGCAGGTTTTAAAACTATTTGGCTTTTCTTGTCAATTTTGTCAAGCAAGGTAACATTCGGCTTGTAATGGTCCAACCGTTTCATCATACCTCATGTTGTTTTGGAAAGTTAAACCTACTTTTGAAAAAAGGAGCCAGGATAAGACTTACACAATAAAAAGTGAAACATTGGATTAATCAACTAAAGCTTTGCAATTTGTTATGCTTAAAAATATTACTACTTATCAAATATTTTTTTTTGTTGAGTTAACTCAATCTCGATGAACTCAATTTAATAATTTTAAATGTTGGAATTTAAAAAAAAAAAGTTAATTGCTCCAATGTTCCACTTTTTTCTTTTTCATTCAGCTGCAAAACAGTGGAGCAAAATTCCCAAGCTTGGTATGTGCTTGTGTTTTTTTGCTTTTTTATTTCACAAATTTTACATTTTTTTACAAATGCAATATTTTTTTACAAATTGTTTAAAAAATTAAATTGTGTTTAACAATTTGGGATTCTTGTTAACTTTAAAATCCAAACTAGTCATTTTCCAGACATGTTTAATCCCGTTTGGGGGTTACATGGTTGCTGGAGCCTATCCTAACTACTGTTGGGTGATTGCGCGTTGGGTGGGTTGTCGGTCCACCACAGGGCCTCACAACCACTTACACACCCACATTCACAACGTGGGGCGATTCAGGATCATCAGTTAACCCACAAAGCACATTTTTGGACTTTGATGTGAAGGTAGAGAAAACCCATACATGCACAGGCAGATCAGAGAAAGGACCCAGTCGGGATTTGAACCAGGGGGCTTCTTGAAAGTACTATCCACTACATCGCCGTGCAGAACTTCGCTCTAAAGCTTTATGCACAAGATACATATATCTTTACAAAACGTGCCAGGGTCGTCTAAGACGAACGTGAAATATGTTAAATATGCGATGATCACATATTAGTCATTTTTTAGTTGAGTATTTGGAGTCTGGTTGAACTTTACAGTTTTGCAAAAGAAGTGCCTTTCTTAGCAGCAGAATACATTTTTAAATGTGAAACACAATTATTTCCGCATGTTTTGCTCCTGAAACAAAAATGAAAGGTGACACCAAACTGCCCTGATCAGATACCTGAATGTGAAAACACCTCATGTTTCAGCTGCTGCTTTGATTCAAAGAAAAGGTCAGGTTAATTTTGGAATGTGTTTGTGCAAAAATGTGAAGGTGCAGTGTTACTCACCCTTCTAAGCAAATGCATTCTTTGTGGTTCCTCCATTCTCAAAGCAATAAAATACTTCAAGTTTATTTGTTTTGTGCGTTTGGAAAAAAAATAAAGAAAAATCCCAGAAGGACTTCCATTAAACATGATAGAAATTTTGACCAGAGAAAATTATCCTGTTGGATTAAATGCAAATTATTATACTTGTATAAAACATTTGCACCAATGGCTTATGGTGCCACTTTTGTAAAACTTGGGTAAAGACAGACAGTTTTGGAAATTCTAATCTAATTATGACATAAGGACTACAGGAAATTAGAAAAGGGCCTCCTCCGTTTCCTCTTGTGGGCCTCTGATTAATTTTTCAAAGTCTGTCAGTTTCCTATTGATTTGAAGAGTTAATTTCATTCTCGGCCGATACATTTTGAACTTCTCAGAGCAACGATCTTGTCATTACTTATTTCATCGTTATACAAGTCTGACAGATCAATACAAAGCGATTTTAAACGTCCAATTAAACAAAGGTGGGTTCAGAGGGTAGCCCCTGAGGGACTGTCTGCAAAAATCCTCCTGCACTGTGTTAACAAAGATACTTTAGCATGCTTTCACTGCCATTATTGAGGTTAGTAAAAACGTTTGTGAGCAGGGGTGGATCTAAACGGGTACAAAGGGTAGCAATTGCCCCCTAAAATAAGTGTCTTACCTCACAAATATATATATATTTTTAGCCAATTACAAAACAAATTCAAAATGACCAAATGTTAATATTTTAGAACCTTTTCCTAGAGCCTTCAATACTTAGCGATGGCACTGCATCAAACACATCCAGCTGAGTTTGTTTAGCTGTCTGCAGCTTGGTGTTGTACCAAAAACTCCTTATCTGAACCTACTATTCCAAAATCGAGTGCCCAAGAAATTTCCCAGAAGTCTCTATAAAAAACTAGTCTGCATCGATGGTCAATTGATTGGTGAATAAAGAAC
>NC_050517.1:9189070-9192374 GCF_002922805.2 Oryzias melastigma
GGGAATTTGGACACAATCCACTGTAATTTCACAACAAACAATTTTCATCGGAGCAGGTCTTTAAGGGGGTCCTGTTAGGGGTCAATCATAGCTGAACAAACATCTTTTTAAGCAATAAAAATGAATCTTTTTTGCTTAATCATTTACAGTTTGAGAAGTGCAACAGAAACATCTAATTATTCCAACTATTCGTTGGAGCATCATTTGCTGTCTTTACCTAGTTTAGGATGGCACACTTTTGGCAGGAGTCAAACAAAAAAAATCAGAGCAGCAGCCATTTTTCAGGAAAAAACCAAGAAGCCAACTCACACTGTCACGCACAAACACACTTCTTTTTTCTCTGCAAGGGAAACATCCCACACAAACGCGATTTTTGAGCTTTTAAAATGTCGATACAGACAAACAAGTGCTTCACATGGTTTCAGCAAAAGGACAGTGCTTACCACTCATCTAAACTGGTGGCAAGGATGTGAATGCTTGGCAACAGATCTGTCACGAAAGATTAAATGTTTTTCAGGGCCATCTGGTGTGTGGTGGAGTCGAGGGAGGGAGCCAGGAAGACGGGTTCAGCCGGGCCTGCGAGGAAAACGGCAAGGAGAGAAAGTGTAAGTGCTCTGAGTCAGGTGGAGCCTAAAGGTCTGGGGATGCGGTTACGCTCTGCCCAATCGCGATCCCAGTCGAGAAAAGTATGGGATTAAATTTATTTATGGATTGTTCAGAATGATCTACATTTCAGCTAATACTCCAAATGTATTATTTTAGCATTGATAACCATAAATAGCTCCTTTGTAAGATCTAGTGATGGCTCTCATTTTATGTCACCATTTACTGACTGCCATGTTCACAAATATGGATAAGGGGTGCCCACACTTTTTGTTTTGCCAGCTACTTTTTAAACAAATAGCTCCAAAGATCTACCAATACATATATACAATGAAATAACATATTAGAAATCATTATTTTTTTACATTTTCATATTTAGTTTTTTAAATACACAGAAATATTATTCCTGAAATTATAGTCTAAAACAGTCTGTGTGCTGCCCCCTACAGGTGGAAATGATGTATTACAGTTGGATTTTGTGATTGGTCAACTGGTGTAAGTCCCACATCATTTCAGAAGTCCCATGTCATCATGCGACCCAGCGACAACTGGAGCTCTCCCCACAACGCCGAGAGGGGTGGAGCTAATACAGAGTGCTTTGGAGCTGACCCAATCATGCTGAAAATGGCGGAGCTCACTCCCCGATGCTTACGCAGGAAACCGCAGATGTCGCTCTGCCAAGAGCAGTGGAGGTTGCTCCGCATCGCAGAGAATGGCGGAGCTGACGCCAAGAGCGCCGGAGGTCGCTCCGGTACACCAACCGCGGTGGAGCTTGTTCCATGTTAAACCAGCCCTTGGAATGGTAGCTGACCAGCAGACAGAGCCGCTGTGGGATTGGTAGGCAACCTGCTTGGGCCCCCTGAACCTGGGGATTTTTTTTGTATTATTTTCATCAAGACAATAATAAAAAGACCTTTTAGTTACTTCAAGCTAAACTCTGTCAATCAAAGATCCAGACCTCTCCTTCCCTACTCAGACTGTCTCAACCAGCCCCGCCCCCTATTTTGTATTTTTCAAATCTGGCTGAGAGTGGAGTCAGCCTTCAACTGTCCTGTTTGGTTACCCTTTAAACACATTCTTGACAGTAAGCTTCACATACTCGGTGTGTATAGTATAAGACCCTTAATGAGGTTTTGGAAAACCACCCTTGAAGTCAATGATAAACCACTTACACAAGTGTCCATCATTTGTGACATACCAAAGAGATTCTCTGTTCCCACTGTTGTTCTGCATGGTTCTGAACCTCCTCAGCCAAATAATCAACAAGACTCAGGAATGGGGCCGCTATCAGTCACCTCCTCTATAAGGATGACATCCCGCTATACACTAAGAGTGAGCACGACATTGACTCTGATGCACACCACCAAGATCCACAGTACTAACATCGGTAAGTACTACAGACTTACTTCTGGGTTAACAGAGTTTTTAGAGTTCTCTATGCTGTCATATTTGCAGACGTTATATTTAAATATACATATATAATTTAGTTTTGATGGCCCACAATCTACCCACACTTCCTTTGACAAATTGGGCACTTCTGCTTTAGCTCATGACATTGTTGATGGGTGTAATGTAGCCCAATGCCATGGTGTGTACCCTTTCTTTTACAAGGATGCTTCTCTGCCCACATATCCTCAACTACAAAAGGTGTCCTAGAACAACCCAAGGCCGACCTCCATGGCTGCATTAAAAAAGCTTCTGGAACATATTTTTTTTTTCTTTGGACACAGAGGAAAAAAATAAATCACTTCCCAATAAAATCAGACCTATTAAACATTGAATAGTTCTAGCAAAAAAGAAAATCATGATTTACAAGAACTATAATCAGGATTCTGGTTCATGTTCACCAAAGTGATTAAATAGAATTTGTTCTGCATGCTGTTATTACTTACATAGAGAATATTGCATGGAATGGAGAGTCATAATGAGATCTGCTAATAGCACATTGTAGATTGAAACTGCACTTACACACTCCAGCAGAGTGTAACGCAATCAAAGCATGTTATGTCGCTCTTGGAGGAGGAAATGTCTTCTTGTTTTGTGACTGAACATTCATGCAAAATAAAATTTACAACCAGAAATGGGGGGTGTTGTCTGATTGTTTTGCCATTTTTTCTCCTTCTATACCACTTGCTTGCCATTTTATCTCGACTCCTCCACCTGTGTCACTGAGCGGAGCGTGAAATCCACATTTATCCCAGCAGCAGATATCTTTTCAGTGGGAAAATGTGATGTGAAGACATCCTCATCTGGTGCTTTCATACTGTGGATTTGTTTGCTGACTTCTCTGGAGGAGACTGTACGTCTTGGCAGAAGCAGCTGGGGACTGTCACTAAAGATTTATCCAACCAAACCTTGGATCATCCCCCACCCTCGTATACCTACGTCCTCCATCACTGCCAGCGTTTGACACATGTTCACTGTGACATTTTGACTGATTGCCTCATTGCTAATGACGCATTGGGTCAAGACTGATATGATACAGTGCACGTGCTGTACAGCTGAGACTGAGAGGAAGGTGTTATGCTCCATACACACCGGATATGTGTGACGAGTTGAAGAATATGTGGGTTTTTGAGCACACTTTTGCATACTATCTGATAATTGTGCATGTCCTGGATGGATGGATGAATGGATTGTGGTAGGCAACACATCCAAGACATCTGTGTGAAATATGTCCATTTTTTTTTTTTTTTTTTTT
>NC_050517.1:9192401-9210751 GCF_002922805.2 Oryzias melastigma
TAATTCCAACCGGGCAATTATTAATTTCTCCTTTATGATAGTTTTTCAAGCGGCTCCAAGTTTTGTATGTAGAGCCTGAAAACTCATTTAAAAACGAGAGTTTTAAACACCCGAAACACACTTAAACAAGGGTTTACATGGACTTTTAATTGAAAGCGCATCGAATGCACCTTTCCAAGTGGAAAGCTGTGCATCGATTTCATCCAACCGACCGCTGAAGTCTTTAGAAATGTTTGGAAATACATTTCTTGCTTATGTTTTTTATGCAATTTGTGTTCATTCTATACCAGCATACCAGCCATGTGGGGTTAAAGGTCACAAGTGACAGTGGTTTCGAGGTCTTTACATCAATACAGCACAGAAAGTAGTCAGCGGCTTTAAAGGCTCTCAGGAGGAGGAGGTAAAGCCGGCCATCATTTATCAGCTCCGGCTAACAGAATCAATGGCTGGGACACTGGTGCTTCACACCAATGCTTCAGTAAGCATTGGGCATATGCTGAGATCCACGTGCACAGCGGTAGTAACGAGGTGCAACTGAAAAGGTCACAGCTCAGAGTGGGAAAATAGGTGGACTACCATGATGTGGAGTTTCCAATCATACGTGATTCACCTCTCGACAATTCTCTCTGTTTTCAATCTGTATGATAAAAAGCTTGGGAGTAAGCACAGTGAAGGAGGGATTTTTGCAAGAGATAAAAGGCACAGAGGAAAACAGCGGTAAAAGAAAGCAGCTGTATGCCTTCAGACAACCAGCCTGGAAGCTAAAGGAATTTTCATCCACCCAGCAAATATTGATTTCTGTCTTTGCTGCTCTTTCCATCAATGCTTTAAACTAACTCCCAATCCCTCTCCACCATCACCTCCCATGGCCCCGGACCTGGTCCAGTGCCAAAGAAAGGGCCTATCAAGGGTGTCTTTTTTTCTGTTATATCACATTGAAGCTGTGTTGTTTTTTTGTGTCAAGGAGAACTACTCAGCTGTACAATTTGCATTTGTTATAATGCAGTATTTAGTATTTAATAGACTTTTGCACTACAACGTCTGCTATTGTAAAGGCTTAAATTTCACATGGAAAACAAAAAATACATTTGTGAGTTGCTTTTATATTCCACCAATGCTATTGCACTGGTTAAATTTACCTTGACATCCATAACTGTTGTTTTGTAAGCTAGTATGTATTTTTGTTGAGAACACTTCTTTAAAATCAGACAAAAATAGATTTAAAAGTGCTTTCTTTTGTTTGTTTTTTGCCTTGGACATTACTAGACTATTTTTAAATTGATTTAGCATGTTTTTACTTTTCACGAAGCTATCCATTTTAAAATAATTCAAAGTCCTGTGTTTTTCACCTTATAATGCCGCTATTGTGAAAATCTTAATACAGGTAATGTTTTTTTTTGTGAGTGTGTGTTACCAACAAGGTTGACCATTATTGCAGTCACAGTAACACTGTAAAATTTGTTTTAGTAGGATCATGTTTTTTAAGTGTTGCAAACCAGGTTGGATTACAGGTATTGCGAATAAGCTAATGTGGCTAACATGTAGCTCTATCGGACAGATTTTTTTCTTTTTTTTAATTTGTTACCAACAAGGTTGGGCGTTAGTGTAGTCACAGTAATGATTGTTTTAGCTGGATCAGTCTGTTTTTTTCATGTGCTCCAATCAAAATTTGTAGGTAGCCTACAAGTATTATGAACATGCTAACACTTCTAACCTTGCTAACATGTAGCTTGTTACATGTTACATCTAGAACATAGATAATAAAGTTTGACAGACTTAAAGATCTACCTCTGGCTCATAAATCTCACTTAATGCCCGTTATAGTTTGGTGCACCTTATGCATGACATAGTTTCAAAAATAGACCATTAATTGGCAGTGTGCCTTTTAATTCACAATAGACTGCTTTATTTTCATAATATCTGTGTTTAATAACTTGAGCTGATCCAAAATTCTCCAGTTGATAAGGACATTCTGCAGCTGCAATTCTGTTGTTGGAAACAGGATGTATAATTCTCTTCACATGTAAAATAGGAAAAGCCAAACATTTTGCAGATCTCTGTAGTTTTGGGAACTAAACTGAAACAGACTGAATTAAAACAACAGTGTCTTAGCTGCTCTCAGTTTGTTACGTGTAGTATGTTTTCCAACAAGAGTGCCAAAAGTTACATATAACCTCTAACAGTCACTTGTAGACAGCAACATAAAAAATGCCACCTGTAAAAATCCATGAAGTAAATAAAATAGAAAGGCACCTTGTACCTGATTGCAGCTGAAGCAAAAAAAATCAACTATCATTGATGAAGTGATAACAGATTCTATGTTGTCTGTGTAGATTCTCACAGGTAGGTGATTCGTCTTTGGGTGTCTCAGGAAATACAGTTTTTTTTCTGTTGAACCTTTTTAGTAAAGCCTTAGTCACATGCATCAATATGGGGGTGTTGACCCATAAGTGATGCAAGTTTTTGGGTGTTTCTGTTTCTGTTTTCATTTCCTTTTAGATTCTTCTGCATCTTGCCAGTCTGCACTTATTTCAAGCAAACTTCTTAGCAAAAGCCTTAAACACCATCTAGTTTATTTATGGGACCCTTAATATCATATCATGTACCATCCATCAGGAACAAATGGGTTTATTCTAAACTAAAAGATGTTCAATGAAAACAGTTTACTCATTGTAAATAATTAATTATAAATATAGACATTGTAGTTTTAAATACAATGAAAAAACACATTTTGATCCAGTTTTATGACCTTTACTCAATAAAATGAATAATTCCAAATATTGTTAGATAACTCTCATCCATAGAAAGATATATTCTTTTTTTATTTATGTATTTATTTTTTGGGATGGCAACACAAAAGCAACTGCAGGCCTTTTATTAGGCCCAATCTAAATTCTTCTCTTCTCCCTGGTCCTTAATATTAGTCCAAAATATTAGACACTATTTTTTCATGACCCTCCGTTTGGAGGGCTAAATGAAGGGGAAGGGCTAAGGGGTAGGGAGAAGGGAAGAATTTGGACTGGACCTTTGACACTTTGGTCCAAACAACTAGCACAAAACATTCATACTGATTTTGTATACAATGTTTTGTAATATACATATTATTTTTTATTACTAAATAATTTTTATTACAGAAATAATAATTTCATTATTTTCAGTTTATTAATATGCATTTTGTGTAAAAAAATGTTTAAGATTCATGTAAAGTAACAAGATTAGACCTAAGAACCACAGCCAATACAGCTTTTAATGAGAATTATTGATGTGATGCAGATTCATGAATAGAGATTGAACACCTGCTTAATTTCACTTATGTCATAAAGAAAAAAAAAATCCTGGAATATGTTTTCTATCAAAAGCAATCCATTGTCTCAAGAGAAACCTCATCAATGAGCTGTCAGCAGATCTCGGTTTTCAAAACACATCAATGAACAGATTCCATTAAACCTGAAAAAGCTGCAACTCTGGTTATAAAATATCCAAAGCTCAGGATCCTCGCATAAAGGCAGGTTCAATGTCCCATCCTCTACTTTCAGGGAGAACAAGGAAATAGTTTTCTCTTAAGATGTGAAAACTCCATAAATCTGTTTTTAACTTGGAGTGTAACCCTTGTGCAATCCTAGGCATATTTACATTAAAATTGGGGTCATCTGGACCCCACAAGACAGCATGCAGAACTTTTCTTTTCCAAGGATTTTTTTAATCTTCACTAATGTCCTTGGCAAACATAAAATTCTGTCCACCTTTGTCATGAGCGGGATCACACATCAATATAAACCCAGGCCTGCAAAATTCCACACCCAGACCTGGAAAATCCTGCACCAACACCTGCAAAAACCTGCAACAAGACCAGCACAAAAACCCAAACTCAAACTAATACCTGCAAAAACCACACCAAGACGTGCACCAAAGGACATATTTAATCATGTCATTTCTAGTGTAAATGGTAACAGCCACAGAGGTGAATAGTCTAATTGAATTCCAAAATCCACCATTGAAAAAATAAAATAAAAAGCAGTAGAGGTAGACAAACAAAATCACCCTGTCCTGGCTCTAGATGCAGAGGCGTTTTTTTATTCTGAATTGATGTCGTCTTTTAAGAGAACAATTCAAAATGTCTTTTTTTCCCCTTCATCTTTGTCAGGCCTAGGACACATTTCTAAGGAAACCAGTAGGAGAGTTTCCCCTTAAGGGATTTCACAGCCTTCCCATTGTTAGCAACGCTCTGAATCACATGAAAAACTGTCTTTGCTCCTTTAAATACCATGACTGATTGCAACCTATTCTAACTTTTATGTGTGTGAAACAGGTTGAGTTAGCAAGAGCAAGCCTGTCAAAAATGCCCTGAAATCATCGTCGGGTTGTAATTGGCTTGCTCAGCGGACCTTCAGACATGATTTTACTGTCAAATTTGACATTTTCAGTGTCAAGGGTGCACCTTGACACGGACACTTTACCACCAAAGGGTATTTTGATGAAATGTCTTTAGTTTTTCCTCCTTTTACTGATTTGCAACAAGGAATTGAAATACTGCAGTCATTTAATGAAAGCAGATTTTTGGGGGTTAATTTTGAAAAAGAAAAAAACACTGTATGTATCAGTTAAAGATGCATTAGGAAAGAAAGTAGATCCAGCAAATACTGTAGACTGCTCAGTCTTCAGGAGTAACTGACTGATATCCAGTCTGTCATTGCTTCAGTGAAGTACAACATGGTTTCCTCCACTAAAGTATGATTAATCCAGTCTTGTCACACCTCCGGTTTCCTGCCTTACTCATTCATCCACGCACTGAATGAGACTGCACCATCTGGCACCTACAGCAGCACCATGATGCATCTTCAGCGTCTGCATGGTACAGAGACAAGCTCTCCGTCATCTTTTGGAGCCAGAGCATCGTGGGATTGGGAACACTGTCTGTCCACCGCATACACATCCAAATTCCCTGGCAAAAGAGTATTTATTTGTTGACCCGTGTTGGTGGTGCCCCACATCTGTTCATCAGGATTGCTTAATACAGCCTTTCATGCCAAACTTTTTGCACTTATTGGGGGTTTTATCCACTCTTGCTAAGGAGGGGGCACTTCAGTGGAACAGCTCTGGCCCAGAGTACAAATCAGTGCTTTTTATTGTTCTTCGAAGTTCACAGTCCTTATAAAGCATGATTTATAACTCACATTCAACAGTCTTTATAATATTTCAGAAAATATTTGATAAATTTGATTAAATGGGAACAGATTGATATAAACAAAATGGTACATGTATAGTGACAAGAAGTTGGGGCGGGGTTTCTCCACACAAACAGTCTCGCCCAAAACTCAGTGGTGAATTTCTAATGAAAAGGGCTGGTATTACCAATAATTTCCAGATTCGAATTGATTCACCAAAGCCTGGATAGATTAAATTACTTTTCTTTTTTATTCTTTTGATCCTCTCAATTCAATTCAATTTGAGTTTACATGGCTTACATACTTGGACACATTTGTTCAGAGATATATTATTAATCTGTATGTGTTTTGAAGATATTCATATTAATCTGATACAGTTCACATACTGTTAAATATATTTGTGAAATAAGAATGACATTGTTTATATCCAACAGTGCTACATGGAGTCTCAAATGGAGAAGCTCCAACAATTGCTCAGCCTCTCCTGGAGGGTGTTTCAGTTTGGCCACTAGGGGGCGATCGCACTATAGCATTACACCTTATTCCAGAAGAAGAAGAAACAGTGAGAGAAAAAAAAACTGTGTTTTAGACCACAATTTGTAACTTAGAAAATATATTCCCTTAAAAGAGTTTAGACATTGATGCCTGAGTTTATAAAGATGTTCATTTTGTCAGCAATGTACTGTATGTGTAGGTCAACCAAGCGTTAGCATTACCTGTTCTATTGGAATTCCCATTATACATTAGCATTAAGCTAGAGAACTTTAGGTTTATCTGTGGCATCGATTTCTACTTTGATGGATCGATTATTGATCTAAGCTTAGATTGATTCAAATCAATTGATCATTTTTATCAACCCAGCTCTAATAATAAACTTCTGCTGCTCTACAGAAACTGTACTGGAAAACAACAGGTTGTTAGATTTTGGTTTAAGACAGCAAATAGATCAGAAGACAACAGATTGTGTACTTAAATCATTCAAATATTTTTTCAAATAAGTAATACTTTAGTTTCTTACAAAAGCGTACCAAAAAAAAATCCTAATATATATATATATATATATATATATATATATATATTTTTTTTTTTGATGAGTTGCTGTTTTAAAAAACATTGAGCTTTACCATCATTTCTGTCACTAACATCCCCGCTGTCTCTGGCTTCTTCCCAGCTTCTAATGGACCACTTTGCCTTTAGATCTCAGATTTGTTTCAGATTTCTTTTTTAACACACCGTTTGCCCTCACCCCTGCTGTCTGTCTCACCCGTGTCACCGCTAGTACCGCCGCCGGCATCTTCTCCGCTGTCTCCTCATCTGCCAGCAGAAGAGGAAGATCCATCAAGGAAATGTTTGTATTTTTGAGGCGCTTTAATGCTCCTGCCTGAAGCTTTTTTTCCTTTTGAAATCTCTCAGCCGTTTCCAGATCCTCTTTACATTCAACTCCCATATTTTTGTTTCTTTTTTATAGATAATTATTGAGTCATTTTTACTGCATCATGAAAAGCTCCTGTTTTAGATCATGAGAGTTTGGCATGACTTAACTGTTTTGAATATGCTTAAAACTATTGAGCACTCTGTGAAACTATGACTCATAAAAAAATTTATATATATTAGAGGTGTCAGGCGATTAAAATTTTTAATCGCGATTAATCGCATTGTCCACAGTTAACTTAGTTAAATTAATATGTGGCCTTTTTTAGGAAAAAAATGTGTGCTTCGTGGAATTTAGCAGTTCTACATAAATTATGAAAACAATAATGACAAAATTAATAGTTTTCATCAGAAATACTTTATTTTGTAACATTGTATTGAAACTTTCTTAACAATAAAAGGCTGTAACATAAAATGCCTAACAAAAGCCCAAGTGAAGGGCATTTTAAATTCAAAACTTCAATCAACGTTCAGTAAAATAGAAAAAAAAAACATCAAAAATCAAATTTCCATAACACTTTCATGTTCATTTTTTGTCAGGACCAAATCTTTTCCTCCTCTGCTGAACTACAGTAATAAATGAAATAGAGATTTATCATTTCCAATTAACTTTTGTTTTTTAAAACATTAAAGACTGAGAAAAGCGGGATACACTGTGGATAGTTTGGATGCAGCGACGTGTCCAGCGGAGCTCACGGATGAATATGCCGGCAGACGGACAGCTATGCTGTGGCTGGATCACGCTTAAACCTCCAGAACTTTGGGATATTTTGCGGCGAAAGAGGGACACGCCACACACTCAAAGCTGAGATTTATCTTTTCATCTACAAATAACTGCCGTTGTTTAAACTACATTTAAAACGTCCCCCGGTGCGCTTGCTGTTCGGAAAGTCGGGGGTCCACAGCTCTCGGGACGCAGCGCCGGATGCAACTGTCAGAGCAGACTCTTCCTGGAGGGAGCTGTTGGTATCGATCTTACGTCAGCACGTTTCCAACCACTCGTTTTTGTTGTTATGGGAGGGGCTGCTGCATACTGTGCAGGTTTTCACAGAATTACTCTTAAATGCATGAATGGATCAAAAATACCGCTTTGGGGTTCCTTATAGAGAGGAATGAACAGTAAAATGCACTTAAAACCTCAAAAAGTTGAATTTTCATGGTAGGGTCCCATTAAATCTTCTGGCAGAGTGTGGTGCATAGTTTAATGGGCACCATTAAACTATGTATCAAAGGGTGGTCGATTGGCCATTATTCATGTCATTTAGGTGACATACTTCAGGGAAACAATGATGATTTTGTTTTATCTTTGTTTAAAAGTTTTTGTTAATAGCCTGTCATTTTTTCTCATACACCCTTCACCCTGCTTTGGACATTGTACTTGTATTTATGTACTCCATTTAAATATATATATATATATAGTTGTATAATTTTATAGTACTGATATGATTTATAATCAGTTTCCCTGTCTTTTCATATGCTTATAGCTTTCCCATAGTTTTTCACTTTTTGTTTTCGTGGTGGCTCAACCTTTTACCATTTATCATGTGAAGTATATTTTTAAATCAACTTCCTGTGCACTATTCTTGGTTTCTTCCATTTGGGTCCACCACATCAACACTCCTTCCCCCTCTTTTCTCTGCCATTGTCAAGGTGCCAACTCTCAACCTGTGAGAGTTACACAAACACTACCTGGCGCTGCTACATTTTCAATGAAGACAAAATTCGCATGGCTGTTTGATCATTATTTCTTCTGTGTGAATACGAGATCAATGCGACCTGTGATCCCGGAGCTGAAGCCGTACGGTGGACGGGCTCAGCTCACGCTTTGGCTAGAGTGGAGGAGACGGCTCGTTACACCGCTATCTTGCAATATTGATGGCATGTAGCAAATTTCAATACTGTGTAGCAGTATTTACACAGTGAGGGGAAGGGGAGGACTGCGTTTTCTCTCCTACTACAAAAACATGTCTTATGCCTTAGTCACAACTGCCTTCTGGATATAAGGCTGTCTGTAGGTAGAAAATGGGCAAACTTGTATGGGGCTCGCAAGTAGTAGACGATTCTGTAATCCCGTAGAGCAAAAAAGTTAGTTTTTGAGAGCATGCTGCTGGCAACAGGTCGTAGTGAACAGTTAAACAGCACATGAGGGTCAGTAAATGTGAAGTTGGTGAGATGCAGGTGTGTCGTACAGATTTTTTATGTTTTCAACTCCCCCAAATCCTGGGCACTGTGTAGGGATTATGAAGTTATATCAGCGACAAAAGTTAAAAAAAGTTTTGGACTTCATAAAATATTTATGCGTCTGTAAAAACAGTTTCGTAACTGTAGAAAAAATGTGTGCGTCTGTGGAAAACAACATGTCAGTCTGTAAAAAGTTCTGTGTGCTGCTGTTACAAATATGGAGTGTTCATCCCATTAATAGACCAGCTATGGTCAACACACAGATCGGAGGGGGGCAGATGTGAAAGCTAGTCCCGACGGCTAACACTTTTTAAACTACTTCTCTGATTGGTTGATTTCGACCTCCTTTACTCCTCCTCCCTATACTCTGACACAATTAGTTTTGACACAAAAATCTCACAGTGAGTGTTTGGAGCTAAATTGGGGCCAATATTATTTGAAACCAAATAAAACAAATAAAAAAAAATACTGGTAAATTGTCCTAAACTTTTTGCTGTTCTAAAATAAACTTAATTATTTAACTTGATTACTTAATTATTTTCATCTTCAATTTTTTTTTAGGTTTCAAAATTCAAAGTATTGATTTCAAAACTTTTGGTTTTTTTTAAGTTTCAAATCATTTTTTTTTCTTTTTCAAATCTGAAAATTTCAGTTTCAAAACTAGTGGCCCCGTTGTGGCATGTTGGGGCGGGGCTAGCACAAAGGACCAATCAAAATCGATGAGGGTGGTAACTTCAGTCCCAGTGCGTTCACTGACTCAGAGAATTTGGTAATTACGGTCAGAAAATGGCTGTACCGTCTGTGCTATCATAGTCTGAAGTTAGCCCAAGACGGGTGTAAAAATGTTTTTGGCTAAACACCAATTTTTCTCTTCAATTTGTTTTATTTGGGTTTCAAATATTTATGGCCACGATTTAGCTCCATAGGAGTGGGCCATAAGTCACAATGATGCAGACACTCCATAACCGTTTATGCAAGGCATTTCAAAACTATTTTACAGACGCACTCATTTTTTCTACAGTTACCAAACATTTTACAGAAAGACACATTTTGTTCTAGTTACAAAACTTTTTAACAGACTCACAAATGTTTGATTAAGTACAAAACGTTTTTACAGACGGACATATTTTTTCAACAGGTATTATATTTATTTTTTTAACAGACACACAATACTTTTGTCACAACTATAACTTCATAAGGGATCTCCACCAGTGCTGTTTAACTCATAAGTGCAAAAGCCCTTTACACACCTTGAGTAGAAGAATTTAGGAAATTAGAAAATCAGAGTGTAACTTATGGGTCAACCCACCGTCCATGTAACTAAAGCTACGTTCACACTGCCCTCGTCAACAGGCGGTCGAGTGACCACTTGTAAGGAAAAGTGTTTGTCAAGGTGCGTTTAAGGGTTCAACATTCAAAGCTCTCATGTTCACACATACACACAATCTTAAGGCCCTACATAGAAAACATGTGACCCTTTAAGGGTTAAGCCAGTTGAACTTTGTCTAATTGGGGACTTGGATTTAGAAGTAACATATTAGTTGTGTCTTGTTTAATTTCACAGAAGTATACTGTTTAAAATGTGATAATGGAGAACAATGAATAATTGAAGTTTGTGCCCGGCCGGAATTATACACCAATTCTTTCATATATTGGAAAAGAGCTGTGAAAGAAAAAACCTGCAACGAGATTGACGGGATTTGCCTGCTTTCACCTTTCACACTTAGCCTCTTCCAACTGTTTGTGAAGGACATGCACTGATACAAGCAATAGAAAGAGAAGAAGCCCCTCCCTGCTTTTGTAGTGTGACCACAACAGACTTAAAGGCGCTTTCAATAACCTATATTTTTAGCATACTCTTGAATTAATGTCACATACATGTGTCTGTATTTATGTTTTAAATGCACAGTTTGAATCATCATTAGCTGATGTTGTGTATTGTTATGTCATTCAAAATTCAAAGCCAACTTGAAAGTACCAAATGTTGCAGTTTGTAAAATGACAACTATAGGCTGGTTTCAGAATTTAAAAACATTTTTTTTAGTTTGCAAAAGCTAAAAGTCCATTTAAATCCCAAACAGCTTGCTGAAAAAGTTAAGACATAAATCTTTAAGGATAACATCTCTTCAGTGTTCCAAAAACTTCACTAATTTCACTTGAATCACATCCCGTGTGGCTTTTTCCTTCACACCACTTACATTTGATTAATCCACAGCTGCATAATAAATAGAATCAATTCCAGCTGAGGCATTAAATTACCTGCAATTAAGCCACTGATTGAACAGTCTGATCCAGGTAATTGATTTTATTGTCCATTAATTTGGACCAAAATCTACGACAAAGGGATAAGATTCAGTGGCTGCTGCCATCCTTGAGGGAGAGCTATTTGTCTTGCGAGATCAGGTATGGAACATCTTTAATGTGGGTGCAGCAATGTCAGTCACATCTCCACTCAGTGGTTGGAAGTCTTAGCTCTGAAAATAACACACTGTATAATTTCAAGGATGAGTGAAAGCGGAAGAGACAGTCTGACTTTTTTCTGCCTATGTAAACATTTCTAGAATGTAGACTCGGAAGCGAAATGAGTCAGCACAGAGACTGCAAGATGGTGAAAGTAAACTTTACAAGGCATCATTATTTTTTTCCTCTTTCCTTCTTTTCCTGCCTCTCGTCGCAGAGTGTCTACATTCTCTTTGTTGTATGTGCTGATTTAAGGCAGCGGTGGCCTTGAACTAAGCTTCTCACCTGCAGCTTCACGAGAATATCACAATCATTTCAAATGCAAGACTAGTTAGTAGAGTTAAGAACAGCAACTAACTAAACACTCCAGGACCATGTTTTCCATTTTCCTGCAGATATCTATTGTCCTATTCTCAAACATAATAACTGCTTATGATGCAAGTGTCCCTGGGTGTCCAAATACTTCCTTATTAACTGGGGAAACAAATATATTATGGAGAAAAATTCATTTAAGTCATACCTACTGATTTATTGTGCTTGTCTGTCAGGATATGTATTGTGTGCACTTTAGAATAATTTTACTAAAGCAAAAAAGAAAAAAAGATTGCACTACAATGCGCATCTAGAAAAGATTCAGAATGTTCTGCAGTACCTCCTGGATTTAATCAAGCCAGTGATCAAATGCTTCCATTGTAAATGATTGTGTCTTAGTAGACAACTAGCTATTTTTGTGGATAAAAAATAGAAGTGAGCTCTTTATTTTTTATTTTTTTTACAACCCTGTGGAAAGACACATGCAGTAGTTAGAGAAAATGTATCTCTGTTTGGAAAGGATCACAGCAGCATGGCAGGCATCAGTAAAGACACTGAAAGGTTTGGTGAAACCAATTCTTTAAAAATAACTTTTAGCCATCTGTAGTAGTGAAAGCATTATGATTCCTTTATGCATAACACAAATAGATGTCAGGTGTTTGGGCCTAGCCTTGTCTTTGGTCTAGGAAAATCACTATTCAGGGAGGCTGATAAAAGTTTAATTAGTTAGGAAAGGATAAAGTTTAAGTCCAGACATGGAGAAAAACATGTTCTCTGAAAAAGTTAAGTATCCTATCCCATGCTTTTCTTAAGCTTTTCAGACTAAACTGTATCCATATATGATCATGTATTACCTTTGTCACATGAAAGAACAAATTAATAGTGAAAAATGAGTTATTTTTTGTGAACTCATTTCTTACCTGTAAGTAAGACAATTTGACCTCTGAGGCTCCGCCTTTCACTACTTGTGGATTCCACCCATTTCATGACATCATTCTGGAGCCGGCTTCAGCAGTGTTTGCGTTTCTCCTACAAAAACAAACAACATCCAAACTTTTTCAAAGAGGGATGTGCATACTGTTTATTCCAGAAAGTTTGCAGACGGCCCAGCGTCTATTGCGGGCTGTGTATACATATACTGTATATATGTATATATATGTGTTAGGGTTGTAAACGTTAACGCATGCAATAATCGAAAAGAATTAACAAGTTAATATTTATTAATGGAAATGAATTACACCTAGCGGAGAAGCAATCTTTCCCTTTGCTTCAGCGGATCAGGTGTGCGTTAAAACACTTCGGGTATTATCGCACTTATACCATTGTCAATTACAAAATTAATACTCAATTTAGTGCTTTAAAACGTGTTATTTTTTTCTATTTAGATCTCTTTTTCATAAAAAGCGGGCTCTATTTGATCAATGGTCCAGCGAGATGTCACTGTAACATGACAACACGTTGCTGAGCCTTGACTTCAACAGCAAAGGAAAGCGATATATAGGCTGATTGTGACGATAGATCAAATAAAGCATCAGTTCAGAAAGAAAGTTCACCTCTTACCTTGTTTTTGTCCAGAAGATGAAGAAAACATACATCGAACTGTTAATCTCTACTAAGCTCAGAGTTCTAAAAATGAAGGATTGGGTAAGAAAAGTAAGCAGTGAGAGTTGTGTTGTGTCCATTTACCTGCCAAAAAAGAGCCAACAATTTAATATACCCAAATGCGAGTCTTTATGAAATCAAAACAACTAATTAAAAGGAAAAAAAAAATGCTAGCTTCTGAAAGCAGCCTGCAGCATTTAGGGAACGGCAACATTTGTTCCTTCAGGGTTGTCTTCAGATCACACAGCAGAAGATGTAAAATGTACAAATCTTTCAGTATTAACTTTATTCTAGGATATCAGTAAGATCGTTTCAAGTAAGTTTGTTCTCTTTTTTGTGTGTGTGTTTTCTCACCACATAATTTGAAGTTGGAACGACTTGGAGCTGGCCAGGGAAGATAAGTTACGGCTGTGTTTGAAATATTTAAGAAGTGACGCCAAAGCCCAGAACCCTCGATTTGGAATCAGACCATCTGTCTTTCTGGTCCTAAGCAAGCACTCTGCTGTCCTGAAAACCTACTCTTTATGTTTTTAGAGGTGCGTGAATGTAAGGAGAGCCACAAATCTGTGTGGAGATATGGGAAGTTTACCAAAATAACACCAAACAAAATCTGAGGATGCTGGAGATATGTACAGAGCATTATAAAAGCCATGAACTATTAACATACAAAGGCTTTGTGGATTTGTGGGCATTCTTAGCTGTTTTTTATGTTTTTCTAATTTGGTTAAGACACATTAATGTGTATATATAGCGTTATTATTGTGATGAATTGTTTTCATCATTTCCTTTTGTTAAAAAAAAGTGCACAGAACTTTGTTTGAAAGGACATCTTTGCACACAGCTCTGTTTTCTACAATACTGTTGCGAAACATCGTCTAATCTCTCTTTAAAAGTGTTGTTTTCCCTCCGTAGGATCAACAAAGGTCAGACCTAATGTTCCGGTTGTGACAGCCCAGTCCTTTCGTCTTGTTTTGTATGCACACAAAATGAATTACTGAAGCAGAATAGGCCTTTATTTAAATTTCATCGTTGGTGCATAACAGTAATAGTTGTGGAAACTGCAGGACTCTGGACAAGGCCTGTGTCTTTTTACAACATGCACATCTATATTCATTACAAGAATAATGTTTTTGCTTGGTATATAATAAAAGCAAACAGTTGTTTGCATCCGATGTTTTAAATCAAGTGTTTTTTTCTCATCAGCCGAGCATTCAAATGGGCTCTTTTTCCTGTTGAGACCAAAAATGTTTGTAGAATATTGAATGCAAACCGTACAGGCCGCGTGGAACTGTGGCTGATTACCCACACAAGTGTTTTCACTGAGCATGTCATGATATTAGGTTGCAAAGTAATTGAAGGGTGACTGATTTGGTTGAAAATCCCTTAATGTCATCAGGGGGGAATTTGTTGCAATACCAGTGACCTTATTTTGGTAAATGATGCCTTCTGCATTCTAATATTGATACCTACTTATATGAACACATAAAGCCACTGACCATTTTGTGTTTATTTTTAGGTATTTGATGACATAAAAGACAGGAGCTTATTGGATAGCTGATTCTGGAGGGATCAAGAAGTCATGGTGACCTGTGGTGTTCAACTGCTATCACACATTTTCAAAATAATAATGGTGAGTGCTAAATTGTTGATGTTTTTGCAATATTTTACCAGGAAATGCTTTATCTTGTCTTTACTGCTCTACCTTACAAATGTTTACCACGGTAAAATAATTGCAAAAGGATATTGCAAAGGTTTTACTGATGATTGCATAAACAAATGAATGAACTGTGAGGTCACATGGGAAATTGGATTGAATTGGAGGATATTTTCTGCAGATTTGAGCCTTATTTTGTATTTCATAAACATTTGACCAGATATATTAGAACTGCTGTATGAATAACATTGTTTTTTGATGAAATGATATACATAGATTTTTAGGATTTTTTGTGACCCCGTCATAACTTGCATATGTGAAACGTTCTGTTAATCCCAAAGTATGTGTTGAGACTAAAGTGTTTGCATAAGAACATTTATTGGAGTATCTCTTTATTTTGTTCACAAATTAAATGCCTTTTTTTCCCCCACAAAACAAAAACATGTCCAAACTTCTTATGACCACTAAAAAACACATTGGTTATTGAGATAAATAGTATCAGTCTTACAGCTTTTCTATTAAAGTATTGATCTTAAAGCATGATCAGAAATGTTTTGATGAGGGGGGTAGCGGGGTGGTGGGTGAGACGGAGACTGGGGGGTTTCCATGTTGCAGATTCGGCATATAGACGGAGGTCTCCGGTCCCTAACCCTCCACGAATAAAGGAGGAATGCTGTATTTTCATTTTTACAGTCTGTCAGATACAACAGCAAAGAGCTTAATTATAAGAACTTCCATCTAGTCCATCATTGAGTACACGTGGGTACCCAAGTATAAAGAGACTAGAAGTTGAGTCATGGCATCTGGACTTAAAATCTTCTTTCTTGAACTATTTTACCACTGATCTAAGAGGCACCACCAGCGTAATGTAAATATATAAAAATCTCTACTTTCACATTTGGTAGACTCATCAAAACCACCATTTTAAAATAGATTAAATAAAATATGCTGTGACTAGTGTTTTTTGTTCCACATTCAGGTCAAAGTTTGACTGCCTTCTGTGCGTCATCAGTCAACAGGCACACAGGAAGGATTGACAGCTACTCGTTCCCATTACACAGATATTAAAGGCAAACAGCCTTATAATGTCAACAAGAAATTATAGTGGAGAAAAACAAAGGTACTAGAAAAAATGGCCATGATATAGAGGTCAAGAACTTTCTGTGTGGTGCTAAATGGGTGTTGGTTTTACTGAGGCGCTAATTTTTGAGTTTAATAGGTTTGTTGTTTGTGCTGCCAGTTAGCCTTAATGGACCTGAAAAAGCTTGTTGGGATTTTAATGCTCATAAACTCTGCTTCAGTGTTAGTTTCATGAAATGTTGTCATAATAAAAATGAAATGTTTAGCTGGGGGACTAAATGACCTCAACATCATGCTGCCATCCTCTTCCCAATGGTCTGGTTAAGAACAACAGATTTTCTTAATTGTAGGCCAGAGAGTTTAAATTTTTTGTCATTAATTCAAAGTATTTCATAAAATGTATAAAAGTACTATTAGCATTAGCTCCTGTTAATTTAATGGCAGTATTTCCTGCTTAATAAGGAGCACTTAAAATCCAGATTTTTGTTTTTTAATAACAACAGTGAGCCTTATAATCCAAAACACCTCATATATGAACTGATTTTGGTTGTGTTTGTTTACAGATGTTCAAGCGAATTTTAAATGGTACGCGGTGCTCTGTGTATCAAAAATATTTTTTTGACGAGTTGCTAACATGGTTGGGTGTGCATGCAGCGAGGGGAGGGGCTCCTTATGCGCTCTCACCACATACTCCGTTGACGGATGAAAATGCACGCAGATGGCAGAGCGGCCGCGAGCAAATGATCCAGACCATGTCTGTATTTTTCTAAAGTAGATGCTGTCAGCATGTGCTGTTTCTAATGTAACAAAAACATGGTTTGTAAGGGTGGTAACCGCAGTAACCAATTCAAAAACCACGGTAAAATACATCAGAGTGTCTGAGTGTCCAAATGAGACGTCTAGTGATATTATTGATCCATAAGGTGTATATGTTAGCTGTAAACAAGTGAAGCATGTGAGTTAAGTGTTGATTACCAAAGAAAAGTGCAGGAAAATATAATAAAAGAAGGGGAAAAGTGAATATAGAAATCAGTACTGTGGGAAAAAAAACAATATATTAACAGGCTGAACATTAATATTTGGTCTCAATAATAATAAATTGTATGACAAATGAATTGAAATGCAGTATTATGATCTTTTATTTCCACATTTATTGCTCTTTGAAGTGAGGAGGCCTTTAATATACTCGGTTTTTGGTTCTTAAGTAGAGCTTTGTGTATTAGTTATCTTGAAATGCATGTAGTTATTGTAAAAACATGTTAGTATTTATTTATAATTTTATTTTAATTTTGTATAGGGCATTAAATTGACTTATTGTGTTTTAAATTGTTCTAAAAAAGGTTTTGAAGAAAATAAAATGATATCTTTGTTTAAAAAATAGTTATATATCATAGATTACCAAGGTAATATATTGATTATTGCAATGTTTGCCATTTCGAGATAATATCGGTATTGTGAGCGATGTATCGTGAATCAAATCGTATTGTGAGTTACCCTGAAATTCCCGGTCCTAACGGCTAATGTGTAGCAGTGTCGGACTGATTTTTTTTTTGTTTTTTTTTTCCTTGTTACTAAGGTTAGGAGTTAACATAGTCATTGTTTTGTTTGTTTTAGGAATATCAGTCTGTTTTTTTAGTGTTGCAAACAAGGTTGCAACACAAGGTTGTTTTTGCAAATATGCTAATATGGCTAATCTGTTCCTAAAATGTCCCTGTGGCTAAAATCCCTACTCCCGCATTTGTCATTTTGTAGTGCTGTCCGGATCTACTATTACAAATTCAAAAGCACTGGAAATTTCCCAGAAGTCTTTTTGAGAAACTAGCATGCATCGATGCTCACTACATTAGCGTATATAGACCACAATGCATTGCGTCAACAATTTTTGCGGAAAAAATGTGTTTAAAAGTAATTATTTAGCAAATCATTCACATTTTTATCGCCAGAACGCAGCAGAGTCACAAAAAGACGTCATGAAATGTTTGTATTGATTCGATTTTCACTTCGTGAAATCAATGGCGTCATATCTGGCGTTTAGCAAAACGAAAGTAAAGTAGTGAGGATTGTGTCTGAATTGCTTTAAAATCCAGGGCACTAAATAGTTAAGCACCGTATAGTGTTTTAGTAGTTAGGGTGGGAATTTGTCAGTATGTCTGGCTATGTTTCCATTACACATTTTGTAAAATTTTATTGAAATTCTAGAAATGTAAAAAAAACACAGCTACTGATGAACTTATTTCTAACTAATGTCTCGCTTAATGCACCTTATAGCTTAGTGTTTGCCTTATTTGTGACATATGTTGAAAATAGATCATCCGTTGACAGTGTCTCCTATAGTGCAGAAAATAAGGTAGCTTTGGTTGGTTTTAGTTTATTTTAAACCATAATGAGTAAGAAAAATGTTTATATAAGCTTGAGTCTACAAGCCATAGCTATAATTGTTAACAAGGAAAATGTCTGAAGGTGTC
>NC_050517.1:9210924-9217794 GCF_002922805.2 Oryzias melastigma
GTGTCCAATAGAAATGACAGCTTTGTTCTTTTCCCGTTGAGATTTGTTTCCAGAGAGAAAGGCGATAACACAAATTAATTTGACTTTAATTAGTTTGATTCCTTTTTAGCTTTTGCTCGAACAATTTTATTGCAAACAGAACGTTTTAAAAATTGTTTTGTCACATAAATTTTACATGAATGGTCTGATATGTTGATTTTTTTTTATCCATTGAGCATTTTTCTTTCACAGTTGGGTGTCAGTTTTTTTCATTTGAATACTCAAATTCTGGAGGACGTTTTAATTTTGTAAACTGCTGGATTGTTCGCACCACATCTGACTCTTTCTTGACACCTGTCAAGGCACTGGGTGTAAATGTAAAAAAAAATCTGCTACTTTCTTAATGCTCCGACTGCTAAATTGAAACCCCTAAGTTAGCAAAGTTAAAGTCCCCTTCTGAGGAAAATTACTTTTTTGAGTTTTTAACATGTTTGTGTGGATTTTTTCTTATGAAAAAGAACAAATGTAATAAGAAATCAGTTTTTGTCTTTTGAAATCGCTGTCAATCAAACTGTCTTGGACAGACTCTGTTTGAATGAATGATCTTCTTTCCATCAACAGCTCTGCTGCACTAAACCCTCATCTGTTCCTAGTGTCTAGTTCAGGTTCTGGAGAAGAGAAGATGGTATCTTCACATTGACTGCAGTCAAATGAGCCGCCGTTCACATTTCTGTGGTCAAATCAGCCGTCACTGGATTTTTTGTGTGAGTTTCATCCAATACTTACGGTAGCAGGACTGAGAACGCTGGAAAATCTCCACCAGACTCCACGGAGCTTCTTGATGTGACCACGGAAATGTGACCGGCGGCTCATTTGACCGCAGTTGGAAAGGATTGTAAATCAATGGAAGAGCATTTTGATGTTAGCTTTGATTATTTTATCAAGAACTCTGAGAAACCAATGGATTGAATGTATTGGTCACAGCTGCATTAATAAACATTGAAGAATTAGCTAAAATAATCTTTGGTGAACTGGAAGGAGAAAGAATTAGGTTTTGGAGGAAGTTTGGTCCACGAAGCTCTTCACTTTCTTGTCCCAGCTGACATCCGGCTCAAAACCATACAGCTGGACATTAACGATATTTTATGTAGGAGCAGTGAAGATTTACGCTAGCGAGACACAGCTATCATAATCAGACACATGAGATCATGGGCGGGGCTAGTCAGCTTAGCTCCAAAAACACCCCATCAGGGGAGATTTTGGAAAGAAAAGCTTCAGATCAACATGAAAAAATGGCTTTTTAGGACAATTAGGTTGTGGGATTATGGTTAAAAACGTAATAATCATGATTGAAACACTACTGGGAGAGATTTTTTTAAATAGAAAAAAATGTCATAGGGGGACTTTAACAAAAAGCAATGGAGCCAAACAAAAAAAGAACCTTTGACTTAAAAAAAGAAATCTGAATTTAACAGACAAAAACCAGGAGTCTTTACTTAAAAAAAAAATGTATTCTGACAGTCGTTTCCATACACCATAATAATAACTCAATATTTACACACACACACACTTCAGCCTTGTACAGTCCAGTCCATGAAAATATTGTCACTAAACTGGACCATGGTCTGAAAATAGTTGGGGATGATCACCCCACCTTAGCCCAAACGTAGCTGGGATAGGCTCCAGCAACCCCATGACTCTGACCATGAGCAAGAAGGTTTAAAAAAATGGTTGGACATGGTTTTTGGCACTTTTTCTCCCCAAAACCAGTTGTTGCATCTCTGATCTTAGTTTTATAGAGCTTGGTTTCTTCCTAAACCCGCTGTAGTAATTATCAGCATTAAGCATGTTCAATCAAAATCTAGAATGACCTAATTTAGCTAATCAGCAGTGACATTTTGAGGGGGTTCCTGCCTCAAATCAATGCAGTAAATTGGCTTTATGATTTAGTTTCTGGTCATTAGGGGTCATTGGTAAATCTTGTGATGACATTGGTAAGGGATTATAAAGTAAACTTGCCTGATCGGCAGCGTTTGTGTGGTCTCCAGTATCCACTTCAGTGGCCTTACAAGCACCCAGATTTTGCCGAGATAAATAAGAGGGGTAATTAATTGAGCCACACAAGTCTTAGCTCTTTGACCCACTAATAAATTACCTGTGTAAAGAGAAAGAAAACCTTAACAGAATCGATTGGAGCCATTTCTTTAATTGTCTGCCTAAGAAAGAGAATGAGATGAGGGGGATGTAATTAATCCTATCTGAGATAACCTATTTCTCTCAGCTTTGTGACACCTGTGCTTCTCCTATCATCTGAACTATGAATGGTGTAATGTGGGTCTTCCTCTTGTCAAAAAAAAAACAAACAAAAAAACAACACTCTTGTGTTTGAAAGCCAATAGCAGTGAACGTGTTTGGAAACAAATTGCTCTACGACAACCTTGGCATTCTTTGAGTTTCTGCTGGCAGGGTCTGCGGCGAGCACCCACACACGCCTCAACGAGTAATTATTCCCCTTGAAAATGTGATCATCATTCCTCTGATCGTGACAGCAGCTGTGCTAGGCCTTTAATGCAGCCTGACCCAGGCTCAGTCATCAGTTTTTTCCTCGCTGCTCTCTGAAATGAGTTCAAGTAGGACAGTGTTGATGAATCCCTTCATTGTCTGTTGATGTAGTTGGTCATGGTGTTTAGAGGGGCACTTTAGATATTATAATCAAGTTGTTTCAGATTTGTGAGTTCTTAGCATTGTCTCCAGGCTTGCTCATTAATGGCGCCATGGGCTTTTAATGAGGGGCACACTGTAGAGTTAGGCTAGTGCCAATGTGATTTTAATAGGCTCACTATGGTCCATTGGGAAGCGAAAACAGTCATTGCATTAGTTGTCGTGGAGCGTATAATTTTAGCAGGAGGGGTGATGTTGTCTGCTTGTTGAGGTTTAGTCTTACACCGGCAGTGAGTCAATGAGATGGCAGGTCTCCTTTCAATGTAGATAAGGCGTTTGGAATACGTTAACCTTTTCCTCATTTGTTTTTCGCGTGTGTTCCCTTTTTGTTCCACCGTGAAATGAGAAGCCGTCGCTTCTGCAGGGCAAATCTGAGCTCACACGGGGCTCACGAGGCAGAGACATGTGTGGCACCTGAGCATTAGCCTTCAATCGAAATGAGAAAAGATGAGAGGAGAGGAAAAAGGTGGCGGCGGCGGTGGTGGGGGTTCACAGACAGCAGTGTGTTGTGGGCTTGGCTAACAGCTTTTTCTTGTCTCCTTAGCTAATTCTCTTTCTGTCTTTTCATTCTCCTGCTTCTCCATCTTTGGCCCTTAAAGCTCAGCACCCCAGGCAATGCAATTATTGGTACAGTAAGGATGAAAGGTCACAACCGTTAGCAAAGGAGGAAGAAGTGACAGAATGAGAAGGAAGGGCATTTCAACTTTCAAAAGCCTAAAGTGCCTTGGCATAGAGGAAGAAAATAAGGCGGTAATGGCTCCCAAAAGTTCCACTTAATGGCCATGAAAAGCATTATTCCCTGACCTTTGTCCTGGTGTTGCCCAAAACTCGAGACTTATGTAAAAGCAGAGTCTGGAGGAATAGTTCTTGTCTCTAAACCTGACATATCATGGATAGCATTCGAGAGATGTAACCTTTCAGATTGGCCCCAATGCAACCAGAAAAGTCTGCTATTCATTTAAGAGGATTTCATATAAGGCCTTATTCATATTGACCAGTACCACGGTTGAAACATACGGCTGCTGTGGGTTGTCTGGGCCCATGGATAGTCATAGAGAGGAGCCTCTACATCTTAAACCCCACTCCGATCGTCTTGTGATCTTGTAGTAAAAGCATCCTAAGCCTCGTTTCTACTGAACAGTCCGGTACGGGAGGACTAGTACGGGATGGACCAGCTCATTCTGGCAAGCGTTTCCACTCAGTTAAGCCTTGCTTCCATTGAGCGGTTTGTTTTCATGGAGCGTGCGTGGTGTAGACTGCTAGCGTATTATTGTGACATCGTAGTGCAACGACTGGAAAAGCAACAACAATGGAGGTCATCCAGCAGCACGTCTATTTATTGCTTTACTTTTTGTACATCATGTTTAACATGAATTTAATGTTGTTTGAAAGAAGACTATGGGCATCTAAGAAGAATAGCGTCGTAAAGAGGAGAACAGAATCGCTGGCTTAGTGCTATTCGTGCTTTCTAAAGTTGTCATCTCTTTCTGCCAATCAATGGGTGACAAAAGCGACCCCGACCCAATCATCCCATTCCACTTCTTTATGGACCTACAACAGATGGTGGCCCTCAAGAGGTGCTCGTCTGAACTGTTAAATGAGTCCATTTAACAATGGAAATGCTCAAAGTAACTGATCGAACTGGACTTTACCATACCAGACTGCTCAGTGGAAACGAGGCTTTTGTGGTCTTTTAACTATGATTTTGCCACTTTTACTCAAAATTTAAAACCTGTGTTATTTTCTAGGACATAGTTTCTGCCTACACATTCCCACTCCCAACTCGTCACATATGGACAAATGGTTTAGCCCCCCCTGTCGTTTTTTGATGTCCTAGCTATTCCCAACCCTTGGGACGCAGTACCTGGAGCAGTAACAAACCTTGAACCCTCGAGGGTTGGGGACACCTAATTTAATGGGTCTTCTCACTGAAACCCACATAAACAACCACAACAAATAAAAAAAATATTGGACAGTCATATATGTCTTAATATTATATACTAGTACTTGAACTTGGGGGTGCAGATCCTGAGCTTGTTTGGTAAAATTATTATTATGGGGAAAAAAATGACTGAATACAATGACAGAAGATGGATGGATAAGGTTGCTTATAAGAGAACAGATTCCACCCAAAAAAATGATGCTTTGTAAAAATACAAGAGAAACCGGAAATGAAAACAAAATTGCTATTTTCAAAATCTTCCACTAGACAAACTGTGATACTGGGCCAAGGGTTCCACTTGGGAAGGCTTTATATCTGCAGCTTCCAAAATATGTAGCCTTCACTGCTCTGTGGGACGTTCTTTGAATTTTTTTCTCCTGGGGCCCTCAGGTCACAGAAATGACAGTGATAAAATGTCATGATGAGAACAGAAAAATGCCACTCTTGTTAAAATTGAAACGTGACTTGAAATGAAATTTGTGTTTGCTCTGCATGTACCTCCCACACATGCACACACATGTGCACACACACATGCTTTGACCTATTTTTGCATAAAAAAACATCTATCTTTGGCATGAATGTATTTGAAAACCAGCAGAGACATTAAGGCTTATGTGGAGACTGTTAAGTTTGTGCTTTATTTATTATTATTTTTTTTAATTATTCAACAATTCTCACATCTTGACAGTAAACACAAAGATAAATATTAGAATCAGGGAATAAGAAAAAACAAAAAAATATATACCAACAAATTCAGAAAGAGTCTATTAAGTGCCACCTTAACAATGCCCTCAGTAACTTTAAATACCCCACCCGGAAGTAAAGAAAAGCAGAACTTGCAGGAACAGGTCTATATGCAGTGCAGTGTAAGAAAACACAAAGCAGTATTTGTTATTTCTTGGCCACTTTTTTTTTTTTGGCAGCTCAGTGGCTTCATGCTACAGCATCCACCCAAAATTGGGGAATATGAGGTAGAAATGAGACCAAAATGTTTGACAGCTAGTTTTCAGGGTTGAACAAGTGAAGGGTTAGAGCGCGGATAACCCAGTTATATAGTGTTACATAATTGTAAGATGCAAATACAAAATGCAACAACAAAAAAAATGTATTTCACATTTTTCTTTTGGATTATAAGGTGCGCTGTCAATGAATGGTCCATTTTCAAACCTTTGTCATATATAGGCTAAAACGCACCAAACTATAAGGGACATTTAACAAGACAGGAGTCAGAGGTAAGCCGTTAGAAGTGCTAGCGTATTCTCAACCCTAATGGTATCACGTAAAAAGAACCACACTCTGACCCTGCTACACATTAGCCACAGCAAAAGTGTTAGCCCTGTTGCCATATTCTCAATACCTTTAACTCCCAACCTTATTTACAATGTAAAAAAAATAAATAAACAGACTGATTCCACCCAAAAAAAACTTACTGCCATGTTAGTGTCACGTAAAAAAAAAAAAAAAAAATCACAGTTTGACCCTGGTGCACGTTAGCCACATTAGAATTGTTAGCCATGTTAGCTGTTGTTTCCAGACAGCACAGGATGGTGGTGTGTAGAATGACTCTGGTGGTGAAGAAGATGAAGAAAGAGAGGGAAAAGGCACAGAAGAGGACAAACTGGTGGAGGTTGAAAAAAGAAGATTGTTGCATGACTTTTAAGGAAAAGTTGAAACAGGCTCTGTGTGGTCAGGAGGTACTCCCAGATGACTGGATAACTACAGCTAATGTGATCAGGGAGACAGGTAGGAGTGTACACTGTAAAAAAAAAAAAAGTTGGGCAAACTCAAAATTGTAAGGCAACAAACTTCAGGAGAATTTCAAGTTGAGCACTTAAACTCAGCATTTTCAGTTATGCTTTTAAGTTTGTCTTACTTTCAATTTTCAGATTTTCTAACTCACATAAAAGTTAGGCAAACTTAAAATTTTTATTCTGACTCACAATGTATTAAATAGTTTGCACAGCCTGGATTTGAACTCGAGATTCCTGGGTGCCATTTGTTCACCCTGCCTACTGAGCTATCTGGTTAACTGGTCCAAATGGTGATCTTAGCTATGAAATTAGCAGTTACTCTCTCAATAATTAACTTGTTTACATAAAAAAAATAAATATCACTCAGTCACATTTGTGATTTAAGCTATAGACATTAAGTAGTTAGGGAGAAATACTGACATTTTTCAAGGGACGGATTTACTCAACCTTCTGAAGCAAAAAACACATGATAAAGTT
>NC_050517.1:9219965-9236933 GCF_002922805.2 Oryzias melastigma
GTGGCTGGTGTTAGAGTGGAGGATGCTGAAGACAGGCTTAGATGGAGGAAACTGATTCGCTGTGGCAACTCCTGAAGGGAAAAGCGGACTTATTCTGCTTAAATAAACTTCACTGTTACTACGCTATCCTCCAACCTTGTTAGTACCACGTAAAAAGAACCACAGTCTGACCTTGCTACATGTTACCCATGTTAGCATAGTCATAATACCTGCTTCTACCCTTGATTGCAACACATTTAAAAACTGAGTAAAAAAAAAGGCAGCATAAGCATATTCACAATAACACTTGTTTACATTTTCTTAAAAAAAAAAAAAAGACTGACATTGACAGACTGGTGTTTCCGTATATAGGGTGCTCTGGAAAATACGACGCACTGTTGGTTTCTGGAAAAAGAAAGCTAAGGGTTTTAAGTGTGTTTTATGGTTTGAAAAGAAAAATAGTATGTGGTTTTGCCATGTGTATAATAATAAGTTAATCATTTTTTTAACTTTGATATCCTTTTAGAAACTCTTCTGATCCCAATCATTTTCTATATATTGCAGATTTTTTGCTGTGGTGTTTGCATTAGTGAAAAGCATTTCAAATGACACATATTCAATCCGTTTTCCTCTAACTCTCTTTACCATTTATGACACGTAAAATGTATTTCTTGACATTCTTTACATGCATATATTGACTGGCTTTCAGTGGCTGAAGTGAAGTGTCCCAGAATTAGAAAAGTAGCCGCTTTTCCAAAACATTTACAATTGATGTTGTGACTTTCTTCCTTACCCAGACTGAAGCTGACAACATTCCACAACATCAAGATCCACATTGGTGTTAAATGATGCAGGCCTGCACTGTTCAGACAGTGACTATTGTCTAAGGAAAAGGCAGAGTTCTGTTTCTGTCAAGTGTCTGAGTTGAGAAAAGTGTTGACAGAGAGAAGCGCTTGCTCTTCCAAACAGCTCGCTCCTCTATGACAGCATTTTGTAAATTTCTGGCAGTCTAAATTGCAGCTATCAAAGCTGTTTTCATGGATTTGCCTCTGAAAGATATGTCTGTCACAGCTTTGTTGACACTGATGCACTTTTCATGTCATTTGGGGTTTTTTTCTCGACTAAATCACTGTTTATTCCAAAGCAGAACATGGAAAAACAAGTCATTTACATAACTTTAACGCAACAAACACTTCTTCCATGCGACTTTTCTAAGCCGGGTAGTGATTCATGGGAGGAAAACATAGGCAAGAAAGAGGAAAAATGTGTGTATGCTTAAAACTGGCTAATACTCTGAAGGACTTTGGGCAAAGATTACATAAGTGATGTGTTTGACAGTTGTTTACACAAGGAGAAAAAATTAGATTTGGTTTTGCACTTGTTTTTTTTAAGTTTCATCTGAAGAAAAAAAAAAGTCTGGTTTTGGTTATACAGGTTAAGTGGTAGAGGTATTTTGTAAGTATTACGAAAATCGTATTAATGCCAATAAGTTACTTCATTTAGTTATAATTCATTCACACCTTTTTTTGTAAACATAGTTTAAGTGGCTTCCTTCGGTTTTGCTTTTTAAATTGTTTGGTAGTGCTCTTAGTTTTTTCTTAAGAAAATTAAACTGATTTGTAGCTTAAGTTAAAAACTCCCATAAAGGCACCTATAGGTGGAGGACATGTGAACTTACATGGGCATATCGCACAGTATTTAGTCAATGAGTAATTTTATTGTGCCCAATTCTAAACACACACGTCCTTATTTCCACATATATGTTTTAAAGGCTAATGGTAATCCTTTAAATAATTTAGTTCATGAATGATTATAGATTTACTAGGGCATAGTGTGTTTTTACCAACTTTTAGGAGATACACTTTACTGTAAATATGCTTTTTCTAAACCCTTATTGGAGACCAAGATTTATTATTGAAAACTAAAATACTAAAAGTGTTATATTTAAAAAAAATGTAAACTTGACACTTTACATTTGACGGGCTGAACATTAAAAACTGCCTGTATCTCTATGGTGGATGTGTTCACTCTACAACTGTTGATTTTTTTTTCTTTAAGTTAAGAATGAAACCAATGTTATTACACTATTTACTTTTTTGTATTAAAACTTTAAGATGAAAATATTGAAAATGTTTATTCTAGTAATAGTTACGGGGGGGGGGGATGGTAAAGTAGATGCACAGAGCCAGTTTTTTTCCCCTTTTTGTAAGCTGCTGCACACATGTAAACATTTATTTAATAAAGGCTGGATTTTTTTTCTCCCTCTTGTTTAAGGGATTTAATGCAAACTCTCACAAATGTTGGTTAGACTGAGGCAACTAGCAGGAACAAGCTAGGACAAGTCATTTGGGCTAGCCCTACAACATGAGCATGTAGCTAGCTTGAGTTTGTGGACATGTAGCTAATTGGAAACCATGTAGGATTCGAATTAGCCACATGTGAAAAAATTCCTAATCAACACGTCCAGTTTTGTTGGTTGTTTTGTTTCTGCTATTTAGTTATTAGCCTTAAATTTAAGCTAATAGTTGGTCCTTTTATTTTTGATTTTACTGTTTCCTATCAAGTGTAAAAAAGACACAAAAACTAGTTTAAATACGTCAGAGTTTTGCTTTGATTTTCATTAGATAAATGAAAACTACTATTCTGGAATATGCTAGTCTTTTAAAAGTGTCCCAAACAATTTGAGTGGTACTAGCCAAAACAAACTCATTACTTTATTCATTTTTAAAATTGTCCGCCTTAAAATGGATCACTAAGGGATGAAGAACAAAGACTGTACAGGAACTCTCGGAAATTTAACACCAACTAATTTGTTAAAAACCAAAGTGAAGAGCGGCACTGCTGTTGTCTGAGGCTTATTTAGATTTTAGTTAGCTGAAGCTATAATGAGCAGATTTAATGACCACTCTGAGGAGCTTCAGTTAGGATGTTTGGAACATGAGTTATTGGTTTTAGTATTTTGTTACCAGCTAAGAGGGTTTAAACAAAAGCCTCAAATCTGCTTTGAAATTAAAAAAAAAAAGAAATAACAATAATTTTCAAAAAATTCCAATTGGCTTTTCATGCCAGTTTGTAAGCATAACCATTTATTTTCACAACCCCATGAAAATTGTGTTTCTGGTGTTTAACATTTTTCTGAAAAAAATGCTACAAGGTTGCAGTCACAGGCCGAACTGAATAAACATTTATTTAACACATGAAAAATACATTTTAAAACTTCAAAAACCTAACTTTTTAATATTACTATTGATTAAAAACAGGTAGGAATATTATTTCGGAATAAACCAACTTAAATCTTTAATAACTTTCAATTTTTTACTCTCCATAAAAATGCAGTCGTCAAATTGTACAGTTTAGAAATATGCGCAAGAAAACATTGGGCCATTAACAGATAAATAAAATGATCTGGAGGGCTGGGCTTTGACTTTGATGGACCACAAGTTCCTTTTTCCGCTCTGTTCTGATGCATCCACTGGTATACGGTTGTACGTCTTTGTTTTCCTTGTCTGAGCTGGAATCTGGATCAAAACTGTACAGCTGAAAAGCTTTAATATTGCTTGCCATTCTTGTTCCACTGGTAAAGTTTTGTTGGGGTCAGCTGGCCAGAGAACGAGTAAAAACAGAGGGCTCTCAGAAACGCCGAGGGGAAAGGGGGTGGGGTCGCTCCACACCAATGGTCCCACCCACAACTCAGAGGTGAATTTCTATTAAACTACTAGCGCTCTGCAGAAACTTTATCCTAGAAAACAAAAATTTTCTTAAAAATTTTGATAAAAAACAGCATAATTATAATTAAAAGACAACTTGGAACACTTTTAAAATAGATCAAAAGATGACAAAAGAGCAGAGGAAGAGCATCCTGGTCACTTTAGAAAAAAAAAAGGTGAGCAGGTGAGAAGCATCCCTGGTGACCTCAAAACAGGCAGACAGGATTGACCTGACCTAATGCGGCGTGGCATTGTGTGCCGGGGCGTAAAGTGGACGGGAGTGTCAAGAGGGCTGTCACTGCCGAAAAGAGTCTCCTGCTAAATCCAGAGAGGTTAGGTCATCCTGTCAAGAATGACAGGACGTTGATGGAGAACCTTCTGTCTTCAAAATAGCTTTGTTCAAAACCAGTAGTTCACATGATCACATCCATGACCACCTACTTTACAACCACTGGCCATAAGTCACTTTGGGAATTCTGGGAGGCAGTATACGATGCTGGGTCTTTATACTGGTATGGATGCAGGACGAATATATGAGGTTAACACACGGATTATAAATCTCAGCAAGCACATTCAGAAGCTCACAAAATCCAATTAGGGAATAATAGCAATGCCATGTGTGTAATTATATGTAGATAACCCTCACCATCACTTAGGGCACCCTGACCTTAACGTGTGCCCAGACATTTAGATTTAGGCACTGTCAACTTTTAGAAGACTTTTGACCTCAAAAGGCTTTGGGTGGCTAAACTCTTGATAAATTTGACTCTTGATGAAAGAAAAAAAATGCCTGTCATTTCCCCGACTAATATTTTGTTTAGAGGCACTTGCTAATAAAGCAGTTTTGATTGTGCCCCCTTCTCGTTTGTTCTCAAATCAAAACATTTGCCTGTAATCCTGATGAACCATCATCATATTTCCCCAGACGTAAAGCAGCAGTTGCTCTAAGCTTAGTTTTGCCTTCACTAATAATAAACAGGGTCGTTGTGGTGACTGCTGATGTTCCCAAAGCCTTTGCCTTTAAACATGTACTTGGAAAATAATATCTGCATCTTTATGGCAAGCTTTAGGAGTAGATCAACATGGATGCAATCCTACACTCCACGCGTCTCATCTATTATCAATCGTATTCTGCTTTCAGGAACATTAAGACATGATGATGACAAATGCTGGCAGTGGTGTCACAGTGAATATAAATCTTATTCTTTCAGATAAATGACATCTCTGCATCACTTTGAGACTAAAATGTTTGCACGACTGTAACACTTGACCACAGCTCAGAAAAAAGAAAAGTTCCTTTCAAAGTAAAGTTGGTATGACGTGACAGAAACTGAAAAGGTTCACAGTGAATCAATAAATGTGAAGTCAGGAATATATTTGGATTCTATTGGTTCAACACGGGGGCCTTGTTGCTTGAAGGTTAAATCAGTACTTAATCTTTTTAAAAAAATTCAAGCGTAAAAATACATTTCTTACCAACAGAATAGAAGATCAGGCTTTAGTAGATGTTTTTTTGTTTCTGGTCTTTCTCATCTCATCATCCTCCTTATTGCGAGAATAAAAAATATTTGTGGGATTATTAAAATTATATATCTTGAACAGTTATCAGTAGAAGATGATATATTTTAAAAACAAAAGTCTTTTTGAACTTCAAGCTAAACATCACAGTGAGAAAGTATTTTTTTCTGTTTCGAGAAATGAAGAAACCTTTGATGGTGCGTTCACACCTGACATATGACGCATATTCAAGATTGGGCTATAAATTCAGGTTTTTGAACAAGTATTTAGTTGGTGTTCACACTAGACAAGCAGGGAGGGGCTTCTTTTTCTGGCTAATAGTGTATGTCCGTCATTTACAGTTGGAAGAGGCTTGGTATGAAATGTCAAGATTGGTTGAGATAAACCTCAAAAGTCTGTTTAATATAGCAGTTGCTCGCAGTGCTTTGGCTATTTGGTCTAAATTGTTTCAAAACAGCAATTTATTTTGTCCTTGTCTGCTTGACTATAGTTCATTTAGTGTATGCTACAGTACTTTTAGTTATTTTATCATAAGCAATCATTACCCTTTAATTCCTTAGCAATAAGCTCCAGTGTTGACACTCAACTGTAGACACAATTAACGCAACTCTAGCAGATTCTGACTCAGAGAAAAGCACATTTGTTTTGTTTTGTTTTGTAACACTTTATTTTTCACAGACAGGCAGACAGCTGGTTCCAAGTGCAGCAGGTTTATTATCAGAGATAATAATCCACACAACTAAGCAGGGTCAGACAGGCAGAGGTCATACACGGGCGTGGGATCATCCAAGACAAGAGAGTAGAGTTGTCAGAGTCCAGGCGAGGGTCAGGGGCAGGCGGCAGGCAATCAGAATAAACAGGGTCAGAGGCAGAAGATCATGTCCAGGAATAAACGCTCGGTGTTGCAGGCAAGGTGGCACAAACAAAACTTCGCAGTGAGTGTGGCTCTGTGCTGCTCAAGAAGCAGGTGGGTGATTGTATGATTGGAGACAGCTGAGCAGGAACCAGGAACTGTGGACTGGGGCTTCTGGGAGATGAAGTGCAGATGAGGCTCAGGAGAGTTTTAGAATTCAGGTGATGGCTCCCTCTGGTGGTCTGAGGGAAAAACAGACTGATTCATGACATTATTAGTAATGTGTTGCGTATTGGTGCAAAACCAATACTAAAAGGCGTTTTTCTCTGCGTCAGAATAAGATGATTTAATATGATCGCATAAACGGTTGAAAAGTTAGGGTATATCAAAGAGCGTGGATATTTAGATGTTGCTGATGACATCACTGTTAAAGGGTTAACTGTTCTAATTATTGGGTTTCTGTCCCTTTTTCCCCCAGACTGAAAATAACAGTTTATCATGATTTCCTCATATTTTTGTGAATTTGTTTTGTTGTATTCTATTTTAGTTTGAGTCAAGCAGAGGTCTACAAAATGTTCACATTTCTCAAAAAAAAAAAAAAAAAAACAGTGCCTATTGAATAACTATGTAAACAGCTATATTTATGTATTTCCTTAAAAGCAAAGATCTAAAAATAGAGTTGGCTCCGCACAGAAATCCACATTGTCATTTACAAAATTGTATCGGCTAATGATCCATCCAGCGTTTTCATAGGAGGATTATGCTGAGCCTTAAAGATAAACACGACTTTTAAAAATTCAATAAAGTGTAGTGGTGAACAGAGCTCAGTTCACGTCCATCAGACTGGTCTTTAATTAAAAAGCCCCATTGTCCCACACATACGGATGTCAGTTCAAACACAGCCACAGTGACTCCGACATTACACACACTCACAGCTGTATCCGTCATAATTAAACGGCCTCCCTGACAGTTCCTCTGAGATTAACAAGTCTGGGGGACGAATTTCAGCCTAACCTTCAATAAAAGGCAGTTTTCCGGGAGAGATTCCGACAGAACTCCTCTGTCAGATCCTTCCAGTTACAGCCAGTTGGAGGATTAGGTGGCTAATGTTATTGGGGGTAAGGGCATCCTTCAGAGCCGCTATGAGCCATCTTCCCCTGCTCCGTGCCAAGAAACCTGATAACCCTGCCGAGAAACACAAGAAGGCAACTTTCGACGATTGCTTGACTTTGGATCTCACCGGAAACTGCAGGATTCAAATTTACACTCTAGAAACTGAGCATGTTTGAGACAGTCTCTCACCTAATCTAAGGGAACACTTCAGGCTCCCATATGATTAAACACAAACCAAGAAAGAATGCTTGAACACTTTGTTTTGTCCCTTTAAAAGTAGTTTGTCCTTGACAGTCCAGTCATTTTTAAAGAAGAGAAGAATGTTCTAATTTGGAAGAATTTTATGCTTGAATCAGCAGAGTAAGATGTCCCTCTGATTTTGAAGCAAATCTTTATAATTGTTTGGGTAAATGTCTAGAATTGGTTATTACTATAAAAACAGTTTTTTGTAAAAATGTCAAATAGTAAAAGTTACATATTTCTTAGTGACAATAAATATATTTATGTATGTGCATGTGTACATTATACAGTATAACTGGACTGTGGTTGAGATGCATTGGGACCAAGTCGGCACAGACGATACTAGATCTAGGACACAAGGACAAACCCTTGGGAACACAGAAAACTTGACAAAGTTGAGGCAAAACTTCATCAAATTCAAGCTCAACAAGAGCACAAGGCCAAGTACTTCACCACAGACGGCAAACGAACTGGCAGCTAATGCTGAAGCAGGCATAGTGTAAATAGAGGTCCAGAGAAGCAGAGCTGATGAGATGAGTGCCAACAGCTGAATCCAATCAGGAGGAGCCACACCCACAGAACCCGTCACAGGAATACTGCAGAAATGAGGAAAACAGGAATTTAAGAATGAAGAGGAGAAAGGAAAAGGGAAAAAGAGAGGGCACACCCCGAGGGGCACCATGACAGTATTTTTAGTAGATATTTAAACAGATTCCTTGATAATATCATATTATGAACATAGTGTCTTGACTCTGTAAACTTGGAAACAGTCCAAATCATTCCTGACCATCAGCTTCCCTTATTGAAAAAAAAAGCCCTTAGATCCCCTTGTAATGGTCATCCGTAAATAATCGAATTACTGCCAACACTTACAGGCTGCATTTCCCTTTCATTACTCTAAATTTTGCTGACATTAACCAAGTTGGTACATGTGGGTCTATGTTCCAATAACCATCTTGTTCCAGTGTTCAAAGATGTTCTAAAACACTGCTGTGAAAACAGCTCTGACCCAGCAAAGACAGGGATAGTTCAAGACTTCAGAATCTGGCAGATCACTGAGCCCCACAATATCAGGCTATAAGTTCCTATAAATCCTATAAGCTTTAAAGTTGAGCTGGCTTGTATTGTTCCATCATGTCCCTCACCAGCATGCCATGTGACTCTGGTTCCTCACTACCTGGATTACTGTCAGGAGGAACTCAGGCTCTAAACGAGTCTCATCTTTTGAACAATTTTCTAGTCCATTTGGGGCCACTCCAGTTTGGATCTTAACAGGGCCACTCAAGTATTTTAGTCTTTCCATTTCTGTTGGGGTTTCGTGATGATCAGAATGAAGTGATATACTGCTCAGATTTCCACATACATTTTTGTAGCAGGATGTTGTTTCTGTTTGCAAAGTTCAAATGAAGTTCTTAAGAACTTCACCGGAAAGAGTTTTCTAGCTTGTAATCATGATTTCACTATTGTCAACATACCCCTTAAAAACAGATCTTGTGCTAGAATCGCACTGGGCTCGGAAATGACCGCTTCCAATGAAAAGTTTATGTAAACACATGTTTAACCCATGTGCATCCTAGAGATGTTTATATTAAAAGTGGGGTCATCTGGACCCCACAAGACAACGCGCTGGACTGTTTTTTTCAAGGATTTTTTTTTTTTTATCTTCACTGGTGTCGTGGCAGACATAAAATTCTGTCCGCCTTTGTCATGAGGGGGATCACGCATCAATGTAAGGGTGGGGTCATCTGGACCCCATAAGATAGCACAAGGGATATACATGTTTTGGGCTTCAGTGTTCAACCTCTCGAGTTTACGTGTCTCTAAGCAAGTCTTAAAGTCCATTTTAGGGCTTTATGTTCTGACAGATTCTGAAGTCTTGAACAATCCCTGTCTTTGATGGGTCAAAGCTGTTTTCACAGCAGTGTTTTAGAACATCTTTGAACACTGGAACAAGATGGTTATTGAAACATAGACCCATATTTATCAACTTGGTTAATGTCAGTAAAAATTAGAGTAATGAAAGGGAAATGCAGCCTTTAAGTGTTGGCAGTAATTCGATTATTTACGGATGACCATTACTAGGGGATCTAAGGGCTTTTTTTTTCCATTAAAAGAAGCTGATAGTCAGGAATGATTTGGACTGTTTCCAAGTTTACAGAGAAATGACACTATGTTCATAGTATGATACAGTGTACCAATTGAACGTACCCTGATGTTAAACCAGCTGAATTTTGACCAATCAGGGACTCTGATTTGGTAGCGACCCACCACCACAATCCCTGTTAGGACTGCTAGAATTGTATCTAACAAATTGAAGTTATACTAAATTAAAACAACATGTAATCTTGTTCTTGGTTTTGTGTTTGGGGTATTCTGTTAAGTTTTGTTTGGATAATTCAACACATCTGGTTTTAGTTAATTATACTTACTATTCCAATTCTAACAAGGCATTATTCACAACTACCTATATGATAATGGCAGGCAAAAAAAATGCAAAACTGTACTCGCCACGCAGGTGGCTCACAAGAAATAGCACAGTCTTTGACCACTTATTGAGCCTGTGACATGAAATGTACACGCTCATTCTTTTTACGGGAATGCGGGCAACAACGAACACTAAAACAACACGCAAGGATAAAGCTGTTTCACACTGCCGCTATACACAATTTTCACGTTGATAATGGATGAAATGTCAATCTTTGGTGATACATGCATAGTACATATTTAATTCGTAAGTGTTTCTTGCATTCATCATTTGTTAATAGGCACAGATGTCCATCCACTGAATGTCCGTTTCAGCCGATGGGTCCTTATGTGAATTTAGTTTTGAGCTGTTAAAATTTTTTTTCAGTCGTGAAGTATTCGTGCGTATTTTACGTAGTTCATATGCAATTAATATAAGAATCATGCGCAGTTGTGTGGGATTCTTGGGCATTGTATGTGTACATTTGTGGCTTTTCACGACAGTTCCAGGTCGTGGGGGGTCCGGTCTCCCGCGGGGCGGTGTCTGTGCTGCACGGAAGACAGCTGAGTGTGACTCTGGACTTACATGGACACAAGTAATCAGAATAAAAATGTGTCATGCAAAACAATCAAAATACTCTGGTAATATCAGACTAATTCGGATCATGTGACTCTGGACGCATGGCAGACCCTTCTTGTAGATCTCCCCTGCTACAACTCCACGAGGCTGACCATGGTTCTGACGTGATATGATTTCCGCCCAGTGCTTTGAATGTCAAAGTTAAGAAATTCAATGAAGAACGGATTTAAGTGTTGTTAATTTGCATGGTTAGTTCGTACCACTTCCGGGGTTTTGATGTGGTTCATTCGTGATACATGTGTGAAAGCTCATACTCAAAAGACCAAAACATTTCTCGCTTTTTCCATCAATTTTCATCTGTGCAATTTTCGTAAGTTGTACATAACGGCAGTGTGACACAGCCTTTAGTGTTGGTGTAGTTGGTAAGAAGCAGGTGTGTTATACAGACTTTTCAGTATTTCGATGGCCCCAAATCCTTTCATTCTTGCCAGACCCTTCGTTTCAGTTTGGTCATTGTTTCGATTTTGTCATTTTTGGTTCATTTTCCTTTTCTTCCTGTAATTTGTTGTATTTATCCAGAAAAGTTGCTCAAGTTTATCACCCGACTTGTATTAACACAACCACAAACAGGGACACTCAAAACTGGTTACTAGTCCGTCAAGTGGTGAAATACAAGAGTGCCCTCACTCCCATAGTCTGTGTATTCACCACCAAGTCAGACATCTGTATTTTTAGACTGTGGGAGAAAGTAACTATCAATAGAAAAACCAATGCAGGTGCTACACAGAATGAGTCAAGCCAAGGCTGAAGCAAAAATAAACTGCTTATGCTGAGTCATACCTCCAAATACTTCTAGTTTAATCAATATTTTTTGTCTAAATTTTCTCCAACTGAATGAAACACTTACAGTATTTGTAGATGCAGAAAAATAACTTAAGTATTTGTTAAGCTATTTCACAAAATAGCCTAAATATTGTTTAACAATAGTTTAAACACCTTCTTGAATAATCCTTCCTTTGTTTTATACATACATGGAAATAAAGTGTTGTTTATTGAGAACAACATACCGTATTTTCCAGAGTATAAATTGCATTGGAGGTATAAGTCGCTAGAACAAAAAATGTCCAATCAAGAAGAAGAAAACCAAACATAAGTTGCTCTGGAGTATAGGTCGCACTTTAGGGAGAAAAATCTGATGCCTGAGAACAAATCCACCAAGCCCACTGTAGCTAAAAAACAGTTAATTAAAAAAAAAAAAAAACTAATCTTTTGATGTGTGTCAGAGAAATATCAAAGTTTAAGAGGAAAGTAATACGATTCTCTCCCATGTTTGTTTTGGACGACACTTCTTCTGCCGCTGTCAGGAGCTGATACTTATACTCAGATGCAGCGCCCTCTAGCGGTTGAAAGGGCAACCGATGTCTACTGAAAATGACAAAAATTGTCTAAATTAAAAAAAAACACACAAATAAGTCAGAAAAATAGTGATAGCTACCAGAAAATACAGTATCACTGTTACCTTTTAAGCTCCTTACAATATTCAAAAAAACAAAAAAAACCTCTAAATTCTGTTTTATGGAAATCCCAAGATTTGTTAAATACATAAAACACTGCTAAATATAAAAAGAGAAAGAAAAAAAACATCCTTAAACTGCGTTATATGTCAGAATTTGGGACTCTTAAATTATAATACATTTTCACTGCCCATGAATTCACCAAATAATGACAACTACTGTGTATTAAACGTTCTGCTATTTTTCTGCTCCTTCATTCCTTTGGTGAAAATTGAAAGGCTGTTTGATGTCATCAGAAATGCTTCACATTACAGCAAACAGAAGATATTCAAGGACTATTAAACCTCCTTTTGAGACAGTTCATAGTATTTTATTTTCTTTTGAAATTAATGTTAAGAAATGGGATTTGTGGTGAGAGTTGTTACATTTAGCTTATGAAAAAGGAAAAAAACACAAAGGTAAACATCCAAAGAACAACTTAAAATACAATGTCCACACTTTCCCCCTTTCTGTCTACATTTTTGTTCTTTTTTTTTTCAAATTTCTCCCCCATTTTTTCTGTGAACTGATGAGTTAACCAATAAAAACTTCATAGAAGGTCAAGAAAGGTGTAATTTCCTGGATTTTAGAAATAGCCTTAGAGCTTTTTTGGCACAAAAGTTCCCAATATGACAAATAGAAAATGTTTTCATATCTAAGCATGGTGAAGGACTCATAGTGGTGTGGGGCAGCTTAGCTGAGTTTGAGTAAGGAAGTTCAAGCAGAGTCAATGTCCTCTATTAGAAGAGAGTTAAACTAAGATTCATACATCCAGTTTGTGTGCTTATTTTGTGGGTTTTTAAGAAACAAAGGCCACAGAAGGAGAATAAAGCAATCAGATGTATAGTTTTGAGAGCCCACCTTTGTCAAGCAGGCAGACTGGCATGCAGTCCTACACCTGCCAGCACAACCACACATTTTTCTGTCGAGCAGTATGGTCTTATACTTCTTGATATATGCAGAGAGTGAGATGTCATTCTCCATTAATATGTTCCCCATTTCTCAGAAGGCTTCTTAGGTCAAACTGTGCAAGAGCATAACTGACATTTAGTAGTTGTTCGACGTATTCAAACTCGGTCTGTGCTTTTACAAAGGAGTTTTGCTTCCTCAAGTTCTATGACAGTTGTAGTACTCCAGCTTTCTGTCCAGCCAGAACTGTTGGAGGAATCCAAAGTAAGGGCATCAATCTTTACTGAAACTCTGACTCCTTCACTTCACTGACACAGAAGCCTCTCAAAAAGATGGCAGTTGTCATGATTTCTGATGTGCAGGTTGGACTTTAGTGTCTACTCTGAGTCTAACATAGGAAGAAACAGAAAGATGAAGTGACTTTTGTAGACATCACAGGAACAGGAGAATCACTGGCTGGAGGACAAACAGAACTTCGTGTAACCCCAGAACTATCCACAGCAGTGGAAAACAAGTTTCATGTTTTTTTTTGCTGCATTTTGAAGATTTTACCCTTACTTTATCGTGATCTCATGCTGTAAACAAACACTGCATTGGTCACTTCCTAAGTTCTAAAGTGACTGCAGATGATTTTGTTTTGTGTTGCTGACACAGAGGCAGCAGGCTGTCACACTCAGACTGCATCAACGCCTCCACAATTACACACTCGCTAACTTGTGGATTTGAAAATCACTTACACTGAGTAATACTGGATCACTTACCTGAATGATGCCTTAGGTTGATAATGACCTTATACTATGAAGTGATATTCAACTTACATACTGTATAATGACTATAGAGCAGGGGTGTCAAACTCAATCGCACAAGGGGCCAAAACCCAAAACAGACCTAGGTTGCAGACCAAACAGGATAAATATTTATCGAACTAAAAATAAAGTTTTAAAAGTTTAAGAACGTAACTTTTTATCATAATTATGAACTAGATGTATAGCATTACCTGCAAAAATGCTAGTGTGAATGCTTTAAGCTGAATTTGGCAGCTGAAGATGCTGAAACTGATAGCTAATAACGCTGTCGATGATAACCTGAAAACACTGAAGCTGATAGCCAGCTAAAATAATCGCAAAATGCCAAATTAGCTTAAAAAAACAAACAAAAAAAACTAAGGTTAACCAAAACAGCTAGCATGTAGCTGAAATTTTAGGTAAACTCCAAAATAGCCTAAAAAAATCTTAGTAAATGCCAAAATAGTCCAAAAAAGTAGCAGAATGCCCATTTAAAAAAATTTATAACCATAACTTTTTAACATAATTATGTCTAATAAAAAGGCAGGAATATTATTCCAGAATAAATCAACTTAAGCCTTAAAAATCTCTAAATCTTTTACTCTCTATATTTTGTCAAAATTAACAAGTTGGAAATGAGTGTAAGATAACATCGGGTCGTTATTAACAATAAAATAAAATGATCTGGAGGGCCGGATATAATTATTCAGGAGGCCGGATCTGGCCTCAATGTGTGCTCCTCCAGAGCACACATTGTAAGAAAGCACCCTCCTGTGCTTGTAGAAATGAAGCTACAAAGTCCGGCTGCTAGACATGGTTTGCCAGCAGAGGGAAGCTAGTTTGCACTTTGAAGTCTCTTGTGGAGCATCACTCACTCTATGTATGACATAAAAACCACAACAGTAATGACACACAATTGGAATAAACTGTCTGCATGAACCACAATCGGGTCAACAATCGGCATAATCAACCTATCTTGACCCAGAAAAAGTTTTGATCCGAATGAGTCTGATATTACCAGAGTATTTTGATTGTTTTGCATGACACATTTTTATTTTGATTACTTGTGTCCATGTAAGTCCAGCTAGTGTCACATTTGATTTTTTTCTTTTTTTTTTTTTGTCAGAATGTAACTGTAGCTGGTCAGCCTGGAGTACTCGCCTCAGCTTTATGGGCTGCAGATTTGATGAAGATAGCATTGACATTAGATTGATCCACCATCAGGATGGTCCCAGTCACCGTTTCTATTTAAAAAACAGATTAGCTTCAAGTCAAATTGTCTGGTTCCAGATTATTTTTCTTGTTGCCAAAGGTGCATTTTGAGACAAAACTGTGTGTCAGGTAAAAAAAAACAGTATTGTGTAACGCCTGTGCTCATTCCCAGAGTGTCTCACCAACATTGTGCAATGTATTACATGTAGTTTAGATAATCTATTGTTCTTAGGCTTCAGCTTTTTCCTTATGCATAGATCAATAAAACAAAATTCTGACTATAATTTGATTGGAATCTTTTTTATTTAACAGTTTTAACAAACACGTGTAGGCTGTACAAGTTTGCATAATTTTTCTGAGCAATAACAATAACACAAAAGATGTGGAAACAGAACCTGAAAGACCATCAAGTAAATATAAAATCTAACAAATGTGACAACTAAAGCCAGAAGAACAAAACCAAAAACACTGAACCCAAAATGTCAGATCTCACTGTTCGTTCCCTTTTCAGAACTCCTTGTAATAGAGATAGAAATAAGGAGAAAAAAAGTTTCATAGTCAGTGCTGACCCATTATGTGACAGTGTGAGCAGGAAGAATACAAATTCTGCATAGCTGCATTTGGTCATGCAGAGGGCCTAAATGTTGGGTCTCATTAAACATGGAATCTGAGCAGACTTTTATTAGAAACTAATATTTGAATAGCAGATCGTATTCAGACGGAGGAATCTCAGAGCAAAGCGAAGTTCAGTCCGATTGGAAACTAACCGAGACCACCTTGACAGATGAGTCCGAGAGCAGTTCCTGGTCCAGGACCAGAGTTCGCTCGTTTGTATTCAGACTGAAACTTTATTCCTGATTATCAGGGGAAAAGAACTCTGGTTCACTTCAAGCGCACCAAATGTGTCCAGTCTGAATACACCTTATTGATGCAAACATGAAAACAATCATAAAGTTATTAATAAGCACAAATGGCAACAATAAGCCTGGTTTTGAACTCCACTTGTTGGTCCTATCATTAACACATCACCATTAAGCTGAGATCCCGATTGGTTTACATGGGATTTACTTTTGAAAACTTTAACAAATAATCCCAACTTTTGGAAGTTAGCGTTTTAGTCCCCAAAACAAATCCAGTTAGTTTTAGTCAACAGGAGCTAAAATGAGTTGGTGAGGAGCTGTTTGCATTAAATTTAAAGTTCAAGAGTCATGGAGATACTCTGTCAGTGCACAAACAGTAGCAAAAGATCCTCAACCGAATGGAAATTCAAAACACAAACCAGACAATAAGTTTCACCATGACAGCTAGCAGTCGTCTAAATACGCAGGTTGCAGGTGATGCACCCATGGCTTATCTGTCAAACCTTATCTTGACAGTCTAAAGGCGTTCACTGTCATGGATGATCTCTCCTCAACAGCTAAATATTACAATTTCCACAAAACTGTTTGACAGCACTGACAGGTCATATCATCAGCTGTCTTCTGCTCAAATGGGAAAGCGTCTCACTCAGATGCAGAAAACCCTCTCTCCACATTTTACAAACTCATTACTTTCCAATTTGTTCCATTTGCTGAAGATAAAGTCTTGTTGGAAGAATTTTGTATTGATCATATAGCTCATTTCACTGTTCCACTCATGTTTTAAAATAGTACATGCACTTTTGGCAAGAAGAAAAATAAAAATCAAAGATAGGAGCAATACAAAATTAGCCCACATATTTTAATGTGGCTTTGACATAAAGATTTTAATGATACACACACATGCACATGAACACGCACACACACACACACATCTAGCCTGATTTTATTAATATTTGATATTAAGTCCTGAACCGGATATTGATAATTCATGTAGAGAAAATGGTCGAGTCGGGGTGGGATTATATAAGTTCGCTTCCTTCCACTCCCTTTCAAGTGATCAACTTGTGATTCATTAAGTGATATGTTATGTATGTATTATGACCTGATTGCTTGAAATAAACCATTTCATTCATTCATTCATTCATTCATTCATTCATTCATTCATTCATTCATCTATATATATATATATATATACA
>NC_050517.1:9237224-9239837 GCF_002922805.2 Oryzias melastigma
ACATAAACACACACACACACACACACACACCTATATATATATATATATATATATACATACACACACGTTTCTTTATTCACGGTATGGTTCATTACTAAATGTCAGACAACTCAAGATGCTTGTATGAAACTTTTGCTTCTGAAGGTGCTGCTGGACTTTCCCAGGAGGGGAGCGCAGTTGAAGAGCATGCCAGCACGTCTGCTACGCTCACACACACACACACACACCCACACACCCGCGCACACCCTCAAACAGCAACCCTGCATGGAGAAATGGCATCAGCGGACTCAAATTAAGGTTGAAAATGTCCTGATAATCACGGAGGATAATTATCATCCAAAGCAGGATTTTTCTGGATAGAGATGCCCTCTCGGACTTAACTGATGAAGGGGGAAGCATGTATTTTTTTAAGGCACAGAGAGAAAGAGTGATAGTCATGTAAAGTTCGCAGTCTATTGCTTTGAATAAAAAAAAAACAAACAAACAAAAAAATCTTGAGCAATACTACAATGTCCTTTTGTGTGTGTGGAGGGGTGGAGGGTGGGTTCCTTCATGGGTGTTTTGTCGCGGAGGTCTTCGGTCCCTAACTCCCACGAATAAGGGGGGAACACTATCTTGAACACTTTAGGGTCAACGCTATATACTATATATATCTGGTGAACCTCTTTAGGCGGCTGCTCAAGGCCATGAAGCCAGACGGATAAACAGGCTGTTTGCAAATCAACCTGCGAAAGTGTACAATCAGTGGCAGAGTCAAAGAAGCAGAGCAGACTCACCAAAGCTGGAGACTGATTGATACTGGAAAAGTATATGGGAGAAAGAGACAGCACATAAAGCTATGCCCAATGACTGGCCTCTCTGAGAAAAGAGCATAGCAACCTCCTTCAACAGAACCCAGTAACCATCACAGTGGCAGGCATCCGAGAAAGAGTCTCAGGTATGAAAAACTGGACAGCACCGGGTTCTGACATGATACACGTCTACTGGCTTAAGAAGCTCACGGCACTCCACGAGCACCTGGCAGCACAAATTAACCAGATGCTAAGAGATGGGACTCATCCTGAATGGCTAACGGAAGGGCGAACAATCCTGATCCAGAAGGATACCTCAAAGGGTACAGTCCCATCTAACTACCGGCCAATAACCTGTCTCTCCACAACATGGAAGCTCATGTCAAGCATCACTGCAACCAAAATACATAGGCACATGGATCAATACATGAACAACACACAGAAGGGCATTGATAGAGATTCCAGAGGGGCCAAACACCAACTCTTGGTTGACAGAACCGTCGCACAAAACTTCAGGTCATGGCACACTAACCTGTGCTCAGCCTGGATTGATCACAAGAAAGCCTATGACTCAATTGCACACACCTGGATCGCTGAATGCTTGGAGATGTATAACATCAACAGGACTCTAAAAGCATTCATAGGAAACTCAATGAAGTTGTGGAGAACCACCCTTGAAACCAATGGCAAGCCAACTGTACAAGTGTCCATCAAATGTGGCATAAACCAAGGTGATGCTCTGTCCCCACTGCTGTTCTGCATAGGTCTGAACCCCCTCAGCCTATAAGACTGGCTATGGATACCAACTCAGAAATGGGGCCACCATCAGTCACTTCCTCTACACGGATAACATCAAGCTATACGCTAAGAGCGAGCGCGACATTGACTCCCTGATCCACACCAACAGGATCTACAGCACTGACATTTGTATGTCAATGGGGTTGAGAAATGCAGTCGGATGGTGAGAAACAGAGGCAAGGTAGTCCACACAGAAGGGGTCTCACTCCCAGAAGGAACAACAGCAGACATTGAGATCACTTAAAAGTACTTTGTAATCCCAAAGGCAAATGTCAACCTGGAAAAGGCAACAAGGAAAGCTGCAACAGCCAAATACCTCCAACCAGTAAGGCAAGTCCTGAGAAGCCAGCTCAATGGCAAGAACAAGACCAGACTGATAAACAACTATGCACTGCCAGTCCTCAGATACCCTGCAGGAATAATAAGATGGCCAACGGAAGAGATACAGACTACGGATGTTAAGACACCTTGTATGGGCAGTATCTCAACTTTTGACAGCACAACACTACAATGTGTCAGCTCATATAAATATTTAGGAATATGGCTGGATAGCTCCTTTGGTTCTCATATTAACACAATAGTAGCTAAGGTTAAATCAAGAATTAGTTTTCTATAAATCATTATTCACTTACTCTGCTAAGCATAATTTGGTAAAAATGACAGTCCTGCCTATCTTTGATTATGGTGACATTATCCACAGATCAGCTTCAAAAACTCTTCTTTATAAATTGGATGTCCTCTATTACACATGTCCGCTTTGTCACTTCTGCTTCCTTTATCACTCATCACAGCGATCTAGATGATCTTGTTCTGATCCAGATTCCAGCTCAGACCAGAAAAACAAAGACTTTCGTGGATCTGTTTGTCTGCAAGCAGATGATCAGAATGGGGCAGAGCTGGTAGCTTTTGGCCCCGCCCACAGTATTTTCTACATCACAAATTTGATATTTTTCAAACTGGAATTTTTTTTCTTCTCCTGATTCACAACAAACATTTTTTTTTCCATCTTCAGAATTCCGGATGT
>NC_050517.1:9239899-9244211 GCF_002922805.2 Oryzias melastigma
TGATTCACAACAAACATTTTTTTTCCATCTTCAGAATTCCGGATGTAAAAAAAGACTAAGTCAAATCTTAAAGCAGAGATGATCAACCTTCATCTTCCCTCTCAGAAACCGATGCTCCACTTCAGAAGAAGCACGTCTCCTAAAAGCAGCTCTTACCTGCTGGCAGGCTGCAAAGAAAACGGCCATTTTGATGTATCCGCCACGCTAAAACGCCACTCCGTCACGACAAGGCTGAGCTGTCGGAGGCCTGCAAACAGACTCTCGAGTGTCAGCAGGAATTATCAGCTCATCAGCGGCTGTAGTGTTTGTTCTCTGACGGACGTTGAGGTTCCTCTGCAGGAAAACAAACACACAAGTAAGAGCGCGCTGGCTGATCTACTAGAGTAATTACAACAATAGAAGAAGTCTGGACTGTTTCTTCCTTTTTGTGGTTTCAAAGTCAAAAGATGTCAAATAATGACTTTTTAAACACAAAATACATATTTTTTTCCAAAGTCAGAGATTTAAGAGTGAAATGATTTATTACCGCTAATTGTGGTAACTGCAGTCGGTAAAGGATCACCAGAGGATTGGAGGACGTGGAGCGGCAGGAAGTCCTGATGAGATGAAGAGGAAGCCCTGCAGTCTCCAGCGTCTGACGTCAGTTCCGCAGATCAGGATGAGTTTCAGAATCAGGCTGTAGAGCTGGTCCACCGTTCCATGACCAGGACGGAGATTGTAGTGCTGTAAAGGTAAACCAGATTGATTTGAACTTTATTGGTCAAATAAACAAGAACTCGTTCAAGGAGGAGGAGATGTTGGAGAAGGCGTTTGCTCTGTTTACTTTAAAAGCTTTTCTTGAAGGTTTGAAAGCGCTGCATTTTCCTCAGCAACCTTCATGCTGTTCTTCAGAGCGATGGCTTCTGCTTTTACGGAGACACAATGTTGTTTCAGCTCCATCAGTTTGTGGTTTTTGGCGCTGAGAGTCTTCTGCTCGGTCTCCAGTGCATCCCTGATGCTACTGTAGTCTTCACATTTCTTGTTGAGCTGCTTGATTCTGCTTTCTATCTTGAAGATTCTCTCCTCGGGAGAGTCTGAAGCAGCTTTCACAGCAGACAGCTGCTCTTCAAGATCTTCCTTCTGATCCACGATTTCCAACATTTCCTTCTGTTCCTGCTTCAGAGTTTGGATTCTTTGTCGTAAATGTTGAAGATATTGTTTCTGTTCTTTGATGGCTGTCAGCGTTATCTTCTGTGGATAAACCAGACACTCAAGACTGCGAGCCTCTTGTTCCAACACGCTTTGTTTCTTCTCCAACATGGTCTCCTCCTCCTTCAAAGTCTTGTATTTTGTTTGCAGGATTTTCTGTTCCACCAGTTTCTTTTTCAGATCTTCGATTTTTCTTTCTAAACTCTCATTCCTCTATGTCAGCTGTTCGATTTTCTCCTTTTTCCTGTCACATTTGTCTTCCAAAGCTATCTGGTCATTCAGTATGTCTTGAAGCTTTTTAGTTTCTTTTTCTAATTTCCTGTTTAAGTAACAGACACTGTTTTTCTGCTTTTTAAGGACCTTGTGGACGTCAGCCACAGAATTGCCTTCCATCATCATGTTGCTCCTCATCTCTAACTCCTGAAACAAAGAGCAATTTTTTTACCTCACATATTCAATTTGGCGCTGTCTTTCCTCTGGTGTGGTAAGGGGTCTACGTTTGAAGAAAGACATTTTTAAAGACTGCGGGGAAAAGTCACGTCGTCAGTTACTCTGGGAAGGTCCACGTGTACGCTCACAAGTCCAAATGTCTCCGATCTGCTTGTGTTTCCTCTTTATATAGACTTTTGAGATGATGTCAGAGCTACAGTTGTCTTGATGTAGCATTGTAAACTCCGCCCCATGAGTGATGTCACACAAGCTCTGTAACTTTATCAAGTAAACACACACCAGCAACATCTTTATGATTTTATACAATTTGTTTTCTTCTTTGAAAACTGAACACTTTCATAAAAACCAGCTGTCTCCATTTCTCTTTAAAAAAACATTTTTTAGAGTCTATGGAAAGCTGAAGAGAACTCACACATTCACTAAAGAACATAAAAACTAGAACTATTTCAGATATAAGCCAGTTTAACAGCTTTTCTCCTCAAGTCCTTAAAAAAAGTTCATCAATTGTTATTTTTCCAGCTAGAAAGCCCTCTAACAACTGGACTAACCTGGAATGGACTAAACTAGTCTAAAGTGGTCTAAACTTGACTGGACTGAACTGGATGATGGTTGGTAGACCTTTGAGCTCACCTGTACCTGTTTCACATCTCTTGTAGTGAAACGATAGTCTGGATTTTCTCTCTCAGACCCGAACCGGGTTCAGAAACGGCTCTCAGCTGCTCTCCACAAACAGAAGCGGGTCATAACTCTCCGTCTCTCTGCTCACAACATGCATGGCTGCTGTTAAATGAACTGCTGAGTCCACAGGGTTTCATTTTTAGCAAACACCTGCAGCTTCCTGGTCCTCCTGAGCCAAGCAGGAGTCGTCTCATCCCGAACAGAACCTGTTATTTGGACCTGTGCAGCAACACCTGTCAGGCAGATTAATTACAATGCTGAGGATGGAAGGATGCTAAAGAAATAAAAGCAATGAAAGTCCTTCAGACATAAACAGAGGAGCTGTTCAAGAGTTCAAACCAGAGCTCCACCCATCTAAAGACAGAAAAACGTGTCAACTTTGACACCAGCACTAACTTTTATTTCTGTTTTCTAGACACAAACATCAACAAAAGTCTTGCTCTCATTTCTAACTTGTAAAATTTTGACAAAATATATTTTCATGGAGACTAAAATATTGAAAATTCAATAAACTTTATATTTCTCAATATATTTTACATGTAAAGTAAACTCAAATAATTATGAAATTATCAATAATTAATGTTATAAACTTGGCTTTATTTGACGTAGAGAAAAGAACTTTTGTTTTAGAAAGTCAAGGGACTTTATTTGTCTCACACACCTGTCTACCCTTTTCTCTGCAGCCTTGTGCCTCTTTAGGAGCAATACAATAATAAACACACACTTAAACAGAAAGATCAAGAGAACGAAGGCTAATGCATGCACAGTAGGGGATTACAAACTGAGTGTTATTAGTTGAGTGCTGTACGCAGAGTTCATGACAATAAATACAACATGACAGCTTTGCCACTTCCGTTGTTCAGAGTTGAATGATGGGGTTTCTTCTTGTCTTGCGTTGGCAGTCAGGCCGTTAACTTTGCAGCAAAAGAAATGTCTTGTCAAACTTTTGGAGAGCTCATATAAACGACTCCTGAGTTGAACTTCATTGAGAATCGCTTCATTAATTTGAGTTGAAAGGAAAGCCGGAGCCTTTGAGCTTAATGAGAATCAAATTCGACGAGGGGAGTCACAAGAACTATTCACATTTCCCCTGAGTGACGAGTGACATAACTCGGAGAGGGAGAAAATGAATTAGTACAACCCCAACATGTCCAATAATATCAGGTATTTCCTGCCCTGCAGTCATCTGGGAGGGTTCCAGTGAGAGGAAGTTAGAACATGATCGAGCTGTCAGGACTGGAATATTTCCTTTTAAAAATCACTTTTTACAATAAAACGCATTAAACACATTTCCATTCACTCTGATATTTAAATGCCCATAGTTAAAATCTTTGATCAGTATCTTTGCCCGCAACCTAGGTGTGTTTTGAATTTTGGCTCCCTGTGCGGTTGAGTTTGACACCCCTGATAAATATGATCATATATTAACTTTGGAACACTAAAAAAACAAGTTTTGTATAAAATATTAGTTATTTTTAGTGAGTTTGTTCCTACCCGGAAGTAAAACTACTCGATTACTAAAGCAAGCTCAGTGTGCCGCTGCGTGTGGCTGCCACCCATTTCATGACGTCATCCCAGAGCCTTTGGCAGGGAAATGGAAATAATCCAAACTCCTTCAAAGATGGATGCATAATATAGCTACCTTTACTAGGCCCAGCCATCGCTGGTTCACAACACAAATACACTCGGTATCTGCACGAGGGTGCCCTCGTGCGTGCGGGGGGTTTCAACAGAGCCTTGCGGCTAGAGCATACAACACCAGTTTGAGATGGAATTTATTGAAGACAGGACACAATTGAAAGATTGTAATGCATGGACCAGGCAGAAGTAGGGAAAAATCAGGCAAACCAAAGAAACAGCCAACCGCCAACAGTTGTTGCTGGGCAAATTGATTTATTTGGTCAAAGAAAAATCAGGAAGGCCTCCTGACACCATCTTCAGCACTTCCTTATATAAGCAGGAACACTTCCTGCAAACATTTCTGCAGCCAATCAGA
>NC_050517.1:9244735-9245246 GCF_002922805.2 Oryzias melastigma
CGTACGACGTCCTGCTTCACACCTGGCCAGTAAAAATGCTTCAACAGAAGTCTATACGTCTTAGTCACACCCAGGTGGCCGGACCACTGGCTTTCATGTGCCAAGGAAAGAACATGCGCGCGATATTTCATTGGCACTACAATTTGCGTTACGCTTTGCCAGTGTTGCCTTCCTGCAGCAGCGGTCGGAGACCATTTTCGCATTAGGATGTCCCCATCAACAAAATATCCTGTTTTGTCATCGGCAGGTTGCTTTTCACGTACCGCACGCGAATAGCATGTGCGTAATGTTGGGTCTACCTTTTGCGCAGCACTGAGTTTGGAGCGCGTGACTGGGAGCGGGACGTCAGCAGGACTCTCCTGGGCCGACTCCGCAGGTTCTGAAGCAAGACAATTAACATTAGGAAGAGTACTGTTTTTATCGTGTTCCTCCTCCAAATGGGTTGACATAAAAGAACTACCACACAAGTCAACCTCCTGCTGTTTTCGGGCCTGCGCTCGTGTGATGGCAC
>NC_050517.1:9245285-9249551 GCF_002922805.2 Oryzias melastigma
ATATATATATATATATATATATATATGATATATGGTATATTTTCTTCATCTAAAATGAAAGTTTTTTGCTCTTCACCACTAGCTCCATGGAGAAATTCTGAGTTGGTGCTAGACTGGGGGCAGTGCTGTCAGAGCAGACTCTTTCTGAAAGAGGCTGGCCCAATCCGAAATCTCCCCTTCTGCCTTCCCCTTAATTTGAAGTGGCAGTTGAATTTAAAGTCGTGTCCGGATTATTATGTTTTAAATTTCACCCTTTAAACGGAGGGGTAAAAAATCCACCAGCGCGAGAGTAATCCACGTCGTGCTGAGAAGCACTTTTCTTCAAGTGGGTGCGCTCTGAACCACAGAAGTTTACATTTAAATGTAAGTAATGGCTTTTTGTTGTAGCATGCCTTTTTAAAGTTATAAAACTGCTGTTGTTATGTATATTCAAGAGCTGGAAGCTGCACGCTAATGCTAGCTTATCGGTGACTATTGTTGACGTCAACAAGGGAAAGTCACGTCCAAAATATTAGACACTACTTTTCCATCCCCCTCCATTTGAAGAGATAAATGAAGGGGAAGGGAGAAGTTAAGAATTCAATATTGGGCCGCTGTCTCCCTCTGTTATGTCAGATCGTGAAGACTGGCTAGTTTTTGTGGGTATAGGAGGGGCTGCTGTTGAGAGCCCAGGTTTTTAGAGAATTACTCAGAACAGATCGTGAACAAATCAAAAAAACGCTTTGAGGTTCTTTATGGTGATGATTGAACAGTATGAAACACCTAAAAGCTCAAAAAGTTGTTTTTTTCACAATATCAAGATTGAAATTCTATTGAATATATTTATATATCTTTTGTTTTTTTTTTTAATAAATGACCATGGTATGAGTAGGATAATACCCCTCCAGGTGTGCATTATCAGACATGAACGAACTTCACAGAAGAAACCCTTAAGAAACCCGTTAAAAGATTAACGGGATGGTCTAAAATAGCTGCGTCTCCATTACACATTTACAAAAAACTTTATCGAAATTCTATGAAGCGAAGATAAGACTTTAGTGGTGATTTCATGGAGGAGCTGTGATGCGCTCAGGACAGACACTTCATACTAAGAAGCGCATTTATTTTGAAAAAACTGTTTCCATTACAGTTTGTCGAAAAATGTATATTTCGATACACTCCAAAAACCAACTCCTCTAAGCGCAAAAACTTTTTTTTTAAAATGCGAGTTTTTTTTTTAATCGTGGTGTTTCCATTAAGAGAATTTATTATCAAAAATCCAGTTTGTGAGATTTCAGAGTTAATGCAAACACAGCTAATGTCTGTGATTAATATTCACAATAAGAGTGATAATTTGACACCCATATATTTATATACACATTCAAGCGACCACTCCCAATGAAAAGTCCATGTATATGCGGTTTTAACCCTTGCGCTATCCTAGATATGTTGATGTTGGGAGTGGGGTCATCTGGACCCCACAAGATAGTTCTCTAAACTTTTTTTTTTCAATTATTTTCAATTTCATTGGTGTCTGTGGCAGACATGAAATCCTGTCCGTCTCCATCCATATTTGTCATGGGATGGATAACTCGTCAATTTAAACCTTGGGTCATCTGGACCCCATGAGGTAGTGCAAGGGTTAAAGCTTCTACCTTTAAAACTCAACACTCACTGTCACTATGTCACTATACAAGTTTCTATGTCAATTTTTTGGCCTCATGTTCAAATGTGCACCCACTGAACACATGTTCAAGTTAAACCAAGTTTAACTTTGACCAATTAGGGATTCTGATGTGATAGTGATGTACAGATAGCTTCTCTTTTAATACATGGATGTGCCTATCATTTTTAAAACTTATCACGGAGGAGAAATTAATAATTGCGGTAGTTGTATTTGAATTATACTACACCAAGTCTTGCATAAATCAGATAGATTCCTGAGATTTGTGCCGTCGTTTGACATTGGTTCTATTCATTTTCTCTAAATAATCCAAGCTACCAGGTGTACAAGCTACATTTGTTGAAGCAAGTCTAGAAAATCTTAACCAAAAGATAAAGCCCCTAGGTCAGAAATGGGCAACTCCAAGCCTCGAGGCCTGTCGTGTCTGCATGATTTGTAGATATACAAGCCCTACTCATGACTGATTACCTGGTTCTGCTGTGTCCAGCCAATTAGAGCATTCCAAAGCAGGGTATGTTGGAAAACATGCAGGAATGCGGCCCTCAGAGTTGCCTCTCCCGGCCCTTGGTGATGTAGCTTTTAATCACTTCATGTAAATCATGTTGAGCATTTTTTGCTGCAGATTATATCAAAGGTTGTTGCAAGGAGTAATTGGGACAGAAATGGTGCAAAGAGAATAGTATTCATGTTGATGCTCCACGACCCATCATCGTCACTTATCAAAGACACAGTCGTCCATATTAAATTTAGTCAGACGATGTTCCGGCATCGCAAAGAGTTGCAGATGAGATTCAAATATGGGGAAGGCCAGAGAAAATGATTATAGCATAAAAGGTAATTTGAATGTATATATTAGAATTTACAAGACACAGTCCAAGTGTCTGCTGCAGCTTTCCTAGACATAAGGATGCTTTGCAGAAATCACTGCAGGGCCTGAGCTCTAAAACAGGCTTTGTGTCTTGAAATCACTTCCATTGTTGGGCAAGCTGCTTTGAGAATTTACTGAGCTAAGTTACTAGTTACTCTTCATTAAATGTAGCTTAACCAGCCTGAGGCGGCACTCAGAGAAATGGAGCTCAATGAAACGCAACATCTCAAAAGAAGATCAGAAGATACTTTCAAAGCCTTATAATAAAATTAGAGAAGTCGCAGCTGCCCATTTGGGTGGATACAGGCTGTTTGCATGTGAAAAAGGTCAAACCTGTACAGGGCATGCAGGGAATATTTAGGCAAATATCTATTTGCAGGCTCACTTGGTTAGCCTGCAAAGCAAAAGTGTTCATGCAAATATTTTTCTATGGGCATACAACAAGCGACAGGTTTTAATGATCCTTTATACAACACATAAGGGTGAAGTACTGTAGTTGACATGCAAGTGTATCAGTTTTTGAATCGCACATTTCCAAATCTAGTGCTGTTCCCATGAATGTATGGTTTTGTGCTCAGTCTGACTGTCAAACTACATACACACGAGTATGTGATGCGCTAAACTGGAAATCTCAAATGCGGTTTTAGCGCATGGTGTACTACCCAATACTAGCCATGTACTCCCAATTTAGGGCAAAATGTCGAAGTGTTGCAAATCTCTTGAATCTTGCTCCAGGTTTTTTCTTTCTCAGCTCTATTCCGATATAAGAAAGACAGGGTGTCATATCATTCTGCCCAGGCACAAACCGCGATCATTATTTTCTCCTCCATTATTAATCTTCTAACAGCTAGCACTTTTGTGTTATGAAAGGGGATTTTTCTTTTACATAACAACCACATTTGTATCCTCTGATTGGTCAAAGTTCAACACCATTAATTCTTGTCTTTAATAGTGAAGGTTTTGTTTGTAGAGCCAAAAAACTGACTAAAAAATTGTGCAACAACACATGAACCCATGAGTTTTGTCTGTTTTTAAAACAGAAGTCAACACTTTTCATTGGAAGTTGTTGAGCCTGGTGTGAACATAGCTTTAAGGTTTTGGAAACTAGACATGATTTCGACTTCAACTGCCACTTCAAATTAAGGGGAAGGGCTAAGGGAAAGGGAGAAGGGGAGAATTTGGATCGGGCCTCACTGTAACCCTAACCGTAACCCAGCTCCAGTGTTTTTCCACGAGAAGAGCATGAACTTTGGTTGAGTACTTCCGGCTAATGAGGCTCTGGCACCATCTTGGGGCCATGCTATTTTCTGTGACCAGGTCCTCTTGAGATTTTATGGAAATCCTACGGACACTTTATTTTCACACCCAGTGTGAGCAGCATTTGCATGGTCAGTAAGGAGCCAATACACAAAAATTAAAAATGACAAGAGTTCTAAGTAAGGGCATGGTACAATAGCATCACCCATACATCATGAGTCCACAAAACTTACACTGTAAATACTTAATGATACACTTACCGAACGCATGACAATGGTACTTTCCATTTTTCTGAGGTCCCTGAGGACACAATAGTGCCAAAGGAACTGCAAGACACTCCTGCGCTCCCAACAAGATGTGGTCCCTCATGTCTACAAGTGGCCGAAACAACTCAAAACTCCACAGCATCTGTACGGGTCAACCACCAACACTAGTGCATGTACCTAAGGCTTAAAACTGTTACATCGCAAGAACCGTC
>NC_050517.1:9249701-9280857 GCF_002922805.2 Oryzias melastigma
ACTATTATAAAAGTGTTACCTGTAGTCTTTTTATTATGATTATGCTGTTTTAGCCTAAATTAGGTGTCGTTTTCTAAGACTTTGAATCTGCAGAGCAGTAGATCAGAAATTCACTTCCGATTGAGTTTAGAGAAACCCCGCCCCCTTTCCCATCACCTATAACTAGGGGTTCTCTGTTTACACTCCCTCCAACTAGCTTACAGCTCCTCACCCCCTCAACCTAACATTACCAGTACAAAAAAAAATGGTGACCAATATTGGAGCTATCCAGCCGTACAGTTTTGAACCAGATGTACATGGATCTAGTCGTCTACAAGAAGATGGATTAAAATGGAGCAGAGAATGGAGCTTCTGACCCTCCCAGGGAATTTTCTGTCACAAATATGATCATTTGTCAAACAACGTTTTTTTCGTCTGCTCCTCATTCACAATAAATTGCATAAAGAAAATTTTCAAAACATGTTTTTTTGGCCCAAAAATGCATAGATACAGGCAATTAACATAACTGTAGCAAACTAAAACAAGCGTTTAGAATGGGCAATTTCCAGCAGATATGCAAATGTAGAACAAAAAGGGTCGGTCAGTCCGTCCGTCCATCCCGTCACATGCACAGGAGCAGAATGAGGGTATTAAGACAACGACAGCTGTTTAAGGGTGTAGTAAACATTATTCAAACATAGTTGTTACTGACATCCATCTTTTTGAATGATAAACATCAATTTTTAGACTAGGTTGGGAATTCAGATATTCCATCATGTAGTCTTGTTTTCACCCTTGCATCCACTCAGCTATTGTAGGTGGATATGGTTTAAGGTGGGGATAGGCAATGCTAGGCCTCGCGGGTGGTATACATTTAGGTTTTCCAACCATGCCAGCTCTCGCATTTTATAATTGGCTGGACATACCTGAAACAAGTAATCAGTCACAAGTAGGGCTTTGATATCTGGAGATCATGCAGACACAACGGCCCTTTTGAGTAATGGCATTGGTGCTTTTTAAGAGTGTTTGTTAAAAAAAATCTTAAAGGATTACAAGAAAATCCATGGTAAATCTTTCCTTATGATTTTCTCTACCTTATATGTTATGGTTTCAATTTGGGGCGGTCCAAAAAGGCATGTATGTAATCACTTACCACCATCTCCAACATTTATCTGGTGGTCTTTTGAGATACATACGTAACCCTTGTGCTCTCTTATGGGGTCCAGATGCCCCACCCTTTATGTTGATGTGTGATCCCTCCCATGACAAAGGTGGACAGAATTTTATGTCTGCCACAAACACCAGTGAAGAAAAATACTTGAAAAAAATGTTCAGCACGCCGTCTTGTGGGGTGTAGATGATCCCACTTTTATTGTAAACATGCCTAGGATAGCACATGGGCTAGAGGGGCTCCAAAAACTCAGATTTTTGTTTTCCAGTCAAACTTCTTCAACAGTTGGCTTCCAAGGTCCTTATGACAGACAGAAATGTATTTATTTGTATATTAAGGGTTTTCAAACGTGGACCTGGTTTAGGCTTTCTACTCCAGCATGGCATTACCAGAAGTCCCTCGAGACACATTTTTAAGCTTAATTTGTCCTCTAACATGTTGAAAACACTAAAAAACATATTTTTTTATTGGAGTAGGTCTCTAAGAAGCAATGACAAAGATCTGGCAATGCAAAAATCAAACCAGGTAGCGTAAACTGAATTTCCCAATAGCACAAGTATTGTCTGTCTCCACTAATTGCTGATAGCTTTGGTGGTGCTGCACCAGCATGTTAAAGATACAGAAGCATTCTAGAGTAAAATGGTTTCATCTGCTATTATTTGTTTGCTGTAGCAGCTTCATCAAGTTAGTTGTCTGGTGTCCATACTAGTTAGATCCTGTAATTGTCTAAGCAAAATCTCTGTCCAGGTGAAGAGAACTAAATGGGTGTGTGCTTCTTTCACATTAAGCCTAATGTGTCCTGCTCTGGTCTAGTCTTTTCCTCCACAGAGTTGTCACAAACCCCAACTGCTTTGGCTTTCTTGCTTGTTTACAATCTGTTGTGCTCTACTGCTCTGTTGTCGTCACTGCTTTGCTTCACCGTCTTTTAGCCCACCTTGGTTCTGAGTTTCCCCTGCTCTGTTACAGCATCGCTGTGTCTTGCGGTACAGTTGTTTCCCCGCTCTGCTTGGTTTGGCTGCCGCAGACGGGTACACTTGAGCACTGTTGGGAGTTTCCTCTTGGTAGCGTCATTCAGGGTGGCTGACATCACCTGTAGACTTATTCTCCCCATCCTGTTAGGATGATAGCAGGCAGCTTGCTCCAGGATTTCCTGCGAGCAGTAATGGTTGTCCTAATATCTGATTGTGGTTGTTATCTTTGTTTGATTAGTTTAGAGTCATGTGTGCCTTGCAACAGACTGATGACCTGTTCAGAGTGTACCCTGCCTTCGACAACAGTGGCTGGGTCGGTTCCACCAATGCCGTGACACCAATTCGGATTCAATGTGTTTTAGAAGATGTTTGAATAGTCAGCTGTTCCTTTACTCTTTCATAACTTTTTGTACAATCACATGGGTACTTGTGTAAAAATGTTGAGTTTATGGGCTTCCCTGATTCGGTTAACCTGGTCTTACCTTCTGAGTATACCAAATTAAGTTTTTCTGTTTTTTATCTCTTCATTTTTTGGGTTTAAGACACATACCTATTTTTAAGATTATGTGGAAAATACCAAAAACCAAGCAAACCACAGAAAATAAAAAACATTTCAGATATTTTTCTATTACACTGATGAACTTATGGGTTCTTATGGGTCAATGTGTGTGTTTATCCTTGAGGCTAAGTCTACCACTGGCATAAGTTTTCAAAAAATATTGGGATACGAGCACTTACTGTGTTTTCTGTTTTGTTTTTTATATATATCAGACTGGCGTCACAGTGAAGAATGCTTGAACAAGTGTTGAGCAGAAAACTCTCTGCGGGTCTAAACAGCGGCGAAGGCTGCAGATGTATGAATTTTGTTTGGTGTGGACACAGTATTATTACACTGGTAGTCATGTCTTATCCTAATTTTGCTAATTTATTCGATCTCAAACCACCATTTGCATCTGATTTATCCACTTTTTTTTACCTTAAATAAATAAATTATCTGTGCTCAGTAGTTTTACTTTAATCAGTAAATCTAAATGCATTTTAAAACGCTAAACCAGAGGTCTGCAACCTGCAGCTCCAGAGTCACATGTGTCTCTTTTATCTCTCCATGGTGCCTCGTTGACCAAACATAAAATAAGTCATGGAGACTGAAGACCCAGCCATGTCGACAATCAGAGTCAGCAGCTCCCTATTGCCTAAACCAAAACTACCTAAAGAAAACAAATAAACAAAGCCAGCAAACTAAGACTACCAAGGCCCAACCCCAAACTAAAATAACAAAACCCAGCAGTGTAAGACTGCCGAGGACAAACAGGGGAAAAAGAGCAAAAAATAAATATATAAAAGAAAAATAAAGTAGATTTTTTTTTTAAGTAGGGATTACTTAATTAGCATTGACTTAATTTAGATTTGTGAAATTAATACATTTATGGCTGAGGTGCACATAAATGAAAAACTTTGTAGGTTTTTAAAATCCCTGTTGACCTGAAGACGTCTTGTTTGCTCAACACTACTCTCTGAATGAATAGATTTTATATGGAAAGCAAAATTTTTGTCAAAAGTTTATTCTTTTTTTTCTTTTTTTTTTTAAGAGATAAAAGCACATATTATATTGTGCTGCACAACATTGGTTATTAGCTGCCCAGGACTGCACTAAAATGATCATGTTTGGTAGAGAGCATCTTTCATTTTGAAAATAAGGGGGGGGGGAAAGAAAAAAAAATCATATTTTGAAAGATGCTAGGTTCTATTTATATTTTTGCTTTTGTTCGTGCCAAAAAATAGAGAAAAATCATTTTCATTATTTAAAAAAAAAGAAGGTAATGAATGCTAATCCATTTTTTAAGGCTAAAGTAAGACTATGTGGCTCTTTGTGGGTTTTGATAGGTAGAAAACAAGCCCAAATGGTTATTTTACTGTTAAAGGTTGTAGACCCCTGTGCTAAAGGTTTCAAATTTGAAAAATCCTGAGATCAGCCGTGCTTTTATGTATGTGTGTGTATATATATATATATATATATATATATATGTAAGTGTGTACATTTGTTTAGTATTCACACTTTGCACAGTTAGCGGGTGAGCAGATGAGTCCTAAACGGCCGGTTGCGTTTGATCCTACAAGCGCTGCAAATGTGCGGAGCATACGAGTGCAGATTCACATCAAAAAGCTCCAAGCCACCATTAATAACACTTGACAAGATTCTGTCCACATTGCATGTACATCAAACTGTCCCAGTCTGCTTCCTGCAGAGGCATCAGCTGTGCAGACTCTTTGTACTACAACACAAACCTTCCACTGTGTGATCTGCCTTTCAGGTCATGCTGCCTTATAAAAATGTTTTACTTTGATTTAAAGGCTGCATGATGAATTTGTTCGCTGTGAACTTTAATCATTAGTTTGGCAATTGTTTGCTAAATAAAGAAGCATGGTTTTCACACATGCAGCTGTTATAAGTTAAGGAAATTGTTCTGCACAGCTACCAAAACAAGAGTGAAGGGGGGGAATTTTGCACAGGATAGCAAGAAGAAATTATTCCATCTTCACTCCTTTTAATGCTGTTTATTTTTAAAAAATTGAATTTGACAATAAACTGGCCTGCTGTGCCTTTGATGAGGGATGACAGGAAAGCTGATGTGTACTAAAGGAAGTGGAGGAGGAAAGGAGAGATGGGGAGGAAGGATTTGGGGGTGAATTGTGACAAACCAAGTCAGTTCATGCTCTCAATGCACATGTGCTTCCATTCCACCGGGAGGTGAGACAGAGTCTGACTCCTCTGCTCCTCTGACTTGTAACAGCCCTCAAGCCAAAGTGTGACACTCGCAGCTTCACATGGGAGTGCATGTCAAGTGTGCAGCGGAATACCCCCGGTGCCAACAAGGATGTAAGTGCTCTCAGTCGAAGTTAGATGTCTGTGAGCTACATGTAAAGGAGCATGTATTGATAAACCATCTGAAGCCAGTTTTTTATTTAAAGTGTGAACTCTGATCAACCTTAACCTGTTCAGAACGCCACGTTTGACACATCTGTACAAAAGCAGACTAAAACAAAGAAAAAAAATAGTATCTTTGCAGCATGCATACACTCCTGAGGTGTGAAAAGTTCAGGTTATGAAACATTAAAGAGAAAAAAATACTTCGGATATTATTTAGGTTTCTCCTGAATATGAGAACTGGATAGAGTAAGAGTGACATCACCCAAGGAAAATGACTTAATTCCAGACAAAGTTCAAGAACTTGGCAAACATCAATAAAAAGTGGAATAGAGTAGGAGGAACCATTGAGATGTATTGCTAGAGATACTACGCTTGCCTGCAACCATTTCCCAAGACATGGAAAGAGCGACGCCATATTGGACATGTCAGTAAACTATGAGATATGACAGTAACATGACCATAAAATGCTTCATTTTGGTCCGATTTTAAAAGGAAAAAAAAACGATAATCACAGAAATAAGACACAGGTCATAGTATTAATGTTTTTGTACAAAGTGTAACAGATAAACGACATTTCCAGTTAGTTTCTTTTCCTCCGCTTAGTAGTATGCTTACCAGTGGCTCATCTGGTTTGATCGGAGGTCAAAAACACATACAAATCCCCTGGACATTCTCCACAAAGCAAAAAAAATAGGCGGTCCTGCCAGAAAATGTGGAATAGTGCGATATCTAAAGCTGCCATTGACTACTACAGGAGTGCCTATTCCTGGTCCTCTAGAGCAACCACTCTACTTAATTCCCAGCTCTCCTTGCACTGTTTGCTGCTGATTACCTGGACTGGGTGTGTCCATTTAATCAGAATGTGAAGACATGACTGAGCTAATCAGCAGCTGGCATTGCTTGGAGATCTGCAAAGCAGGCAGGGTGGTAGCTCTCGAGGATCAGGAATGGGGACCCTTGGGGCTCCAAGATTATCCTAAGCCAGGGATGAGCAACTTCCGGCATCGAGGGCCTCAATGTCTGCATGATATCCAGATCCAAGCCCTACTCATGGCTAATTACCTGGTTCAGGTTTGTCCAGCCAATTAGAACATGCCACAGAAGGGTATGTTGGAATGCAGCCGTCGAGGCATGTAGTTGCCTATTCCTGGCATAAACGTTAACTTTTCTGAGAGAAACCTCACTCAGATCTTTCTATTTTTTTTATAGAAGTTCTCCTTTATGAGCTGACAGTTATAATTTACTTGTGAAAAGTCACATTCTTCTTCCAACTCTGTTTGTGCAATTGTCGCAGCAGTAAACAGACATCTCGATATTTCCAATATGGCGTCCAGCTTTGCATATGCAACAAACTAGCATAGCAACTTTAGCCTATGTAGCTCATTGGTGGAAATAGTTTCAGAACTTCCCACATTTATTTGAGGGATGGGATAGACTGTGTGTTTCAAGCCTCTGCATTGGTTGGGCCAAACAAGGACATTTCTCAACTGGACCAAGGAGAAAAAGGACTTAGCTGTTGGCAAGCGGTCCAAGTTGATGCTGTCCGATTAAATTAAAGTGTCTTTTATTTGGGATCAAGTTTCAAGGGTTTGGAGGAAGACTGAGGAACAGAACCCAATCTGCTGGAAGTCCAGTGTGAAATCTTCACAGTCATTCATGGCTCCAATGTCCAGAGCTGGTGCTTGTAAACTCTGCTGTCTTCAATCCAAAATCACTGCAACATTCTTGCAGAAAGTTTTTAGAGGACTTTGTGGTTTCTTCTGCTGAAGATCTGCATGGAGACAGATTTCATCTCCCAGTAGGACCTGGCCCCTGTCCATACTGTTAAAGTACTGACAATGTATACTAAAGGTACTGAAAACTGAGAACTAAATGGTGATTTCTCCACAGTTTTCTGATTTTCTGAAAACTGTTTTTTGTAGTTTTTATGAGCTGGAACTCCAATTTATGTAAAATAAACAAATACATGCTTAAAATTAATGAAACAGTGGGCCCTAAATCTATATTCTATGAAAGTGCAATTTTTTGAAAGAAATTATCATCAATGAAATTCTGATCTTTTGGTAAGGGTCTGCTTTTATTAAGGCATCTGATTGGCCAGTTTATAAAGTGAATAAGTTGCAATCAAGAAAAAAATTATGAAAAAAAGGATGAACAAAAACGTCTTTAAAAAAGGTGTCAGAGCATTAATGGCTGTTCTGACAAATAGAATGACTGTTTATTTCTCTATAGAGGTCTATGGGATTTTAGCTTTTGGAACCAGCAGGTACTTCCTGGTTGGAACATGAGGGGGGAGGGGTTACTCAGTGCAGTTCTCATAAAGGCGGTACCAATCAAGACCAAATGAGATTTGCAGACTCTGGAGATCACACTGAGAAATCTACATGCATGGATGGATTACTTAGTCCATTGTTGCATTGTTGAAAGTGTGTAAATAAAGTTCTTGAATTCAGATTAACATTGCCATATGCAACCTGTCCTCTGTTTGACAGGACGATATAGGGAACTCCATTTGCACTGGAATGGTTTGAGTGATTCTATCAGGAAGAGGATTAGCATCTCCCTCTGAGAAGATGGTTGCAGAACAAAGAAATTTGGCCCGTCCCATGCTGCTGCTTTGAAAGTCAATGAGTTTGAATTTCATTTCTCGGGGTGTCATGAGGGGGCACTGAATCTGTGAACATGTTGATTAAAGCCCAATTTAAAACCATGAAAAAAAAGGAAAAAAAAAACTGGGCCAAAGCCTGGGTGAGTGATTGTGATGGGAAATACATTATTCAAGTGAAGGTGATGCCATTTCCTCTGTAGAGTGATGAAAAGGTCAGGGGGAATTTTCTGGAGAGTCCTGCATTTTGAGAGATACTTGTTAGCCATCAAACCTTTTATCGTCTTTGTAGACTGATATCAAGTTTTAGTTCTGTGTGCACACTAAATAAACCCAAACATCTTCTCACCCAAGTAAAAAAAAAAAAAAAGCGGTAGTAGTTCATCAGAAATGTGTCTCTAAGTTGTGGGCAGGACCATTGTAAGACCGTAGTGAGTAAGCCCACCCTTACTTCCCATCATCCATCTGTTTACACACTCTCTCACTAGCTTACAATCCATCGCAACCCCAACTTTTCAAATTGCATTTTTTATCTGCTCCTGATTTGAACAAAAAAAAAACAAAAAAAATGTAGTTTTGAGCTTAATTTTCTTAGAGCCAGTTTACAAACATTATTTTTTTCTTTTTAATCACGGTTTTAAATTTTGTAAATTTACGAGCAAAACGTCGTAACTGTTAAATTACAAAAATAAAGTTGTATATTTATAACTTAAAAAGTCATAGGATAAATTTATGACTATTTTTTTCTCATAAATATATGATTTATAATCTCATACATTTTTTAAAATAAAAGATATAAACTTACGAGAAAAAAAAGCCAAAGCAGTCTGTTTGTCAGAGCTGTGTTCAAAGATGAAAGGCATGGAGCATGTTGTGAAGCTTTATTACCAGATTGGTGTCAAAAAGAACAATTCTGAACCTTTTGGCGACTCAAAATCAAATTATTATCATTTCGGGTGACTTTCCGGGGTTCTGCATTGATAATGCGGCGTTTCCTGTGTAAAATAAAGAATTCAGGGGCATAGATTTGCAGGACCGCCACTTTATTATGCCCTTTTAATTCACATACCTAGCGTATTTTCACGTTTAGCCAGTCTGCTGCTGTGGATGGCATTTCCACTTTAAACTCATATATTCACAAGATTTAAAGTCATAATGTTTTGAGAAAAAACATGTACATTTCCAGGATTAAGTCATAACTTTGAGAGAAAGTGTCATGAATCAGTCTATTTTTCCCTCAGACCACCAGAGGGAGTCATCGCCTGAATTCTGAAACTCTCCTGAGCCTCATCTTCACTCCATTTCCCATAAGGTCTGTTCCCAGACCTCACCAGCTGTCCCTCATTCAACAATCACCACAAACATTTATAAGGAGGCTTCAGGCGGTGCTCAGGTGCAAAGTCTTGTTTTGGTGTACTCCTGCATTTCTGAGCGTTACCACCTTCAGTCGTGTTCCTGCTTAAGCCTGCCTCGACCCCAGCCTGTCTTTGACCACCGTTCTGCCTCAGCCTGTGACATACTCCTCGCCGTGCCTGACCGACCCTCGCCTGGATCCTGACTACTCTGGTTTTCCTCTGATGCTCTCATGCTGGTGCATGACCCCTGCCTGCCTGACCCTGATTTAGTGTTGTGGACTTTTAGCTGTGCATCACGCCTGTTGCCCTGTCTATGCTGAATAAACCTGCTGCACTTGGATCCAGCTGTCTGCCTTTTTCTGACAGAAAGAAACTAATTACATTATTTTATTTATTTTTTTTGGTGGCCCTAATACTCCGTCATACTTGTTGTATGTCTTCCACTGTCAGAAAAAAAAGCCACAAGAACATGTTAAAAACACCAAAAACAATTTTAATTAGAGTGGGTTTTTAAAGCAAACTGTCAGACATGGTCTTGCAGCACACAAGGAACATCATCAGAAAGGGTTTAGGGTTACACCTACACATTAAAAAAATCCCATATATATATATATGTTTTTATAAATGCATATCTTTACCTAGATGTAGCTGTTGTTGAGATGTGATTTCCCATACGACGTCTCCCCGAGTTCTGTTTCATCAAAAGGGGGACAAAACCAAAGAGACTAAATCAACCAAGTTTATTAAAAGATGAAGAAGAGATGAGACCATTTTCTCTTCAGCCACCCCATATGCCTGCCTCACCACATGGTCTGACCCAAAACCCCTTTGTCTCTGGGGTTCTGCTGCCTCGCAGGGGGGTGTCATCAAAACACACACTTAGAGTTGATAGGATGTCTTCATCCCAACATCCTAACTACTGACCAATGTCACTGATCTTAAGGTTCACTTCCTCCATCCCTGTTGCAGTCCTTATCTCTAACTTTCTCCAGGTCTTTGAACAATAGAATTCTTAGAAAAACAGGAAACCCACTCAATGCTTATAACCAGACCTTAAAAAAGGCAAAAAGTAACTGTTAACAAACAAAAACCAAGTAAATAAAAATAAAATTTTAAATAATTTTTATTTTTTTTTATTTTCGAACAAGAACAACCATAAAACAGAAAAAAAATGAAAAGAGCAAAAGCATACAAACAAGAAACAGAGCAAAACAGAGCATTTTTTCCCACAATTAATCTTGTATGCAACAACAGGTGTTCATAGTTCGAAAAAGGGCTTTGGATGAAGCTAATAGCTTATCAACTCCAAGCCCCTTTGTTCTTTTTTTTCAGCCCAAATTAAATATACAATTTCTCATTCACTATATTGAGCTACATGAACAAAAAAAGAGAATACATTTCATTAGTGAAAAGAACAGCGAAAAACAATCACGACATTTATATTTACAAATATTCATACAGCATTCATCATACTGTATCTTTACCAATGTCTCCATATTTATTAATTTTATTACATTTGATTAATATTTTTAATTTATGTAAGGTTTGACAACTTTTTATATCTTCCCTACAGTTATTCCATAACTGCACCCCCCTTGTGGAGATTAATGCAGTGGAGTTTAATGTTTGTTCTAACAGGTGGTTTGACGTAGATGTTTGTACCTCTTAGCGTATATTTATTTTCTCTTAACTGGAAGAGCTTTTGGATACTTTCTGGGAATTGTTTGTTTTTTACTTTGAACATGAATTGGATTATTTTGAAATCAATCAAGTCAAAAAATTTTAACAGTTTTAATTTGATAAAAAGTGGATTTGTTGGTTCAGTGTAAGGAGAGTTGGTGATTATTCTTATAGCTTTTTTTTGAAGAAGAAAGACTGAATTTAAAGATGTTTTGTATGTGCTTCCCCACACCTCCACACAATAAGTCATGTAGGGAAGAATAAATGAGCAGTACAAAGTTTTTAATGATGACTGGTTTAAAAAATGTTTTATTTTATATAGTATAGATATAGATTTAGATATTTTGTTATTAATATAGTTTATGTGTTTCTTCCAGCTTAATTTTTCCTCAATTATTACCCCTAAAAATTTGACACCCTTTCAATTCCAACATTATTAATCATGAGTTTCCTATCAGTATTGGCTTTTCTGTTACTGAATATTATGAACTTAGTTTTATTTAGGTTTAGTGTTAACTTATTTAGATCAAACCAACTCTTAAATTTATTGAGTTCTCTTCCAGCTGCCTCCAATAGCTCTTCCAAGTTGTCTCCACAGCAGAACAAGTTTGTATCATCTGCAAATAAGATAGTTTCCAACAGGTTTGAGATTTCACAAATATCATTGATATACAGTATGAATAATAGCGGACCCAAAACTGAACCTTGAGGAACACCAACCTTTACTGACAATGTTTTTGATTTTACCTGATTTATTTCAACATACTGCTCTCTGTTGTGCAAATAACTACGAAGCCAAGTTAAGGCCAGTCCTCTCACTCCATACATGTGTAGTTTATTTATTAATATGTCATGATCAACCGTATCAAAAGCTTTTTTTAGATCTAGAAAGGTTCCCACTGCATATTGTTTTTTTTCAATTGCAGATGATATATTTTCAACAAAGTTTGTAAGGGCAAGTGAAGATGTTCGTTTCTTCCTAAAGCCATATTGATGGTCATGTAAAATATTGTGTTTATTAATGAAGGAGTCCACTCTAACATAAAACAATTTTTCTAATATTTTTGAGAATTGGGGAAGCAGGGAGATCGGTCTATAATTTGTCAGTCTTTGCTTATCCCCTCCTTTATAAATAGGTATGACTTTGGCTTTTTTCATATCACTAGGAAATACTCCAGTTTTGAAAGACTGATTACAAATGTAGGTGAATGGTTTTGCCACACATTCGATTATGTTCCTAACAAATACCATGTCCAAATTATTAATATCTTTGGAATGCTTGTATAGAACTAAAAACAGTATAAAAGACATTTATGGAAATTAAAAAACTGTTATAAAAATAAAAATCCTTCACTGTACAACAGTGGCATACATGGAAGTACAGGTTCCTGTAATGACTCTTTTGCATCATTGTGGTGTGTGGGGCGTATTGACTGCATATTCACTGCAGTGCACTGATGGATTCTACATTTCGTTTTTGTGCGTTTTTACTTTTAACCGTTCCTGTTTTCAGAAAGTTTCACTTAATTGATAAAGTTAAGAACTTTTGAAGTTCTCAAAAATATTTAGTCCCAAGAAAGATATTTTATTTTAAGACATTTTATTGGTGTTCACTTCTAGTTTGTTCGTTAATAATGAACCAACAGAAAATCTCAACTCTTGTGCATCTAATAATGTTGAAGACATTCATACCAAGTACCTAAATAGAGAATGGGTTTCAGAAAGGGATGTAAACACATATTGAAGATTTGATCTAACAGTAGGAGTAATAGCAGTATCGATTTGGGATGTAAAAAAAATAGATACATAACGGAAATTGATCAAGCAACTGCTGTATCGTTTGCAAACCACAGATATGAACAAGATTATGTTGGTTAAAAGGTATAAAATCAATCAAGACGTACTAATCAATTTCTAGCAAACTATAGTTTTATTTTTTCAAGTCTTTGTGTTTTTATGTACATGTGATGCAAACAAAAAGACATCCAATCATAAGCTTACTTTGTCCAAGTCAGTACCTGAATAAATGTCTCTGTCAAACGATTATTTATAGCTTTAAATCCCATAAAAATATGAAATATCTAGATTTTAGCATTTTTGGTAAAAGATTCGGACTGTATCGTATCGCCAAAAAGTTAGTTGAATCCTTTATGTATCGATTTGTGGACGCATATGGAATCATTTGAGAGGGAGAGATACACACCCCTTCTTTTAGATCATGTTGTTTTTGGGTTGCCAGTTTATGTACTATATTTTTTGGAGTATAAGTTACAGTTCCGAGTGTTGTTAAGATCATGGGTAGATTAAAAGGTTACTTCAGCACATTAAAGATGGTTACAGTAAATAAAAAGTGTATTGAATACCATCTCTCAGCACTACATTATGAGCCTTAATGAAACAAACATTTGGTAACTCTATCTGGAGAGCCGGCTCTTTCGGTTCCACTACTGTAAAGATTTGTCAGTATTTTAAAAGAATGGATCATCTGATCTGCAATTCAACAAGCCAAAGGCTTTGACAGATAGTGGTAATCAGTTGTTTACATTTCAATGAATTACTCCGGGTCAAACCTTTTTATATTGACATGGTGGCGACAATTGCCGCTTCTGTTCTGCTTTATTTAACCGTGTTGGCTCTGCGTGTTTGTCTGATTCCCCTTTTCTGACCCAAATAGTGTCATTTCCTGTGGATTCAGATGTTGGATTCAGCCCATGCATATTTGTGCACAAAATTTTCAGTTATTAAAAATCCCTCTGCTCTGAATCAAAATTACTCAATTGCTCAATTACTAAATTTTTGTTCATTCAAATTGACAAGGAGCGGGGTGCAACCAAACAGTTTCTTTCTTTTCTTCTGCTGGAAACGGTTAAATTTAAGCCCAAGAACCCTCTCACTACCAGAGTAGAGATATGTCCTTGGACTCCTAATTGCTAATTTAGTTTCAGTTGTTCCTTCATATTACCATAAGTTGAAAAATATGAATTGCTTGTGTATTTTTTAAGTTTGGGGTTTTTTGGGTTTCACTCAAAGCAAGCAGAATTGTTTGTATTGAAAAGCATATAAAAATTTCCTTTAAATTAAAATTTTTAACAAAAAAAAAAAAAACGGTTTAAATGAAACTATAAAAAGCAGAATTTAAGCAAAGACCTTATAAAAAAGCAACATTTTGGGTTTGAACTGTAATTTTTTTCACACCGCCCCCTGCAACACAAGTTCAAATGACCAGTTTCAATGAAAAGTTTATGTGATTGCACTTGTATTGTGTATCCTCCACTAATAGCCTCAATGTTTATTCCAAAAATGTGTTGGATGGCCCAGCAATTTTCAGAGACAGGCATCTATTGGAGATGTCTTCTCAACATTCCTCATCTGCATTCTCGGTTACATTTACGATCCATCCCGTAATGTGGTGCAGATTTCTCCCCAGAATGTTCTTTGGTGTATGTCACCACATGAAATTTAAGAGCGAAATTGAATGAGCTACATTCATTCACAATACAAATACCACAGACACTTGGCATCTACACGACTGTGAACGGAGGAGGGGTCTTAAAGGAGCCCAGACACTATTAGAGACCGGCGTCGACAGCAACAAACACCTGTTAGACTTTTATTAGGGATCGGCATCAATGAGAGACCAATCACTGTTGCGGATGTGGCTGTTGGTTGGAAAAGATCTATGGCATGCAGGTTTTAGGCTTCTGTGTTCAAAACCCTCACATTCACCCATCGCCACACAAGCTTCTCTCAGGCTCTGCGTACAAAACACATGGTCGTTGAACGTCTTTTGAAAGTTAAACTAGGTTCAAGTTTGACCAATTAGGCACTCAGATTTTAATGTAACTTTTAATTCATGGAAGTAATTCATAAATTACCCCACCCTTATATTGATGTGTGATCTCTCCCTTGACAAAGGTAGACTGGATTTTATTATAAAAAATCCTTGGAAAAAAAAAAAAAAAGAAAGAAAAAAGTTCAGCGCGCTGCCTTGTGGGGTCCAGATGACCCCACTTTTAATGTAAACATGCCTAGGATAGCACAAGGGTTACACATTGGGTCTATTTATTATTTATTTTATCCATAATTTTCTTTTTCTTTGTTCTTTTTTTTGGCTGCTGTTAATTTTCTTTTTCAAAAAAAGAACAAACAATTAGTCAAATTAACTTTAAACTCCCAGAAAAAAAAGTTGGTGGGTTCTCTAGGGTTCAACAAACACCTCAGTACAATTCTACAAAGCAGTGCTAACAGGAAAAAAAACTCAAAAACAGAAATAGATTTGAATTCTTAACATGAAATTTGTTTGTACGTTGAGAAAAAAATTCAAACACAACAGTTTGAATTGGCCATTGCAGTTTTACCTTTCTGTCAGTTTTTTTATCTTGTTTCTTATGAAAGAAACACAAACTTCCACTCCCTGAACAAGGTGTGTAAAAGTTGAGAATTTGGTCAGCCATCAGCTCAATGGGTTTTCTGCTCTTGAATGAGGAATTCCTAAACATTAGATCTTAACCTATTGACAGTGTCAGAAGTAGACCTTCCCCCTGCTGCATCTCCTATAGCTTTTTTATGGAAGAGCCTCCACAATGTCCACATTTGTGGCTCCTTTGAGTTGCGGAGGTGGCTGGCTGCCAGAGTTACATTGTGTAGCTGCTGCACATATTATTTAAAGGGCTTCACCAACAGCTTTGTTGGTTCTGAGTGCAACAGTGGAAGGACCACCATGCTGTCAATCAATCAAAAAAAGTCTTGACGTGAGGGGCAGAACTTTGAGTCACAGAGAGTGAAGCTCAGTGGTGAAAGGAAGAAAAAACACAGGAGATGTCTCTTTTGATTTAAAATAGAGGATCTCCTGTAAGACATGTAAGTTAAAGTCCTATTAGTTGTCACACAGCTGGATGTGTGAAATCTATCTCTGCAGTTGATCCATCCCTGGGGGAGTAGTGAGCTGCAGTGGCAGCCAAACTGCCAATCCATCCCTTGATGCTTAGTGTCAAGCTGGGAGCCACCAGGTCCTATTTTTAGAACCTTTGGTATTACCCAACCCTGGATTTGAACGCATATTCTTAAAGTCTTATGGTGGACACTGTCCAATGAGTTCACTGGGTTGATCTTTTGAGCATGCCATATCACTAGGACCACCGGAGTGGGGTATCTAGATCACAGCTCTCTCCAGTGTTCTTAATGACAGTAGCCATAGTCATTTTCTGATATGTCTCAACCCTTCAACAACAGAGCTTTAGCTCCAGTGTTGACATTCTTTTGAGTGCCGTAACTCTTCAATCATTTCGGCCCATCCAAAACAGTTGGGATGATGATAATTGCGTAAACTGTTGAGGAGCTACGATATGTTATCTTATGGGCTAACTAACTCTGCACAGGTTTCCTACATACTCGCCAGAACTCAAGCCAAGAAAGCAAGTCTGAAATGTGGTAACTGGAGATTTTTAATACTGTGTGGGGCCAACCAATCTATACCGGCTCTGTGATGCTATCATGTAGACATGAACCAATGAGTTCTGTAAACCATCTATAGTTTATATGACAAACAAAAGTTTCTCAAAAAGTACTTCTGATACTTCCGTTTTATTAGGTAGATACCTAATAAATTACGGCAAAATATAATTTACTTCATTAATAAAGTCTTTTATCTCTCTATCCATCTTCAAAATCCACTGAGTCCATTTCTGGGTCATGTGGTTGCTGAAGCCTATCCCACTCACTGTTGGGAGAAGGTGGGATACATCCTGATCCAATGAATTCTCACTTGCAACTTGTCATATTTGGACGAATAGTTCGGGTCCCCTCCGCGTTGCTTTTTGATGCTTTGGATGTCCTCTACTCGTCGTTTTTTAACATGAAGGCTGGCTGTTTCCATTACATCAGGGGTCTCCAACCTCCAGGCCACGAACCGGTACCGGTCCAAGGGCTGCTTGGTACTAAGCCAAAGAGGCTAATCTGGGGGACTAAACCCTTGGGACACAGACTGGTTCTGGTACCCTAACCCGTTACCAGTTCTGTGTCTGTTCCCAAAGGTTGGCGACCCGTGATTTAATGGGAAAAGCTAGCCTGTCAATAAACGACGAGTTTCGGACACCCAAAACGCCAAAAAGTGATACGGAGGGGGCCCGAATTATACATCTATGTATAGGGATGTACAACCTGCAACATTTGTTTTAGGGCCCCACACAAGCAAAGGCACACCCAGGGGTAATTTAGAGTCACCAATTGAACTATGAACCATGTTTTTGGAATGTGGGAGGAATCTGGAGTTCCCAGACAAAACCCACACATCCATTGGGAAAACATACAGACTCCTCTCAGAAAGGTGTCAGCTGAGATTCAAACCAGGTCCTTCTCACTGTGAGGCAAGAGCGGTAACCAATGTGCCACAGTGCAACCATCAAGTCTCTTTACTGAAGGATTAGTTATCTCCAAAAAACGAATTGAACTGTCAGAGTTTAAGAGGATAACAATTACACAAATGGTCTGTCAGGACTGCAAGTACTCTTCACGCCGGTAGTGTTTCTGCTGTAAGCATGGGTGACTTGATTGTCCCTTTTGCAGTAGGTTTGAAGAAGCCATTCTTCTTTCGGTAAATGCTTGAAACATTATAATCTATGAAGTCCAGGAGGACTCCAGCTTCCCTCAACTGAGACTCTTAACACTTAACACCTTGTGCTTCAGGACACTGCAGGTACTTTAGGTGTCAAGTGTGAAACATTGTGAGACTCGAGGGCAATTCAGGTTTTTTTCTGATTCTGTTGACTTCTTAGTGTTAATAAAATCTCTTTGTTCAACTTTTGAATTTTCCGCCTGACCAATAATCCCTCATGAAACATTTATGTGTACAAAAATTTTACTTGGAGCAGATTTAATCTGCTCCAAGTAAAGGGGCCTTGCTGTGCGGAGATACACCTCAGCCACACAGCCCTTCCTTCGGGTGCAAAAATTTCACATAAGAAGAAAAATCAGCGAATATGTGAAACCGCGACTTAAGAAATGCGAATAACTGGAAGAAGAAGAAAAAGTTTCAATTAAGGTTCACTTGCAATGACACAAATCTATTTCTCAATGAAATGAAGATCGTGTTAAAACTACGTTTTACTTGTAATGGTAAATTTAAAAACAAACATATCTGCATCTTATAGCTTTTAAATTTTTTTTAAAAATGAACGAATGATGGATTTTTTAAAAAGACATGTCTCCAGTCAGTCGCAGGGTACACAACCACTTACACATGCACACTTAATAGTAACCAGTTAACATATGAAGCATGTTCTTGGACTGTGAGGAAGACCCAAGTATGCATGTGGAGAAGAAGCAAACTGCACACAGAAAGGTCACAACCAGGATTCAAACCACGGCCTTCTTTCTGCCATACAGTCCAAAGCCCCAATGTTAGTGTCAATAATGTTTTAAATCACATTTTAACCTACTTTCAAAATCTTTTCGTCAGTCCATTTCCTGAAAAATCTATATTGCGCTCAAACAAGCTATTGGATACCACACTTCAACCATTCTTTACTTTACTTTTATTATAAAGCGTTAACATTATAAAAACTTTCACAAATGCATTTTGTCTGAAACATTCTTATTTTGCAATAGTTCAGTCAGATCTGATCAAAGACATTTGGACATGGATACTTTTTCTGATAAACTGGGTTCTCTGCACCAAGATATACACTCACCATTTACCCCAGTTCTACTAGTTTTCTCAAGGACTTGTAAGTTTTAAAAGTTTCTCTTGACTTGTAAAGAAAGTTTTTTTTTTTTTTAAGTTTCTACTTTGCTTTCTATGAATGAATGTTCCAGGCAATCTGTGGTCGCAGTTATCTTGAATACCTTCTGTCAATTGCACCTTATCGGATAAAAAGAAAACAAAAACACACTCACATACTGCTTGAACGACAATTTCTGACTAACTCCTTGTACTTTGCTGACATGCTGCCAGATCATCATTATTCTTTTATGTGTCTGGCAAGTGTTGGGGTTGTCAACGCTGACAAAAAGTGTCAAAGTGAATATTTACATGAATAATTAAGGCAGAGGGTTTTAAGAGCTGAGGTTGAAGCTATGTACCTTTTAATATTCCTAACATTTATACCACAGCCATCCATTACAAGCTGTATAGTGCTGAACTAATGATGCACTCCAGCTTGTGATAGTGATCCTGAAAGAATGCGCACAATGTTCTTTCTTCAGAACCTTATCATAAGGAAAGAGGAAATGGGTTTTCTTAGAGCACAAAAACGGATGTTTTAGTATTTTCTTTCCTCAGACCTTTTCAGCGAAACGCCGATCAAGTGACAAAGCTGTGAGACAAGGAGAAGACATAGGGATACATCTACACATACTCTTAAGTTTGGAAATAATTGATTTTTTAAATATTTACGCTGTAACAAGTACCGCTATTTGTGGTAAAGAGTATTATTTTTCACTCTTTGAATAAAGATATTAAAATAAATGGTTTGGATAACTTTTGTATGATAATTTGTCATTAGAAGCTGCTGTCAAGCTCATGATTATTTTAGGTGGTCCAGGTATGCAATTTTGTTGTGTTTTTGTGTAACTTTTCTGTATGTTCTGCAACAAAAAATACCATCAATGAAAGTCAAAAGTAACATTTTCTTTCAATATTCATTTAACATAATGTTGCTATATTGGAGCACAAAGCGTCAATGCCAACTGTGAGTTTTTTTTTAAATGTCTTTTTAGCCCCATCGTTGTAAGAGTTTGTGAGGCAACACCTGCTTCTCATTGGTTCCTACTGCTAGTAACATTGAGTTAAAACCTATTTTTGGAGTCTGAACTCTATTAACAAGCTAAAGGAGGGATCATATAGATTTTGAGGTTTAATGGACAGGAAACATTTTTTTGATCCTGTTAGGGATGGCATTATCCGGTTGGAAAATGTCACAGGAAAGTGGGTAGAAACATTGTATAGATTTAGTTATTTTGTGCTCTCCCCTGGAACAAATGCTAAAGCTGCCATTAATGCCACTGAAGCATGCCGGTATCTTTAAAGTGATAAAGTCGGCTGCGCATTGCTTCAAAACAGTAGAGGAAAATCGGAGTGCAAAATGTACTCACAGAGAGAGGAAAGGAGCTTTAAACCAGGCAATAAATTACTTTATTTGAGTCTCAATACTAGAAAACGCCCCCAGTGGTTATTTAGTGTATTGAATTGGCTGCAGGTGCTTTTGTTTCACTGGGGTTTCACTTGGAAAGTCAAAGGTTTGGGCACATGTTGGACAGTCTATGACAACTGAAGAGTCCATTACAGGCAGTTTTGATTGACTAACTTGTTTATTACAAATTGCCATGCAAAGCTGGCATAAATCAGAGACTCACAGGAAGACATGAGAACTTTGCTAAGTGAGATACTTACTTCTGGCCCTAACAAAATGATATCAATTCCTTGGCCATTTTTTCATGATATGATTTGTTGGAGGCAGACATCAGTAAGCATTAATTGGTCCAAATCAGTTTAAGCCATCAGCTTTATGGCAACCACTCTCTCCAATCAGGAGTGAGTTTGTTGAAAGCCCACACCCCTACCACTTTCAAGTGGTAGAGACAAGAATCTGAAGAATCTGTCAATTAAATGTTTCAAATGTTCAACCTGAGACCAAATGCTTTCATTGAGGTATGTGAATGGCCAGTTTATAACTTGAGTAACTTGCGCTACAGAATAAAATTATGAAAAATATAGATTTTCATTAACACCTGGACCGCCTACTTCCACCTCCACCATCTCCGCACGTCTCTCAGCACTCATTTCTCAATTGTTTTATCATTGTAACTTGCATCTGACTGGACTCCCACAAAAAAGGAAAAACAAAACTCCACCCCCTGATTCATTACTCAGACCCCCTCCATAGACCGTAAAGAAAAATTGGTCTGGGTCAGGGTTCTAGGGCAACTACTGTCACCAATTATGAGTGAGTTTGTCCAAACTCCTTCTACTGAAAGCAGCTCGAGAGAAGCTATCAATCAAGTATTCAAGGTGGGGGCCACATGCTTTTATTGAGTTATCTGATTGGTCAGTTTATATTTTGAATATGTAGCCACTGAACACCAAGTTAAAGCAATTCAGAACAAAGCAGTTAGCTACTGAAGATTTATTAACGGTTTTGGATGGTGGGCGTGGAATCTTTATCTTCCTGAAGGGAGCAGTGGAGGAAGGCATGCAGTAGGAAGTACTGCTCATCTAAACAGGAAGTAGGAAGTGGGTTTAACTTGTAGTTCAATGTGACTGTTTGTAGTCCAAACAGGAACACGCAGCAAAGATGCACAGAGAGCCGCAGAACGTGATGAGGCTTGGAAGAGAACGCGGGAACTCGTGTTCTCATTGACAGGATCAATGCTTTGCATAAACAGTTCGAGGACAGAAAGTTGGTCGGCAACGGGGAGACTCAAAGGAACTTGATCACAACCAAAATAACCAGGAGAAGGCAGAGACATTGTCGGGGACATAGCCGGGTCAGAACCATGAACTTGAGGAAACATGAAGAGTGCTGGAATGAGTAAACAGACTACTACGAACTGTTAACAAGAGACAGGGTGAGTATATATATGTATGCTGTGGTACACAAGTGAACTGAATGAGCCTGATTGTAATGATGGACTGCAGGTGCACATAAGAGAATAACTGACGATAAAGAAAATGTATCACAAAAAAAATGTGGACTAGCAAGGACATGTTAAGAAAAATGTATCAGACCAAGAATTGATGGTCTAGCAAATATAACAACTGAGTAATAACCGTCTATTTCCCTATAGAAGTCTATGGAATTTTGGGTTCTTGGAGCCAGTGGGTCAAGCTATCGAATGATATATACAGTCTATGTCACCACCCACCTTGTCACCATGGGAAGCTGGGCATTCAGTTGCTTTTTCCCCCAATTTTGGAACTCCCTTCCCCCTACGACCAGATTATGGACTTACTACTTCACTTCATCTTCAGCTACCAAACTCACCTTTTCAGAATTGCCTACTCTTCCTCAATGTAATTTTAAACTTTTAAAATTTTACATACTTTTGACATCTATGCCTTTATCACTAGTATTTTATTTTTTTTTTGCTTTTTTCCATGTCTGATAACCTTGAGAAAGGTACTTAATAAATAAAATGTATGATTCTTCCAACAAATTTAAGAACCGAGTAATACCTAGCGGCTGGGTGGCTCAGTGGGTTAGGTGAAGGGCTGGCACGCAGAAGCCCTGGGTTCGATTCCCAGGGTTGTCCACTGATCCCCACCCAGATTGGGTCCTTAGGCAAGACCCTTGACGCTGCTGCCTAACTGGGTCCCTGTGCCCCTCAAGTACAGGGTTGTGTCAGGAAGGGCATCTGGCGTAAAAACTCTGCCAAATCACTGATGCCAAACAGTGGGTGCTGTTACGCTGTGGCGACCCCGAAAGGGATAAGCCGAAAGTGAACTACTTCTAATAGCTACTTATACCTCAATAGAAGCCTTTGGGATTTTAGCTTCTTGGAACCAATGGGTAAAGAGAGGGTTCACATAGTCTAGTTGTCCAGTTCTCATTTAACAGTCAATGCTGAGGCCCAACACCTTTGCTGTGCCGTGCAACACCCTCCTTAAAGTACGGCCGTCCTAAACCACTTCAAACCACCTTCATCTCGGCTGGATGAAAATAGCTTGATGTCAAGCTCTCCCCTTTTCCATAGTCACACTGTGGGCTGTTAACGCATGTGACCTTTAAGAGAGAACTGCACTGGAAAGTTGGCTGACATGCTGAACTTTTTAAATATGTTAAATTACTGAATTATTAAGCTAATGGTACAGGAGTTTGCAAGAGGAGAAACATGGGAAGGAATGGTTTATGAAATCTCAAAGCTAGATTGATGTAGTACTTTTGATACACATTCCTATGCATTACATTTTAAATAAAACATAGATGTTCAGTCCTAAAAAGTCCTTCTTAGAGTATTAATACTGGGTAAAATCTGAAGAAAATTTGTGTAGCTCGAACACTGAATTTACAGACTTTCACTTCAACTATAATGCATACCTTGTAAATTAAATCTTTCAAAGATTTCCAGGCAAAATTGAAAAAGAAAAAAAAAAATTAGTAAGCAGCTTTCATGCAAATGTTCACTTCTAGATTGATAAAGTGTATTTTAAAAAAGTTTTAGTAAAAATTAGCCACTTTGGCCCTAAAACACAAACTTTTTAGCACAAGTTCCTCCTGTTAATGCAGACTGCTTGTGGTCAATGAGCTATTTCCTCACTGCTGTGATTATAGTAATCTTTTAATAGAAGAAAAATGAAATCACAGGATGGAAAAGGAAAAGCTGCGGCTGTTCTAGAAGTGTCAAGAAGTCTGCTGTGTTTGAGATTAAGCCTGGGTTGAAAAAAAATCGATTGATCGATTTGAATTGCTTTAAGCTTAATAGATCAATAATCGATTCACAAAAGATATAAATTAATTTAGCACATAAAGCTAAAGTCCGCTAGCTTGATGCTAACTTTCAATAGACTGTGAAGCGCTTTGGGCCCTCGAAGGAGGGTAGAAAGCGCTATACAAGTATACGCCATACGCCAACATTTTTATAAGCTCACAGGCATTCATTTCCCAACTATTTGTGGTCTAAAAATAGTTTTTTTCCTTATACTGTCGTCTTCTTCTTGAATAAGGCGAACTTCTATAGCGCAATCACCATCTAGTGGCCAAACTGAAACGCCCTCCAGGAGAACTAGAACAATGTTTACAATGTTCTCAAGTGGCATGAGATGACCTAATTGAAAAAAAAATTTATTGAACGGATAACAAAGTAATACAACCACCATCACTGAGCAGCTGGCTCCCCCCATAAGGGATGGGGTAAAGAACAGGAGATCAATGACCCCCACCCTCTTTGTGTAACGTGTTTATGTAACCCTTGTGCTATCCAAGGCATGTTTACATTAAAAGTGGGGTCATCTGGACCCCTAAGAGAGCTCAAGGATTATTTATTTTAATCTATTTAACCTTTATTTATCCAGGCTGGGTAGATTAAGAACATCCTTCTTATTTACCACTGTGGCCTGACAATAATGTGTGTGTGTGTTTAGTGTTGATTTTGGAGGGGTGTAGCAAAAAGGTACAGTTAAAATTGGTGGGTAGAGCACTCTGAGAACATCTCTTATTTGTTGGCAGTGATATCTGACTGCCCTCCCACCAAAAGACCCTACATGTCAGATGTCCAATTAAAACAGAGAAGGGGGGGCTGCAGAGCAGTAGGTTAACCATGGGAGGAGGAAGCACAGCTAAGTAGCCCAAACCCCAAAGTATACTGCAAAGTGAACACCTTTCCCTGACACCCTGTTGAGCATTTCAGGGTCAATAAAAAAATGCCTTACCTTCAGCGTCAGCAAAATGACACCAATTCAGTCCCCACTTTTCCGCAACACAGTCGCTGCCATGTAGAGCTAGTCAAAAGTGACTGGTCTGAGTCAACGATTCTAGGGCATCTACTTTCACCAGTCATGAAAGAGCTTGTTCCAAGTCAACACCCCTTCCACTTTCGAGCTAAGCTGTCAATCAAATGCTTGAGGTGGGGCTAGAGTACACCACATGCTTTTACTGAGGCATTTGATTGGCTAGTTTATAACTTAAGCACTTAGCCTTACCAAGAGCTTTGGTCAGACTCAGACCAGTCTGAGACACTTGATCAGTTGTTGCCAGCCATGAGTCTCTGTAAGAACCCCAACTAGTCACCATCTCAGACCCTGTCGTGAATCCTGAAAAGCAGCTCCCTCACTTTGTAGATTCTCACAACCCACCAATGGGTCTAAGCACTTTTCTGTTATATCTTAAAAAATAACACTTAAATAAAAAAATAAAAAATGATGATATAAAAATAAATGGTATTACTTGGAGGTTTGATGCACATCTGCAGTACAAGTTTAAAGAAACAACATGTAAGGAAATCTAAAAAGCTGATTTGCATTGAGTCATGGCACATGCTTTAAAGTGCTTTGAAGAGTCAAAGATTCGCCATTGAGTCTTAAAACAATCTCATGTCTTGCTGGACAAGTGGAGTTTCTTTGCGAAGGACTTGCTGTATTTTTTTCCCAAATGCTGTTTTAATTAATTTGAAAAGCAAGGATCCCTGCTTTGACATTTTTAGATGACCGTTCTTTGGGAAATGGTGTGTATGGCATTAGAAGACAACATTAAAAATAGGTATAGGTGGCGAGGACTTTCATTTGTCGAAGATTTGATTGCATCATTTTCCAATTTATTTTATCAGTCAGAGTTTATTAGATGCACTTGAAAATCCAATTTCCTGTTGTCAGCTTCTTGTAATTGAATAAATAACTTTGAGATTTAAAGTGGCAAAAATACACACAATAGGCTGGGGAAAAAGAGCATTCAAATTAGACAATATTGTTGGCAAGCACGTTCGGTCTTATGAGTCCTCTCAGGACTATGTGCCAAAAAAAAAATGTTTTGAACCTTTTTTCTGGTGAACTTTGCAAACTGTGCACAGATCAGTTGGTGAATTGATGATGCTTTTGCATTTTCCTTGATATATGATGGATGCAGGATGAGGCAGTATCATCCATCAAATTAGTGTTTTGTAAGGTACTTTCAGGACATATAGGAGCAAAGAGGTTCCCAAAAGACTTCTTTTTGTCAGACATAATACTGCAGCTTCTTTTTTTATTTAACCAAAATAGAAACCTAACTATCAGCATTTTGTAAAAAAAAAGAAAAAAATATTCAAACTATCCCTTTTGTTTAAGCCTTAGTCACAACTGCCCTTATAGTTTTTCTATGGGCATGCTGCGGTCAACAGGTTGTAGTGAAGTTTTACCAACATGTGGTGGAGTAAGGATGACAGACTCAGGCATGTTGTACAGGTTTTTTACATTTTTTTAACCTCCCACAAATAATGCGGAGAGCGCAGGGAGGTTCAAGTTCAAGTCCTGTTCAAGTGATAACAGTGGGCTTCTTACATGCAGGCTGACCGCTAAGCTATGTTCACAACGGCCTCTCCAACCCACGTTCAAGCAACAACTTTCAATGAAAAGTCCATGTAAATGTGTGCAGGTGCCTGCGTTGGGTTTCAGCGTTCAAAACTCATGCATTCATGCTTTGCTATGGAAGTTTTTAGGACCATTTTTGGACACTATTTGAAAAAAAGTGTCGCCACTGAACACAACCAGGATAAACTTTGACCAATCAGAGACTCTGATTTGGGAGTGGCATATGGTTGAAGTGCCTTTTTAATTCTCAGAAGTCCCAATCATCTGAAAATTCATCATGAAGGAGAAATTAATAATTGCAGTTTGTGCCCGGTTTGAAATATATTATCTCTTTCATAAATCGGAATAGAGCTGTGAAAGATTCACAGGGTTTGTATATTTAAAGTTTTCCCCCAAGCCTTTTTGAACTGATAGTTCATGCTTCACTATCGAGTGGCGAGAGTTCAGTGTAATCACAAAGGCTGTGTCCGAAATCCCACCATGATCTCTAACTAATAAAAACTATATAGTGCAGGACTATGTAGTCCCCTGGAATTTAAAAGCATTCAGATGATGCTCACTATTTTTCTACCGACACCCAATATAACATCACAGATTTCACGAAGTGAAAATCGAATCAATACAAACATTTCACCGCGTCTATGTATGACTCCACTGTGTTCGGATAATGAAAATGGTTTATTAAAAAATTACATTTTAGCACTTTTTTTGCAAAAATCATTTAACCTGTAATGCATTCTTGTATATATTTCCTAATGAAGGGAGCATCGATGCACGCTAGTTTTTTTTTTTGCAAAGACTTTTAGGAAAGTTCTAGTGCACTCGATTTTGGAATTCGTAGAGTCGGACAGCACTATAAAATGGCAAACACACTAAATGGTGAGTAGGGGGAGAAATTGGACACAGCCCAAATGCTGCGCTACACTTTGAAGAATACGCGTCACCTTCCCGGTGTGAACGTAGCATTGGACTTTAGGGAGTTAAAAAATCAGAATGTAGTTATCCTGCTAACGTCCTTCGGGCACTTATGTATCATGTGCGCACACATGTTGTGCATTTGTCTGTGGTCAGAAAAGACCAGTTCACGTACCCTACTAACAATCAGAGTGTGGTGTAAGGGCACTGTACGACACAATCACTCATATGTCACAAGTGCAAGGAACTTTTATTATTCTTACAAATACTTCACAGTACACTTACCACATGTAGGACAATGGTGAGTTGTATTTTTATGACGTCCCTTGAGTTGGCCACAAGATCATTGAACCACCTGCACTTCCCTCAACCTTGTAATGGTGGGTCCAGATGACCCCACCATTACACTGACGTCTTACCCCTCCCATGACGAATGTTAACAGGATTTCATGTCTGCTAATGACAGCAGCTGGGGTTAGTGTTGAAAATCTAAAATTCTTTTAAAATACGTTCAATGAGCATTCTTGTGGGGTCCGGATGACCTAACATTAACATGCCTCGGATAGCACTAGGATCAAGATGCGGCCGCTCCGGTCTATGACTCTCCATGGGCTTGGAAAACCCAAACCCTGCAGCACCTGAGTGGGTCTATCCTATACAGGTGCATGTATCTAAGGCATTGAATGTAGTCCCAGTAGCATAGATAGATGCTCTTGGAAAATTATCAAACAAAATAAAACTATGTACATGGTCCCAAGAAATAAAGCTGGAAGCGAACCGACAACATAATGATAAAACATTTTCATGTTTATCTGATCATAATCTCAGCCAGCTGTCAATTCCTACAACGACATCTGCTTTGGATCTCTCTAGAATGCTGGCTGACAAAAACAAACACTCAAATGGCAGTAAAAGCAAATGTCAGGTCGGACACAGACACACACACAAGCTTTGCCTTATTGTCTAATTAAAAGCCTTCTGCGTTCAAAAGCTCCTAGCTTTCCAATGGAATGTAATCTTTTTACTTTAAATGAAGAAAGTAGTAAAAGCTGTTTTTAATATTTTTTTGTTTATTTTACTGTTTCTTGTAAATATATATATATATATATATATATATATATATATATATATATATATATATATATATACATACTTTTGGAAATAGTTATTCCCTGTTATTTATTCCCGGTGGTCAAAGGTCTGTGGACTCTAGTTTGTTAGATGCATCAGAGCTGGTGTTTGCTGAGATATCACAGAAAATCACTGCCTACTTTTTCAGCTTACACCCCCAAAATCACAAGAGATCAAAACGTTAGACATGAAAAGTTCATACAAATTGGACACAACTTAGGACAGCTGGATGAACCCCTTGCTAGGGGACTCATACGGTGAGTGGTTACAGCAAAGTGCACACAAGTTACACAACATCTGACCTAAAATATATAAGAAAAACAGAAGAAAACAAGCCGTAGCAAAATCTATCATTGTTTTCATGTCTTGTGCAAGCCTCAACTCTTGTCATTACGTGTAATTTCCTGTTAACTAGTGTTTCATAAATCAAAATAGATAAACATATGTTTATAGAATTGGTTTGACTTTGTTTACAATTTAAAATATATTTTAATTCTGAACAACAGCAGCTTTATTAGACCGAGCCAAATGAAGTTTTACTAAATTATTGGCTGTATTTGCAGATGTATTATGCCTTAAATCTGTTCCTAAGCACCTATCACAATATGCGAACCTGTCTCTGTACACATGACAGATGCACGCTCATAGTAAATGTACGTCTGAGACAGGAGCTATTTTTAATGCACCTGATGTGTAGCTGTAAGTAGAGTTCAGACACAGATGTGGGGTCCGCGATGACAGCTGCAGAGCTAAATGGTCCTGGGACGATGTGCCCTTGCCGTCGGAGAGAATTGGTAAAGTGGGATCACCTCTCTATGGAAATGGAGGGCTTGGAAAAGGACAGCACAAGCTACAACCAGCTGTAATTGTGATATTTTGGAAGAGTGAGACACTTGTTATCCACATGTTGTTGTTTTTGAAATATTAAAATTGTTGTTACTGGTACAAATTATATTATAAAACCTTTATCTCATAGTACTATGATTTTCTCATGCCTTTCAGAGTAAACTATATCAATAAATTTCATCATATTCTATCTTTGGAACACCAAAGAACAAATTATTTATGAAATACGAGTTATTTTTATGAACTCTTTTTGTACCCGGAAGTAAAACAACTCAATCTTTGAGGCTCCGCCTTTCGCTCCTTGAGGGTGACGCCCATTTCATGACATCATCTTAGAGCCAGCAGCCTCATCTGCGTGTCTGCGTGTTTCACTGACAAAAACAAACGTATACATTTTTTCAAAAATGGATGTAAATTCTGTATATGTGCCTTTAGTAGCCCTGGCATCCGCAGACAGACTGGTGATGGCTAACGGGTTCATTTTGTGGTGAAAGTCAGTCAAACATTTTTAAGCAAGAACACCACATGAACATTTAGGGATTATTTGAAATGATGAGAACATTGTATTATGTTCTCATTAGCACTAGTTGTGAATGTTTCTTTTCTTTTTGAAGCATAATTAATCTCTATCAAAAATCCTCTTAGCTTTCAAGCTAATCATTTTCCTGGAGACACAAGCATCTTTCTGCCTCAATAATCCATGTTCAAACGAGATTTTCTAATTAATCACTTGCTTTTTCCACCAGGAAATATAGTCTGCTGCCTTTCTCCAGCCCTCTTCCCAATATCACCTGTTTGTCAGCACCATTCTCGGATACATTTAGGATCGTCGTGCAGATTCCTCATCAGAATCTTCTTTAGCAAATGCCAAAGCACAAAGTTTAAACGCTAAACAGAAAGAGTTTCTTGGCCATCACTACATTCAATCACAACACAAACATCATGAACAGCCAGTGTCTGCATGAGCTGAGGGAGGTCGTGAAGCTAGCTGATCACAACTAGCTTGATCTGCTAGCAAAAAGGAGATAAGTGTTTATGTTAGCCTAGGGGCTAACACAAATATTGGTCTGCATCCTGCGGTGAGGACACACTTGTTTTCATGGGTATGGGAAGGGGCAGCTGTTTCATCATCGTTGTTATTCAAATTTAAACGGCAGTTATTATCTTAGGTGCTATTAAACATATTCATTTAGTTATTTTTGGGATGCTTTTGCTTGTAAAAAATTGGAGGGCAAATGGGGGCAGGAAGCCTTTTGTTAAGGGGGCAGTGACCTCCCTTGTCCGCCTGTAGCTCCGCCCCTTGTTACCTATAGAACTACTATGCCTAACAAATATCTTTTGCTCATTTCCCTAAAAAAATAAATTTTACTGTTTAAGGTTTTGGGTAAAACTCATTATTCTAAACACTAAAGATAAATTATTGCCTCTATTTGTTTCAATTTTTACAAAAGTTTTGATTTTACAGAGGAAAAAATAGAAGATGTCTGTCTTTGTCTGTCATTTGGACTAAGCTAAACAAACAATTTTCAGGTATTTGGTATGATTGTATTTCCTTATTTCACTGTCAATGTAACCTGCTGGAGTATCTTTGAAACAGTTTTCTAAAGTTGGGAATTTCAGTAATTTACCATAAACTAAAGATGATTCGACTCTAACACATTTTACAGATATTATAAGAGAGTATCAAGAAGACAGGAAGCATTTTCACAAGCTTGATTGCTGATTAAGACTTGATTAGCCAGAGGATTGGAGAAATTGTGCCCCTGTGAGTGTCTGCAGTGCCGCGTTAGCCTAAATATGTACCCATTTCAGTGGATGCCATTTGCCGTAATTGGCAGATGTGACACTCTTGGGTGCCTCTCGTAGTTAGATTGCTCAGTCTCTTGCATCAGAGGAGCTCCATGGATGGGTACAGTGTCTGGCAGCTTCCCAAGATGCTAAGGCTGGCTGTGCTGATAGCTTAGTCCACTAGAATTGGGATTGAGGGGGTGTCAGAAACATTTTTTTAAGTCACATTTGTGCAAAAGGATCTGAGTTGAAAATCACTTTATTATGATTTTCACTCCTTTGACTATAAATATAAGACACTCCACCATGCAGTCAGATCTGTTATGAAAATCTGTGTCAGAAGAGTCTTTAGTCTTTATGCTAGCAATTATTTCAAAATAAAGTACACAAAATGTGCTTATTGAGTAATAAAAATGTTGCAACTCCAGTAGATAATACTACTAATTAATATAATTAGTTACTTATGTAATTATTTGTAAATAAACTTGTACCAATTTCTAGGAAAACTGAAAACATTGTTTAGATTAAGGGTGTTCTGGAAATCTAACTCATAAGAGAAAGAAAAAACGTAATCTGGACAAAAACAAGCTTTCATTTTGATTGAAAAAAAAATTTGTTTATATTTTAAAACAGAAAACTCTGGAGTTTTTATTCCAAAATTGTGGCTTTTGGTTGTATGTTAGTGCCACTTGATGTCCCCTCAGAAAAAACCGCAAACTTAAGATACATGCTGCGTTCATGTGGTGTTGAAATACTTGGAAAAAAGACTGACTCACATAAACACACATAAA
>NC_050517.1:9282207-9296547 GCF_002922805.2 Oryzias melastigma
ATTATTTGTAAATAAACTTGTACCAATTTCTAGGAAAACTGAAAACATTGTTTAGATTAAGGGTGTTCTGGAAATCTAACTCATAAGACAAAGAAAAAACGTAATCTGGACAAAAACAAGCTTTCATTTTGATTGAAAAAAAAATGTGTTTATATTTTAAAACAGAAAACTCTGGAATTTTTATTCCAAAATTGTGGCTTTTGGTTGTATGTTAGTGCCACTTGATGTCCCCTCAGAAAAAAACGCAAACTTAAGATACATGCTGCGTTCATGTGGTGTTGAAATACTTGGAAAATAGACTGACTCACATAAACACACATAAACATCAGTAAAACAACAAATCTTGAGCCAGAGGCCAACTTGTATGAGGAAAATGACGAATGCAAGCAAGGGGACAGAGGGGCGGAGTGGAAAGAGAGACTTTGGCACACCCAGTCATTGGTTGTGTCAGTACTCCCAGGTTTTTCTAGCATCTGGTTTTCTTATCCAACGAGGTTTGAATTAAAAAAAAAATACTCAGAAACGCAGTTTTAATCACAAATTATTTTATATAGGTCCTCTACTACAAGGAAAATGCTACTAGAACACGTTAAAAAAACTAAAAAAAGACCCCTTTTTTGGAGTGGGTCTTTAACACCGGACAGGTCACTGGCAATGCCTAAATAACACGCGCTTTTTGACCTACCTCAACTCTTTGACCATTTGACAATCAGTGGAATCACTACAGCAAATTGTTGAAAATCAATGTAACGTCTGGTTGACACCGAAAGCAGAAGCGGTCCTCCATGGCTAGCTTGCGCCGTGTAGCGATCGTTTCGTTGTCTGGTCTATTTTCTGCGCAAGCTGCGAGTGATCCCATTATTCTGGCAGGAAGTTACACCAAGACACACAAAAAAAAAAAAAAATACAGGTAAATTATCAAAAATGTAACCAATGTTACACAATAAAATGCTGCGGTTGACAAATGCGGTCATATTTTTTCATCTAAGCAGATTGTAGAGATGAAAATAAACACGCAAAAAACTAACAGGCACAAACACACAGATCAACGTAATGGGCTAACTACGGAGCAGGGGGTGGGGGTGTCTGATGATGGCAAAAATAAACTTTAAATCACTACAGCGGGGCAGAAGTGCCTGTCAACCGACAGGGAAGTGCTGCTTTTCTCCGCTTCAGACTCTCCAATTCAGAATCTGCTAGAATGATGTTAATTGCGTAAATGGTTGAAGAGTTATGGTGGTCCACATAATCAGTGAAATCTTGTTTCAGTGGGTGCTACCATCATAAAAAAATGTAAGGCAGTTCGCTTCCTTTCTCCTGGCCGATCTGCAGCTTGGTTTTACAGCTGGAAGGGAAAGCAGCCATTTTTGTTGATCTCTCGTGTCCCGTCATGCTCAGCCTTACCTCTGGTGAGATGCGAGAACAAACAAAGCCAAGGATCTCATCTGCAAGTCAAGAGTCACTCTGCTACCCCGTGTTCCACGACAGCTGTTTATCATCGAGAACGAGAATGCAAGGCCACCAGGTGTGAAACATCTAATCTAGCTCATCAGCACCGCTTCACAGCATGAATATGGAAATTCACATTTAATTAATGTACATTGTACTGAAAGGTAGTGGCCTCTTACATTGAGTTTTCACACAAACAGCTGTATTCTTGCATGTAGCAAATCCTAATGACAAGCGAGACATTGCGCTCAGAAGTTGCATGTTTTGAGGCAAGCATCACAACTGACTGAATGAATGCACTCCAGTAGCTCAGTGACTCCGAGCATAATGGATAATGGATGTCCCCAGTGATCATGGCGGGATCCCTCCATTGTGTGTCATGCCATCAATAATGCCGCCGTGTTGTCCATCAGCTGTGTGGGAATGGAATGGTGCTCCGAGCATCGCGTTGATAATGACTAAAGACTGTCAGTTATATTTTCGGAACTTTGCTGACTCCTTAATACTTCAGGAACAATTAAAATAGAAGAGCTGCACTTGTAGATTTTCTAGTGGCAGAAATAGCACGAGTCTGTGAAGACAGCACTTACATCGGACCATTGTTATCACCACATTACACATGTGTGGACATTGGCAGGCTTACAAGTATTCAGTGTAAATTGCTTTTGGATGGAACAGCAGGGGAAGTGAATGCTGTTTATCTGCTCAAACATTTTCCAATTGCACTGATGAAATACCGTAACAGGGAAAGAAATGACCTTCCTTTTTTAATTTCTCTTCCATCAAGATGCTGAAACTGATTTGATGCTTACCAGGTCTAAAAAAACGAGGCAATTTAACGACAACAAATTGTACCCTATGTTCCATTATTCGTTTTTAAGAAGCTGAACGACCCTTCTGGCGTTGAAAAATAAATCAACGTTTACAGCTTACAGAGAAATAACTGGCAGCCATGATGCAACATACATGTACACTTAATCTACGAGCGTGTCTCCACAATCAATACAGGACATGCTTGTTTTATGGTCTAAAGCAGGGGCGTCAAACTGGTTCAAGTGGGCTGAACCAGTAACATAAGAGTAAAATAAGCTTGGTCGGCTTGTCATTTTTAGCTTTGTTTTTGTTTTGTTTTTTTTCTCAGTTGGAAAAAAATGTCTCAACCAACTTAATAGCCTAATCACTTATTTTTACATTGTTAATTAGGTTTTGATCTCTTGTCATAATGGTCTTGCTTTCCCTTTGCTTCCCCTAGTGGTGGAATTGCGCATTGCAGTCATTTCTTTAAAGAAAAATAGCTCGCCACAGGAATGGGCCAGAAACGTGATGTTTTTTCAACATCCTTATCATTTTTTTCTCTTTATGAGTGGGCTGGATTAAAGCATCTGGCGGGCTGGATACGTTCCACTGAAACCCACATTCGTTTCAGGAAGTAACTGCACACGAACAGCATGTGCAAGCAGAAAGTTTGTCATCACATCAGCCAATCAATACAGTTCACGTCACTGGTTGCTGGCACAAAATCAAGGCAGATTTTGTGGGAAGAGGGAGAAGTGGTGGTAAAAGTCTAAAGCTATGTACACACGGGCATGTGTGGGTCGTTCAAGAACACGCTGAACACGAGTATTGAACACGCTTTTAGGATTTGATGTTCACACAGGTCCACCTGATACTTGCATATGTACTCACAGGTGGAAGAGGTATGCTGCAAAATGTCAAAGCGATGGCAATCTCAGGATCTTGCTCCAGGCTTTTTTCTTTCACAGCTCTATTCCGATTAATGAAAGACTTGGGGTCATAGAAATCCAGCTGAGCACAAACTACAACTATTCATTTCCCCCTTCATAGTCACTTTTCAAACAGTTGGTACTTCTGTGTTTAGAAAGAATGCCACCCATACGCCACAACTAAATCTGAGATCCTGATTGGAACTGGTTTAGCTTTCAGCGCGTGTTCAGTTGCCGTGTGTCTCCAAGCTGACTTAAGAACTTGCACAGTGACGCGTTTTCAAGCCTGGCGTGAGCATTAGGGGGAGAAATTTAAGAGATTTTTCATGTTTGGAGAGTACAGTGAGACGGTCTGAGATGAGCAGCTGCAGCTATGACACACATCTCCTTGATAGTGGAGATGATGTGTCAGCTTTGTGGTGTGGAGGAGACAGGTGTTCCCCAGAGCAGCAGAGCTGATCATAGTCCTGTGGTTACTGTCACAGATGCTGACATGAACTCCAACAACAGCAGACCCAAATACAAACGCTGCCTTCAGCTGGACAAAATCAAAAAAGGTCACAGCTTAGAAGTGTCAGACCTGTGATTTGGCCCTGTGTGTACAGCTGGACAGAAACTGCTTTTGGGAATTACTCAAATTATTTGGATGGAATCCTGTTGGGATATTGAATTGTGAATATCTATATAAATGTCTATATTTTAAGGTAAAAGTTGAGTTTGACTTTGCCGAAATTTGAACATGTTTGTGATGTGCCCGTGTTCAGTTGGGATTTTAAAAAAAAGCTTTTGGGACGGGCGTTAGAGTTTGTATCAGTCTTTTTTTGAATCAGTTTGAATCAGTCATTGGTTGATTTTTACAATAAAAGCTTGAATTTACCTTTTTTTTTAAATGTCTACATATTTCGTTTAAGATTAACACTACACATTGTTATTTTAAATTAAAAACGAAGATTGTCGAACATCTTTTTTGATTATAACAGTGAAATAAAAAAAACCTAAACATTTCCTACTCAGGCTTTGACTGGTTTGGTTTCTATTTATTCAGGTTGATTCCATCAATGTAGTTGGTAAAACAAAAGTAGTCAACTGAACTTGGTTAATATTTTATTCTAGAAAACATTCAGCATTTTCTCTACTGAAATACAGCTTGTTGGCATCCTTTATAAAACCCTGGGATGGTTCGGGTAAAGTTTGAATGCTAAAAGGATCACTTAGCGGAGCAATAAGCCAAAGAAAACTAAAGTGAGTGGTGCAATCGGCTGGCATTGCTAGTACTTATATCCAAGAATCTCACCAAATGGATGTTGAACAAATACTACAATGTCTCAATAAAACTGAAACACAAATTAACTTGGTATTCTCATACATGTTACAAAAGTTACAGAAATACTCTGACTATTGTGCAGTATAGTTTAATAAAGTACCGAATGATTTGCAGCTACTGTTAAAAAATAAAAGCAAGGAGTCCTTTTGTTTTCCTTTGTAATCTCCCTTTTCATAGGCCGTCTAGGTTCAGTAGAAGGGTCATGGCACTTTGGGATTGAGCCCTTGAACCCTTTAACACTGGAGATGTCACCAGTGAAACCTAAACGAAACATGCTCTTTGACGGTCAATAATTCTTTAATCGTTTAGGCAATCAACGTGAACCCTCTGGGGTGGGAATTAACAGGATTGTTCTTCTACCCACTCCTTTTTTGAGCACTTTTTCTAACTCAATTGGTATTACCTGTCGGGATATCCGGGGGCACTAAAGGCAGATATACGATTTGCACATTTACGTTTGCAATAGTTCTGATGTTGTTTGTTTTCGTGAGTAAAACGCAGACATGATGTCAAAGATGACGTCATAAAATGGGCAGCATCCACAAGGAGTGAAACGCGGGGCCTCAGAAATGGAGGCATGTTACTTCCGGGGAGGTTAAAAACCCACAGAAATAATTCATATTTCATAAATAATTTGTTCTTTAGTGTGCCAAAAGTAATAGATATAGTTTACTCTGAAAGGTGTAAGAAAATCAGCATATAGGCCCTGTAAAAATGTGTGTAGCAACTTATGAACGCAAGAGTTTTGAACATGGAAGCTTGAAACACAAAAGTTCACACAGGATGTCTTTAAATTCCCCCCCCTTATTGCTAACTACTAAAAAACTATATAGTGCAGGACTACTGTATATAGGGTGCTGGATTTTAAAGGTAATTCGGACACGATGTTCACCACTTTTTTTTCGGTGTTCTAAACACCGGATATGATGTCACTGATTTCACAAGGTGAAAATCAAATAAAAATGAACATTTCACAGCGTTTATGACTCCACTGTGTTCTGATGGTAAAAATATGGATGGTTTATTCAAATATTACATTTAAACACATTTTTTTGTTTGAAATTGTTTGACCGCAATGCATTGTGGTCTTTATCCGGTAATCTATTGAGCATCGATGTACGCTAGTTTTTCACAAAGACTTCTTCTAATGCACTCGATTTGGAATTAGTGGATTCGGACAACACTAGAAATATAGTAATTAGGGGAAAATCGGACAACAACCATAGACTTTTCAATGATATTGGCCTCTTGAATTCACATTCCAGGCGATACGTAGCCATTTTATTGTATTCCTTGCATGATTCTATACCATTTATGTCACCTATTATGATCAATGAGGTTTCAAATTTTAATGGATGTGTCCCTACTTCCTCATCTACAGTAATCCTGTAAGTTTACCTCGTGCAGACTTGAACTCAAGCCTGATTGCAGTATTTGACAGAAGCAGACTTCTTTGTAAATGAAAAATGGCTGCAGCGGGTGATATTTGAACATGTATGCAAATATGCTTAAACAAAGAGTTTGAGGCTTTACTGTTGTGGCTGAATTAATTCTACAACAGTTGGTGGATTCCCAATGCTTTTGCCAGAAAGCAAACATTCCCTGTGATTTCTCAATTTAATTAAACAGCACAACAGCTGTGTCCCCAAAACTGCAAACCTAAGAAAATACAACTGTTTAAACTGGATAACACCCGCGGTTCACAATAAGAAGTCAGGGAATCAGACTGGATAAAGCCTGCATGCATTTTTTGTATTTTTTTTTTTTTTTTTACGTTAAACAATAGGAATCTCACCACCTCTTGTGATTTCCACTTGAAACAGCAAACCAAAATCATACGACATCATCATCGCACAACCATGAGGGTTTATAAAAGACAAATATACCAAAATAACCGAATGAAACACATTTTTACAACAAAGAATTAGACTCTTAAAGTTCATGTCTATTTAGATTCACACATTCACATGTTTTTATGTTTTAAAAAAATCTATTCTTGGACATCATAGCATTTACTAACACATTCGGTCTTCATTTATACTGTCATGGCTACAGAACACTTTAGCGACCCAGACGCTGGAACCCGGAAAAAGCACAGCGAGAGACGAGCGTGGCAGGTAAAGGATTTAATGATCAAGAAGGTAGGTAGGGCGTGAGCAGGGTAGGAGATGGGCGAAGACCAAACTGGGGATCCGGGTAGGCTGATATTCGCGACCACTCGTGGTAACAGATTCCTGAGGAGGAGTAGAGAAGGAATTAGACAGAGCCTTTACAAAAGCGTGGCAAGACTGTGACATAGGCGAGGTGACCAACTATGCACCATCAGGGGCAACGGACTGGCGAGGATTGATGATCCTGGTGCTCCTTAAAAAGGCAGACGAGGTGATGAGATGAGTGGTCGCAGCTGGGGATGATCAGCAGCCCGGTGGAGAGGGGGAGGAGACTGACAGAGGCACCATGACATATACATCAGAATTCACTATGGCAAGTTTTTATAAGGGGAAGCTTTCAGGTTTTACATCCACATTTAAGCAATTTAAGATTTACTACGCATTTAGATTAATTTTAATTTAGTATGGTGGTTAATATACCATGGTGTGAGTGAATACTAGACTTTGATTGGCAGCAAAATGTGCATTAAGTTATTAAGTGATAATGGACACCTTAAATAGAAGTTGCAATAGCCTAAATTTCCTGAATATTATTCTTTTCTTTGGCCTTTCAGAGTAATCAATATCCATTTATGATGGTTTCTTAGCTTTGGCACACTAAAGAACAAATTATTTTTGTTTGTAAACTCTTTTCATACCCGGAAGTATACGGCTTGATCTCTGAGGCTCCGCCTTTTGCTCGTTGTGGGTTCCGCTTATTTTATGATGTTAGTCTATAGCCAGTGCATATTATGTTTGAATCCCTTCTTTATTCCCACAATAGAAGGATAGGATGAGGTTAACTACTGGTATTTATTTTTATAGATGTATGCTCTAAACTTAGGTGATCTTCGCCAGTGGAAAACAAAAAATTCTCCCTGTTTGCATCTGCATTAGTTCAGACTCCAAACTTAGACTCCCAGATATAGTTGGCAGAGCACTTTCTGACTACAAATAAATCAATAGATGCCAAAAAGAAAGTTGCTGCGTTTAACTTACTATTGCAGGAGTATAAAAATAAATCTTGTGGAGAAGAAGACATTTGCAAACAAGCAGTCAAACCCATTTACACATGCACAAGCTGTTCAGAATAAGAAAAACGCTACAAGTAAAATTGTCATATTCTGTTAACAGGAAACATCTCGATTCGGTTACAGCCTGGTATATTTTTACGGTCGTGCTTTCATTGAAACATTACATTAAAACAGTGTTTTGCAAACCCCAAGCGGACTGATCACAGCTGTCAGAGCGCGGGAAATGGAAGATTCCTGCAGCACAGGGTAAACAGCTATACTATAGACTCTGTCAGCCTGATGATCAAGCAAGGCTTTAGCAACACTCCTGGTAGCTTTTCAGAGCCAACGTGTTTATTTGAGGTGGATGATGTATCTTTCACTATGAAGTCATCCAACTGAGGTTACTGTTCAGGCTTCGGATGTTCATGAATGGCTTTTAATTGAGGTCAAAACTTAAACTTCTGGGGGGAAAAAAAGGAAAGATTTGTGATTTCTTTGGTAATTTTTCAGTGCTTTTGAAAATGTTTTCTTTTCTGAAAGCGCAGAAGATCAAAAGTCAAATCATATGAACTCAAGCTTATTAAATCAAATGAAGCCTGCTGAATCCCCTACCTGCAAAAGAAATACACACAAAAACATGTAACTGGGGGAAAATATAAATATAATCGGAGCATCAAAAGATAAAGTTTTTCCATCTGAACCCCAAATTCAAAGCTTCATTAGAGGAAGCCAACATCTGAAAGACGACTTGTTCAACCAATAAAGACTGGTAGCTCTTTCCATATGGTGCAAAAAACCTCCAGCCCCTTTATTAAACAGGTGTTGACACATTGACCTTTCAAAAGACAGATTTTAGAGTAAGCAAGGTAAGAAGCACTTTAAATTGACTGTAGGGGGCTGACCTAGACCAGATGTGGGGCGGAATGCAGTGATGACCAGGAGCAGACATTGTCTGCCTCAGAACCAGATGGTAAAGACGCAGCAGTTTCTCCTGCTGAGTCTGTGATGGTAATTTATTGATGCTGGTTATTGGAGGGCTGGAGTGCAGGGGAATAGTGGCAGAATGATGGAAAGGTAAAACCGATTAACCAAATAAACCGAAAATGATAAATAATGACAAGAGAACCATTAATCCATCCATCTGCTTTACCCGCTTTGTCCTGGGCAGGGTCATAAGGATGCTGGAGCCTATCATAGCTACCACAGAGCACAGATGGAGTGTACCCTGGACACATTCATTTAAGAGAAAGTGTGGCAAATCTACGTCACATGGTACAGACTGATGGGACAAAAAGTGACAAAGCTATGAAAGAGAGGAGAGAGAATAATAAACAAATAAACTGAACAGAAACGACAGGAGAAAGACCTGAAACTAAAATCTCTACCCTTTTTATTTTAGCAGGAAGTTGTAACACAAACTCACAAAATAATTCTCCCTTTTTGCTGCTCAGAACACGATCGAAATCTTTTCTCTATTTTCTGGAAAAAAAAAAAAAAAAAAAATCTTCACAGCTCCCTGTATTGCTTTGTCTTACAAAATCCCAAATTTTACCTTCGAGTTGTAAGATTGGATCAGTAAAGAGCTCAAGTCCCATCATACATATTTAAGGAGATGTGATGCTGCATCGTGGAGTAAAACCTCAAAACTTCAAATGCAATGAACTTTGACTTCAATCTTTTCTTCAAATGTGATAATTATGAATTACAGTTCATGAAAACCCCCAATTTATTTTTCATAAAATTAGAATATTATACTATGAAAAAAAATTCAATGTTGGAAACTGATGATGATGTCACACCCATCCATCCATTTTCACAACCCACTGAATCCCTTTTAGGGTAATGGGGTTACTGGAGCCAATCCAGCTACTGTTGGCCGAACAGACCGCTAGTCTGTTGTAGAACCACATACTCTAATAATTTAGACATAACAGTTAACCTATAAAACATGTTTTTGAACTGTTGAAGGAAGCCAATGACTGTACAAGAAAACTGGACAGAGTGAATGGGAAGCTTTACTTCCAGCTCAAAGGAAGCCGATTCAGTCACCATTTGTCCCCGATATGGATGCTGCCATTTGGTGTCAGAACGACGTGATTGGTCAGAGTTGGTCTGAGTCAACATTTCTGACAACCACTCTCACCAATCAGGAGTGAGCTTGTTGGAAGTCCACACCCCTTCCACTAAAAAGGGGACTCTGGAGAATCTGTCAAACATTTCCAATGATCAAGGTGGGGGCACCACATGTTTTTATTGAGTCATCTGATTAGTCAAATTGTAACTTGAATAATTTGCAATAAAAAAAATGTATCATGAAAGAAATAGGATTGTCAAGAACACGTTAAGAAGAGGTATCAGGGCAATAATGGTTAATCTGTCAAATATAAAGACTGAGTAACAGCTGTTTATTTCTCAGTGGAAGCCTGTGGGATTTTGCCTTCTTGAGGTCACAGGTTACTTCCAATTTAGAAACAAAAAAGTAGAGCAACTGTTAAGTCTCAGTTCTGTTATAAAGTCAATGGCTGAAGCTGGGGTTGCCAGAGAAAACCCATGGATGTGCAGGGAGAACATGCAACCTCCACATAGAAAGATCCAAGCCAGGATTTGAACCTGGGACTTGTCATTGTGATGCAAGAGTGCTAACCACTGGGCCACAGAGCCATGTCACAACCTAATCGGCCAATAAATCCAACCACTGGCACGGGTTTCCTGAGCTTTCAAATGGTCTCTGGGTATGGAACTACTTGATATTGAGGACTTTCAGCTTGATAGATCTTCAGTCAATAATAGTGTTCACTAGGAGAGCAACCACTAAAAAGTTATTGCTACGAATACTGGGGTCCAAGCAATAACAGACAGATGAGCAGAAGGAAAGTTTTTAACCAGGAACAAGGATGCCCAGAGCATTAAGAGGATTGCCAAGTGGAATCCATTCAAGAATTTGCTGGAGCATCACTAGAAGTAGACTGAGGGTGGAGTACGTGTTGTCAAGAATTGCCACACATCTATGAGTACTAGACATGGGCCATTAACCCAGATTAGTTGAGTTTACTAGAACACAAAGAAGGAACTGATTGCTTTTAGTTTTCTATGTCATCTTTGACTCATCATGTCCATCTTAAAGGTTGGGCAAGACACCCTTCTTTGCCTTTTTGACAATCTTGTAATCTGGTTCTGACCATTTTTCAAATTTACCAGAATTTACAGTTAACCCTGATTGCCTGCTCTTAGTTCTATGATTAGCCATTTTGTTAAGCCTGATTTACACTGGTCCGTCTGTAGTGCATCTCCATATTGTCTCTGTTACGTTGACATAAAAACTGCAACATTCGTTATTCAATCAGAACGTTTATATCTCTATCGTCTCTTCTGCATCTGAATGCAACTCAAGCTTTACACAGTTTAATTTCTGGTCTGTTAATCCTTCAAATTACCAGCAAAAACAGGAACAGGTCCAGGCTTCAAAATAAACTCTTCCACTTTACTTTTAAAATAAAAATGTACATATTTTTATTTTAAATATTTAAGGTGACGAGCCCACGCATTAATGCATGTTAACACCTCATATAATACAGCACCTCACACCGGCGTCCATTTTTTGCCAATTTTGGAAGTACGAAATATAAGTAAGTAAAGTAAGTAAGTAAAGTTTATTTATATATCACCTATCTCAGACATGGGTCACATAAGTGTTTCGGAACAGAAGAAAACGTAAAATATAACTACAATTTTAAAACAAAGCATAAAAACAAGAATAATCAGCCACAATAAAAAGAAACAAAAATACCAAAACGATTTTAAAAGTATATTGAACACAACTCAGCCAGAGAGCGTGAAGTTCATTAGGGACAGAAAGCTTGTTTATAAGGAAGAGTTTTAAGTTGTCTCTTGAAGGTGTCAACAGAGTTCAGTGAGCGCAGAATAATCTATGACACAAACATGCTTTTTGCCAGCTAAGTGAGGAAGAAGAGGGATGAGGACCACAACCGAAGAGAGCAGGACATACTATTGAATACAGGGATGGCAGGACAAACTACTTGTGCAGAAGCCAGAATGGAAGGGAGGACGGACACAATGGAGACAATGTAAACTGTCAGTTGTGAGACAGACTCCCCATGCAATGCAAGGGAGACCCATCACAGACAGACCAGTGTAAATCAAGGGTTACTCTTGAAGACAAGGGTGCTTGTCAATTGATGCTTCTGTAGCACTTTCAAACTGAGCATGATTTGGGTATACTGTATCTGCCCATGCTTTGCCAACTTTTCAAGCATGTAATAGTCCTTCTGGATCAAATGTTTTGTCATTAATGACGGTAAATCTGCTTGCCTGAGTCTGGTTTAGATCAAAGAAAAACTAGGAATTTTTCAGAATGCTGCCCATGATGTCTATCCTTCCTTAGAAGAGTGCCGTTTGAGTCAGATGTTAGAATGGGTACTTGCTCAAGAAGAGGAGCAGCTTTGACTGTTGGCTTTGCAGGAAGATCTGTAATACCTGTCAGATTACTGAGTTCTCAATGACAATCAGGGTCTTAGAACCACAAAATGAGCTCGTCATCAAGTTAAAGGGATTCCTTAAACGTCTTTATTAAATTCTCCACATCTGTCACAATCAGAGCAAGTGTGATGATAACTCTCCAAGGCAAAAGCAGAATAAAGGTAAACTATTTATCACATAGGACATATCAAAGTCAATTGGAGGGAAAAATAGTACAAAGATTTATTGTCCACGGTTATACCAGAATAACAGGTCAAACTAATGGCAAAGACCTATATATATACAGCACGCTGAGCAGCTCACCCCCACCACAACCCTTTGATTTAAAGCCTGTGCTCCTCCGAAAGTGACTTGTTTCAACCATACAAATACATTTACACGTGTATTTAACATTGAAAAATAAAAGGGGGAAGACAATACTTATAAGGGATAATAAGAGAATTTCCCCATTGTGGGAGTAATAAAGGATTTGATTGAACAGGAGTGGAATAGATAAAACACTTCCAGGCTTTTTAGATAATCATTGTTTCTGCTCAAGCACTACAAAAGCCTTCCTGAAATCTTGCTTGGGTCTTTAACCACTGCCCAGACTCCTGGAAACATTGTGTTAAGAAAAAATAAATAAATAAGGACATGTTTTCCCCTCGCTACTCTCTAATTGTATGAAAATAGCTAGTGTGCTGGATTTTTAAAACAATTTGGACACTATGCTCACTTTCTTTTAAAAACCCCAAGTTAACAGTCTATTTATGAACCCACTGTGTTGTGATGAAGAAAACTTGAATGGGTCATATATATATATATATATATTTTAGAGCTGTCAGGCAATTAAAATGTTTAATCGCGATTAATCGCGTGTTGTCCATAGTTAACTTGCGATTAATCTCAAATTAATATGTGCCCTTTTTTTAGGAAAAAAATGTGTGATTCATGGAATTTAGCAGTTCTACATTAATTATGAAAACAAGAACGACAGAATTAATAGTTTTCATCAGAAATACTTTATTTTGTAACATTGTATTGAGATAAACTTTCTTAACATTAAAAGGTTGTAACATAAAATGCCTAACAAAAGCCCAAGTGGAAGTGAAGGGCATTTTAAATTCAAAACTTCAATCAACGTTCAGTAAAATTAAATCAAAAACATCAATAATAAAATTTCCATAACACTCTCACAGTAAAATTGTTTGAAAGCAATGTAGTGTGGTCTATATGTGTCAATACAATAAGCATCTATGCACAACAGTTCTTTGTAGAGACCTCTGGGAAAATTTCGAGGGCACTCAATTTTGGAATTGTAGATTCAGACACCCTGATCAAAAGGCGAACATGTTTTGTAGTACACTATGTAGTCAAGAAACTAAGACACAACTTAGATATGTAACAATTAGTGATAAATAAAACAAACAAGTTACAATCAAAGTCAGAAAAAAACAAATTCCAAATGATGCATGAGTTTGCATTTGAAATTAAGAAAAAAAGAAAAAAAAGAGGAATCTAGCTAGCTGGCTAACATGTGGTGCTGTGGTGAAAGGTTCCATGTGGGGGTATCAGGGGGCCAGAGAACCTGCCTTTTATCATGGGTGACTTTCCCAATGTCTGCCTCTGTGATGATAACCTTCAAAATTATCTTGTGCTGCATTATCATCAAGGGAAAGGAAGAAAAATAGTTATTTTCTAGATTGCTTCTCTAAATGACACTTGAACACTGAAACTCAAGCAAACACAATCTAAAGACATATCGGAAAATGATCCACGTTTATGTGAATCACATACTTTAAGATGTGACAGCATATTTTGAGCATAAAAATACCATTGAGTGTTACCATTGAGTTCCGTCCAAATCTGTGTGCCGATAGAAGAAAGACATCATCAAGATATTTCATCTGCACCACATATGTAGCAGTGTTTGTGATGTCCCAGACTGCAGATGGTCGTGGTACCGTGCTATCAGCAGTTTGCAGACAAATCCAATTTCTGTGTTAATTGTTTCGATCTGTTTAATCTGCTTGAATACCGGAAAACCAGAGAACTGACAGAGCCATACCTGGAGAATATGGAATGCTAGTTCTGGAGACACCACGAGGTGTAGCGGAATGTAGCCACGAGGGGGCCCAAGCCAGGGTCTCATTGTGCCGGTCCCAAGCCCGGATAAATACAGAGGGTTGTGTCAGGAAGGG
>NC_050517.1:9298476-9305679 GCF_002922805.2 Oryzias melastigma
CGACCCCTGAAGGGAAAAGCCCAAAGGAAAAGAAGAAGTTCTGGAGACACCAGAACTGATTCTAATTGTGGAACCGTCCACTGCAAAATGTCCTGGTTCATGTCTGGAAAGGATAATGTGAGTTCTGAGGAAATGTTACCCATCCCTACCAAGGGTTTGAAAAATGAGTCCAAACAGTAAGCCACAATCTTCTGATTTTGCACAGCCAGTCTTATTGCTTGTCACACACTTGGGTGTGTGAAATTTGACCCATCTGCTGGGGGAGTGGTGAGCTGCAGACACAGTTGCATGCAGGAACTGTTTCGTGGTGTAACTCCCAAATCTAACCCCCTTAATGCTACCACAAGGGGACTGAGCTGATGTATTAGCTACATTTCCAAAGTTGTGAGGATAAGATGTTTGAACAATTTGTGTTTTCCTTTAAATATCTCTGTTAGAACCAAATTAAAAGGAACCAAATACTTTCATCCTTTCAGGACAATGCTCAATGAAATTGTGGGATGGACGTCTGTTCTGACATTTTACATCGTAGAAGACCAGATTCACCTGGTGGCTTTGTTATTCTCCTTTCCAACTTGTCATATATGGATGTATGGTTCTGGCTCCCTCCATGTCACTTTTTAACATGTCGGGTGTCCCCAACTCGTCATTTTTTAACGTGTCGGCTGTTCCCATTAAACCACAAGTCCCCAACCCTCTGGTGGTGGTACTGGATGCAATGATGGACACAAAACTGGTACTGGGTTAGGGTACCAGTACCTGGTACCAGTTAGGGTACTGGTACCGGTCTGCATCCAGAAGGTTGGATACCCCTGATTAGCGTATACATTTGTTCCATAGAAATATAGAACAGAATAGATGGGTGAAGCCGCTGTTGCCACCCGCTGACTGGCAGGAAGTGATGGCGACATTAGAAAGCACCTGCAAAGTGCTAAGCTAGCGATTACGTTTTCCTCTGTACAGCGGTATTCTTCAATAATCTTCTTTCAAACAATATTAAAGTAAAGGATGACTGGATGACTTTTATTGTTGTCGCTTTTCTAGTCATCACATGACAATAAGGCAATGACACGCTAGCGGTTTACAGTCAAACTGCTCAGTGGAAGTGAGGCTTAACTGAGTAGAAACGCTCACCAGAAATAACTGGTCCATCCCATACTACTTACTGGAACGGACCGTGCTGGACCGCTCAGTGGAAACGAGGCTTTAGGATACCAGTACTGGTCCGCGTCCCAAGGGTTGGGGTCTAGGGTTGGGCACCGACTGGGTTTTATGTGGTTCCAGTGCCTAAGCAGTTCTTTGGTTTCGGTTTTGGTTCCTAATTGGTGCCAATTTCGTTACCTCAGTAGTAAAAAATAATGCCTACACCCCAAATCAATACATTTTCATTCCCAAGTCACATATTGACGTATGGTTAAGACCTCCGTCAAAAATTGATGCTTTGAGTGTCGTTTTTTGACATGCTGGCTGTTCTTATTAAATCAGAGATCCCCAACCTCTTTCACCGCAAACCGGTGGCCCGCCACTTTTTCGTCCAGGGCGAATTTGCTGCTCGCCGCCTGTCAAACATGTGATTCTGAGCTAATCTGAGGTTACGGGATTTTAATCTCACCCAGGGGTGTGTCTGCATTACAGCTGCTTCCACTGTTTCTGTGTCTCTGTGACTGAATTTGAAGGCTTTTCCGAATTAACACGGGAGAAGGGATAAAAAGACCCTTTTCATTATTGTTTCCATGAAAATAAGTAACATATCAGTTCAGGAGAACTGAGCAAGTTGCTCCTCGATCCCCGCAGTGGCTGTCTCTCTCCCGACATGTGGAGCGGGCGAGCTTTACTGAAAGTCCGGGAGTCTGGGTGCAGCCAGAGAACCGCCACGCTGCGACAGGACAAAAACACTCGTACTGGATTAGTATTTTACCCGGTGATCGGGCCACTGAAAATGTCATGTACTAAGCGGGCTTCGGACTCATACCGGTTTGCGGCCCAGAGGTTGAAGACCTCTGATTTAATGGGAACAGCCAGCATGTCAAAAACCAACGAGCTGGGGAGACCCAAAACCCCGAAAAGGGACCAGGGGGTGGGATGTGTGTTATGAGTTACAGGTGGGAATGTGTTATTATAACAGGAACTTCAACAATGACTTTATGGATCATCAGAATGTCCCATGAATCATCACCTGTAAGGACATAATGACTGATGAAAAGTTGTAATAGTCTGTTAAGAGTTAACGTCCATTTCCACAGATTGTCCATTTGATAGTAAAATCATCTGTAGTTGTCTGTGGCCGGTTGTCTAAGTCATTAAAAGTATAAAGAAACATTTATATAGCTATCTTCAATATATTTAATGTGAACTACCTCTTTGCAGTCTGTAATACATAGGAATCACCCAACATCGCGAGCCACAGTCACTCTGAACTGCAATGATTTGGACTTGGGCTTAATTCTGTGAGAAATTGCAACTCTCCCCCAAGGATTCACCTTGAGTGTAGTAACTGGTAAAGCTTTTCCAAGTCACATGGTATCAACACATGTTGATAAATACAGACTCTTATATAAAAGTCAAGGGACTATTTAATCACAATCCTGCCATATTAGTCTCTCTGGAGCCTCAGGTATGTCACCGGTGAAGAATGGCTGGTCACGCTAAGGGTCATCCTGCAAGGCCTCTCATAAATTCCAACACCGTTACCTGTCTTCTGGCACTTACTTGATAACAGTCATTATTGCTCAATGGCCTACAGGCAGAGCTTCAGTGTGGGCCTCATCACCTTTGGGCCACAGCTGGGGAAGTGCTCTCCCAGCTGCTCACCTCTGTTTTTAAAAGCCATAAACCCATGCCTGACAAGATAGCCGAGAGACAAGAACCACAAGTGGTGATGATTTGATATTGTAAAGTGAATTACACCCTCCACCATCCTCCATCAGATGGGACGGTTTCCAGAGGACTAAAGGGATGCGTCCAAGATGAGCAGGGTTTATGAGCGTCCTCAATCACACACCAAGCATATTTGACTCTCACTTTGACCCGAGGTAACGCAGAATGCTTGAAGTCTCTGTTGGGGGTGAGGTGGAGCAATGAAGGAGAGGAGAAAGGGCGGCCATTCGATCTTCTGCGATGCAATTTTTAATCCTGTGGTGAGCGCTTCACTTTACAGTGATAGATTGCAAACAGCCAGTGAGAGTTTCCATGATGATCTTTAAAACTCTTCATCTCAACCATTTTTCAGCCTCCTCACATGGTCTCCCAGGAAAACAAATAAATGCTTAGCCTCCAAACAAAATAATCTGAGACAAAAAACAAAAAACCTGGAGCCTTGGCAGGTTATTCTCACTTGTGCTTCACTTCAGAGGTGTTAAAAGGATTTTGTGGATGTCAACAGGGCAAAGGAGAAGCACCATAATACTCTCCGGTGTGTTTACTTCAGGCAAGCAACTGGTGGGGTGGCATACAGTAGCTCATGGAAAACTGTAAAAGAATTTCTTCAATAAAGAAACACAACAGAATAAACAACCCCCAGCTCCACAGGAGGAGGGTTTTTTTAGTGGTAGGTAATCCATACAGCACATATCTGTACCCACACATTTTTGGACCCCAAGAGTTTGGTTTGTTTGACTAGAAAAATTGGTTCTTTTCAAGAATACAGCACAGTAGCCAGTAAAAAAACACCAGATATGATGAAACTTAAAGTAAGGTGTATTGCTTTTAAAAGTCATATTTAATTGATTACCAATTTGATTGGTCCTTAAAGGGGCCATACCATGATTTTATTAAGCCTTTCTGAGGGAACTATATCCTAATATGTGATCATATATTACCTTTGGAACACTAAAAAACAAATTATTTATGAAATATTAGTTATTTTTCGTGGGTTTTTTCATACCAGAAAGTAAAACGACTCGATTCCTGAAGCTCCGCCTGCAGCTGCGTGTGCCTGTAGTTCAGGTGTCTCATCTCAGATGGTGCACTCCAAATGAATTCACCGGGTTATTCTGCATTCCCATTATTTTTTTACGATTTGCTGTATTTTTTTTATCAATATTCATGTGTGATTTCAAGTCGGACACTTATTTTTCCAATTATTCCAATACCATTTGAATGCAGCATTTCAGTGAAATTGAGTTTTTCCCTGAGGAACATTAACCAATCTGTGAAAATGGCACTAAAATGAAAACAAAGACCACTGTTTTGAAATAAAAATCCAACATATTCTGTTTTTAAGTAATTTTAAATCTGATCTAGAAAATAAACCATCCTTAAGGTCAAATGAAAAAGTAATCAGAATGATTTGAATCTTCATTCACAAAAATATGGATTTTTTTCAATACTGAAATATTCTGATGAATTCATGACCATCATATCAACATAGGTGTGAGCTACTTAGATTTTTTTTTTATTTTTGTTTGTTTTGTTTTATACCTAATTTACTCCAATGCAGTATTAATATTCATCCCCCCCCTCCCAAAAAGCCAGAAAACAATCATTCTCTATGATTAATGGCCTCCACACATTCACATTTTGGACACGTCTGAATACTTTTCAGATATAAACCCATCAAGAAAGAAATCACATCCTGTTTAGTTGTAGATGGAAGACATGTAACAGAAGCCTAAAAAAGAATGCTGGTGTTTTAGGTATGAACTCTATTAATATTAATGATTAACAAGATATAATTGCCAAAATGATTGATAGGACTTTTACGCTGACTTGTTCTCTGGGAAAAAAAAGGGAAAAAAAGATCTGTGACACTGAAGTGAAACATCTTTTCTACGACTAAGCATCCTTATGTGCACTAGTCTCTGCTGGGACCTCTCCATTATCATATGTCATTTAAGCACCGAGGGCAGGTATTATGAATCACTTATGGCCGCTATGACTGTCTTTTATAACCAAATTATAACTAAAACATTTTTCTTCCACAATCACCCAGCATGTAAGGAGCAACTTCAGCCCCCAGCAAAATACATTTTGATTTATTTTCCCTGTGAAAACCTGGGCATTAAGAAAAATGCATATATTATACTTGCCTTTAGTGCCCTGGAGAATGCGAGCGCGAATGCTGACTGAAACTCAGAATAGGGAGTTTTAACCAACAGCGCATCAGGGTTAAACAGCACTGATCAGATGGAGAGGAAAACAAATGCTGGTTGAAGCTTTCATTAAGTGCTGCTGGCTGTGGACATTACGGAAAAACTAACTTCTGCTTTCACATATTTTGTGGCTCAGTGGGTCACTCACAGATGTGCCTTCAGCATTGTTGACTGTTCCTTATATGTTTCTTCAAGCAAATGTATATATTAATAAACTACTACAACTATTAAGGAGGCATTTTATCTTTTTGGAATAGGTGCTGAGTCCTATTTAAAAATAAAATCAGCATCCACCAAGCTGGTTGATAGCTGGTAACAAGCAACTTTGCAAAAAAACTCAAGCAACTTGGGTTTTATGACCATCTTCTTTCCTCCAGATTCTCAAAAAATGAATTCTAAAAGGAATGCAAAACTGACTTTCATCACAAAAGAAGGTTTTGAACTGCTTCTCAAAATGTCAGTCCTTTTAGTCCTGAGCTTGATTTTAAAGCAGCCGATGTCTCTAAAGTTAAAGTGGATTGACAAGAAATACAACCGTTGAATTTCATGTCCTTTTGTAAATTTGAACATTTTAGGAGAGAAGTGGGGTCGCTTTTTTATTTAACAAGCCTCAAAGCCTCAAAACTCACCAGGATCAGTTAGTTTTTCAGCATGCTTCAATCCAGAAGTTGAAGTTACTCCAAGGGTTTTAAATTAATTTTCTATATTTTTTAATATTTCCTAGCTTTCCACTATGTGATTTCAGTTTCAGAGTGAATCTTTTAAATGTTTTTCTCATTACCAAAAAAAAGTGTTAAACTATCAGATTGCTCAGATTCTGTCTGTGCATTACAAAATAGGAATGGACACGTATATGAGTCCTCTGCAAATGCATCTGTATCAGTCAACGTATTTTTGGCTTTTTTTTTTTTCTTTCTTTTGGAAAATTTCAGCTGCTGCTGCGCTACGTTCCAAGTCAATGCGCCCTGGTTTTCCTCCAAGGTTTTCTGGCAGTTGGTCCTAAAAACTACAGCTGAACCGCCCAGCTGGCTCCTGTGAAGGGACTTTGGCCCAAAATGACACAATGTGAAATGAGCACAGGGGCAGGATTGTTTCTCTCAGGGACAATATCACACAATAATGCAGCAACATGTTGTGTAAAAGATAGAAAAAAACTGCAGAGTCAAATTCCATACTCTATATCAAAGCTGCATAGGAGTAAGTTAAATTTATTTCTGGATCTTTATTATTATTTTTTATTTATTTTTAGTAAAACTGAACTAAAAGTATTTATTTTTATTTGTTTAGATTCCTAAAGTTCAAAAACAGGGCTCTTTCAATTTCAAGAGGTTATATTCATACGTACAATATTCCATAGGCCTACTTCTAAAGCAGCACTTAAGGATCTAATTTATTTCTAACTCTAAAACAGCATATTTTGCTAGATATTATATTTTTATTGAAAAGAAAAAAGTGAAATCTACGTGTTGGTTGTCCATATCACCAAATATGTTTAAAAATAGCTGCATTTTTCACATTAAAATGTCCTCATGCCATGTATTTCTGAATTTTTCCCAAACATAAAAATATCCAAATCATGTGTCATTAGTATTCATTTGAAAGAATAAGTCAAAATTTCTAGAAATGTTCATAATAAATGTGTCTGAAAAAGTGTTTTAAAAATGGGTTAAAAAAATAGAAATTACCATGTCTTAGTTTGCCCAATTTAACACGTTTAAGACATTAAATCTTTGGAATATTTTTTTTTTTTAATTTCTTCTCTTAGTTGAGTATTTTTTTAAGATTTAATTATACTTGAATAAAATTATTTTGAAGTAAAGCTACAATTATTTGGCTACATTTTTGGGGAAATTTAGTGTCTTGGTTTAGCATGTGGAAGAATACCTTTTAGTATTGATACATGACCATATAACCACGTATAATGTTTAATACACGTATTTCTCAAACTCTTTTCTCAGTAGAATTAGGAAAACTTTCTTTAAAAAACATTGTTTAAAACTTGTTAAGAACATGTTTTCGCTCCTGTAAGCCAGTGGTCCCCAACCACCGGGCCGCGGACCGGTACCGGGCCGCAGACCCATTGCCACCGGGCCGCGGAAGAATTTAGGGACTT
>NC_050517.1:9305721-9308008 GCF_002922805.2 Oryzias melastigma
AATCAAAATAAAAATATTCTGAAATTTTGGTGAATAAGATATTTTTTGTCATACTTTTGCATCTGAAATTAACATTGTAGTGAGCATAGAGTTCATAAATATTTGGTAAATACAGACACATTTTCTATCTTGTAAAAAAAAAATTGTAATTCTTACATGCTTTGCTAAATTTTATCAAAGGGTTTAAAATGCAAAATTCTTACTCCAAATTAATTGTTTTTACTGTGAATTCTATAAAGTTGTGGTCTTTACGGGGTTAAAACATTACCAAAGCCTTACAACCTCAAGTCCTCCTCACTTTAATCAATAATATAGCAGAACATGGAGCTTTCTGAAGAAAAACCTGCACATCTGTATAAATGACCAACCCAGAAAATAAATGTCTGCATTGCCAATGCAATCATGAAGACGTGCACACTCCTAAATCCTGTCACACAGCCAGTAATGGCCATGTTAGAAATGACGTGCATGGAAGTCAAATAAATCTGCCTGGGATCCTTAAATCTACATCCTTTCCAAAAGAGGTCAACCATACATCACTGAGCAGCCGTCACTGAAGTGCATGAGCAGTTCTTTTCCCTGCAGTGGAGCAGGCCTCTCAAAGAGCCGTCTTGCAAGAAAAGCTTTCAAAGCCACGCATTCATCGTAAATTGCTCACAAAGGGTCACACTTGGCCATCATTCAGGAGATGAATGCAAGCATGCGTGAGGCATTGAAGACATTATCTCTGCCAGTCACTGTTCCGTATGCTTATCCTGCCAGCACTAACATATACAGCAGAGCAGAGTTTATGCGCAGCAAGGCCCCTAAGGAATGGGATGCGCTGTAAATGGCCTGTGTAGCCAACCATAATGTGACCCTGCACATAACTCCCTCACATGTATGGAGAGAAATACAGTGACCTGCACGGGGAGGTCTGCAGAGTTTTCATCCTCTCCCATTCAAAAACAGCTCACTGTCAGAGACATGGGCTTGTATGGAGCATCGAGAATGAATATTGTTGGGCTCCAGGCATGACATGCCTTTTATTTGTATCCTTTTGAAAGTTTCTTTGTTAAACAAAAGTAGAAATATTTTTTTATAATTGAACTTTAGCTGATTGCATGTTATTATGCAGTACATAATCAAGGATGGACCCTGAGGAGATGCAAGCAAACCAAGCAAATAAGTGGAGGAAAAATCCAAATGTTATTACCTCATTTGATTTTGCCAATTTATTCTAATTTGACAGTAGATATTTCAACAACAACTTTCTTTTACTGAACTGACGGGTAATAACGCACTTTTAAGACTGTATACATTACTGATTACTTTTACATAAAATGTCAATGCTGATATCAATCATTTATTGGTGTTTTTTTATATATTTTCCTCTGGCAATTTATTTGTTACCTTAAAACAAATCAAAAACGGAACAGGTTTTTTTTTTTTTTAAACTATTCTTTCCAAAATCATCTTTTCATGTTTTGCTGTGTTTAAGGCTAACATGCACAACAGCTCCTCTGATCACCTGACTGATGGAGCAGTTCAATATCATATTGGCTTTGGCACAAAACACTGGACTGAATCACCTAATAGCCAAAAATATCTAGAAATGACTAACATACTTTAATTATCTAATTTATTAAATAGTGATTGATACTTAAAATCAAAAGTGAATGCCAAAATTGGTGTTGTATGGGTATCGTTACTTGGAAAGTTTCAATATTCCCATCACTATTTAACTGTTACTCTTGTTATCTAAAAAGTAATAGACGGTTGAGTCTCTGTTTTTATCCACTAAATTAATAAAAAGTTAAGCTTAAATTCCTTTTAGATTTCTATCTCAGTGCAGGCCATGCTGTTGCATTCTTTCAAGTGTTAATGCTACTGTAACAACCTCTGTGTGTTGTCTTCATGAATATACAACAGGCTCTACGTGAACTTTGTTTCACCCTTCATGCATGAAAAGTGAGAGTCCCTTTTCAATTACCCAAAGCTGCCTAACGACTGCAGAAACAGAAAACACGCTATCACCCATCTTTAATCTAAGTAAAACAGGTTTGAGTTACACGTTTGCTGCAGAGTCCGAAGCCTTTTTTTTTTGCTCCGGAGTTACTTAGAGGATTGAAGTTAAACAAAGATCATCTACTCATCTGCAGTGACAAGATGCAATACTGGCTTTTATCTTGAATTCAATACAGCACAATTTGTTGTTAAAGCCATTTTCCAACTAAGGTCATTTTAAAGTGCCATACAAAAGACATCAATATAGAAGTTTATCCATTTCAAATTGTATAAAAAATAT
>NC_050517.1:9308091-9316095 GCF_002922805.2 Oryzias melastigma
CGCCTTATATATGGATTTTATCTGGTGGAGTTTACTGAGCCCGAAATTTTGAGAGGTACAAGGTGCTCTGTCAAATGTCAGCCTATTTTTTGTTAGTTCCAAAAGAGGTTGGGTGTTAATGTAAATACGCTAATGCGGTTAACAAGTAGCAGTGTCGCGCTGTTTTTTTTTATGTTAAAAAGAAGTTTGAGAGTTGGCATATTTCACAGTATGCTTTGCTTTTAATGCTATCAGTCTGTTTTTATATGTTGCAAGCAAGGTTGTGAGTTATTGTATACGCTAGCGAGGCCAGTGTGTAGCGGTGTCGGACTGTGTTTCTTTTACGCGTTACTAACAATGTTGGATGTTATCTTTGTTACAGTAACATTTGTTTTAGCTCCATCAGTCTGTTTTTATTTTACTTGTTGCAAACAAGGTTGGGAGTTACTATATTGTGAATATGCTAGCGCGGCTAGCGTGTAGCGGTGTCAGGCCGTGATTTTCTTTATGTGTTACTAATAAGGTCGGGGGTTAGTTTAGTCACAATTTTTGTTTTACAGGTATGAGTCATTTCTGTACATGTTGCAAACAAGTTTGGGAGATACGGTATTGCGAATACGCTAAGGTGGCTAACGCTTCTGGTGTGGTTAACATGTAGCGTGCTACAAACAAGCTCTAGAGTTACTATAAACACAGAATTGAATTTGATATTGAATTTGGGAAACAAGCCTGGAGTTTTTCTACTGACTTTGGACACCCCTGGTCTGGAGCTCCATATGAGTTAATGTAACAATGCATTCATCAGTATAACAAAATGTAAAAATGTCGACAGAAAACTTTTATGTTACATAGCATTAAAAGCGTTAATATAATAATAATACATTTTATTTAGATGGTGCCTTTCTTGGCACTCCGCCTCATAGTACATAAATAAAAGCATAACAACACGACAATAGCATAAAAATACAACAATAACTCAGCATTAACAAACACAACAGTAAGTCAATAGTTAAAATTGAGTAAGTGTCAGGTATTGAATGCACTGAGAAAAAGGTACATTTTCAGGTTTTGGAGAATTGAGAAAGTGAGTCAATATTCTGTAGATCAGAGGGGAGGGAGTTCCAGAGTTGTGGGGCAGAAGCGCTGAACGCTCTACCCCCCATGGTGATGAGATCTTGGAGGAACCAGTTTAGTATAAAAATCCTTCACAGGTTTGGGTCTGAAAGAACAAGAAAGAGGTGGACAGACATGAAAAACAGTATCAGGGATGCCAACTCCAGCCCTCAAAGGTCAGTGTGTCTACATGATGTCCAGATATCCAAGCCCTATGACTGATCACCTGGTTCAGGTGTGTCCACCCAATTAGAACATACTAGAGTAGTGTATGTTGGAATGCAGGAATGTGTCCTTTGAGGCCTTGTGCTAGAGGATCTGTGATAGACACAAGGAAGAAGACAGACGAGCACTAAATCTCTGGAACATCTGTTGTATTCCAATAGAATAAAATCAGTTATTGCAGCAGCAAAGGAAAGAAAGTCACAGAACATCTGTTATAGGGTAAAGATGTGTAACCGCAATGGTGAAACGTCATGATGAAGACAGATGAATTCAAAATCCCATGATATATTACCATGAAAATGAACCAGTAGAATGCCACAAAAACTCCTATATCATTTATCAAATAAATGTTTTTGCTCATTAGTCACCAAATAATGCTCTTTTATTTCTCTCTAGTTCTCTCTTTTTAATAAACTCCCTTCTCTCAACGTCTGGTATTTTATTCTTTATTCCTTGCGAAACCTTTAACCGGAGTCACTTTGTTCATAATAAACAAGAGCAGAGGATTAAGCGCAGATGTCAACAAAGAAGCGCTTGTTGATGTAGCAACTGGCATCAAATTTACACCTCTTTCAAGCCTGGCCAGTTCGCTGCACACCCTCGGATAGCAGTAACCGCTCTGTTTCTTTCTGCCCAGCTGGCACACACAGACAACAACTGTGCTCTTAAAGTTAAAGCTCAGTCGGACTACGTTGGATTGGAGACAAAAAGAAGTCCACAATTCCTAAACCCCAAGTTATTAAATCCTCAGTACTATGGGTAACAATTATGTCGCTGCACAAACGGTCACTTCCTTGTAAACTGTGGCCTCAGTGGCCCTTTGGCCATGAAAGTGTGACTGGCAAGTTCATTAGTTGGGAGGCTTCAGAGAGTGGCAGCTTGCTCGTGGGCACATTAAGGGGCAGTGCGTTGTTTTTAAGTCTGTTCTTTTGACAAGGACAAGGTCCTTTAATGTGTAGCATAAGGTCTTATGTCTGTCAGGGAAAGTGCCAGCGAACAGCAAGACAGGGTTTTTACTCTAACTTCACCAGTGCAGTATGAATTACTTATATTATGACGCAGTATTAGGGCCACCTTAAAAGATGTTTATACATACATAAATGTATAAAATAAAATGCAAAATTTTGATTTTTTTTAAAGAATAAAGTTGTAAGAAAAAATTCAAAATATTATGATAAATAATAAAAAAAATTCACAATACCACGAGAATAAAATTTGAAAGAAAATGTGACAATGTGAGATCCCTGGTGTTAAAATAAAATTGTAATATCATGAAAATAAAGTTGTATATTTTCAAATAAAATAAAGCAGACTCAGTAAGTTCTTCCATGACTCCCATCTGATTTCACAGAATTGTCTGCAACATGTATTTAAGAAGTAATGTTTGATTATCTTTATTAAAACACTTTGAAACTTATATGTAACTTTTTATTTTTTGAAAAGATCAATTTTTTGGATAAAACTATATATTTTTGAAGCATAAATGTATGCCTTTTTTCCCTTATAAATTGTTGAATTTTTTCCACAATTGTTCAATTTTATTCTTGCAAAGTTAGACTTATCATCATTTTAAAATGGTTCTCTCATATATTTCTTTTATTTCTTTTAAGTTGGTCCTAATACTTTGCTGCCCTGATACTGACTAGTGGAGTAAATGCTGATTTTTCAACAATCCTTCGATTTGCTGGTGTTGTCTGGATCTTTAAAATTAGCAAAGAAATTACAGCTTTGAAGGTCAATTGATCAATTCATGTACTTACTGGAAGAAATTATGACTTTCAATTGTAGTCCAGTGATAATGTATCAAGTGGGGCTAGTAATAGTTTTGAGGCCATGTTGGTGTGTTTATGCTGGACCAATGGCTAAAACAGAAAATTCTACTGATTTACGCTCAAGTGATTATTCAGAGGAGAGTCTGTCAATTACATTAAATGGAATCAGCAGAGAAACCACACAGGTGGGAGGAGCTAGATAGTGGGTTAAGCACACACTCTTAACCCGGATTAGTTGAGTTCAAAATTTGCCTAAAATCCCAAATGAGAAAGAACGTTAACATTATGAACGTCAAGAGAAAAAAAAAAGAAATGCTTACTTATTGCCCATTTTTTCCTAACAACCAGTGCTTTCAAACTCTGGGAAAAAATATGATTGAAAAGCAACTTTTATAAGCAATGAGTATACAATTTTACAATAGGAAACTCAGCTTAATGCAAACTCCGATGTAAATGCAAGCCCATGGTCACGCCATCCATTCCCCAGTAGTTAAAAGGTTTGCTGAAACAGGAACGTTTTACTAAATAAATGCTGATTCAGCTACTTTTTTGTAGGAGCATTGGTATCTTGTGTATCTTTAGCTATCTTACTGTTCATTACACAGATGATAAGACCTGCCATGATCACCGTCTTGTTTGCTTGATTGATTAGCCATGTCAGGCAGATAAGTTGTATAAATGTCCCATTTCCAAGTCACCAAGATTAAAAGATTCACGTTCAGCAGTGAGCTTGGCTTTCGGGCTGCAGCTCTGACATCCTGCTGCTGTGACTTTGCCAAAGACCCTTGTTGGGATTGTGTTTGACAAAACAGCATATCTCTATACGTGTATCTGCTTATGACATGGCAAGCGAGATTTTGAGTGTCCAAATGAAAGAGGCTTCCCTGTCACAGATAGATTGGAAGACAAAGGAGGAACGATGATGAATGGCATTCCTCTCTGCTGAGTGTCGCGTTGAACAAATGAATTCAAAGGGCACTCCTTATCATTTCAATGAGCCTTCCCCATGCTATGTTTCGGCATAAATCATGTTAACCTTCTCATTTTCAAGTTCATTCATTTTTAAGTTGCTCTTCCTCCCATCTCACTGACTGTGGGCCTGGCGGATGCATCAAAGGGATCTGATTGCTGAGAATCCATTAAAGCTCAGACTGCTGAATACTGTGTCACTTTCCCTAGAAATGCCAGCTTCGCTCTCTGTCATAAGTCAAAGTTGTCATGTCAGTCTCCCGCTCAGCATGCAAATGACCCTAACGGGTCCGGGTGAATTGGTAGCTGCGGGTGAAGAGAGAGAAAGACCTGCGATACAATACAACTGTAAAAGAGATGATTGATCCCCGCCATGACAGGAACTTACATGAGGTTATTATGACGCTTAAAGCAAGCTCACACTATTTAGTGAAGGACATTTATCGAAACATTTTATTTTTCGTACCTCCAGGTAGAAACATAATTCAGTAATTTCAAAAATGTGTAAGTTGTTGAAACTAGAAAAAAATAACGCAACAAAAAAAAATCGAATAGGATTGTAGAAGTTTTGATCTATTCAGGGATTGATCGTTACACCAATATTTTTAAGGCAGGGATTTTTAGAAAAAAAAATATTTTAAAAAATTAAATTTAATTCTTAGAAATTGTACTATGTCATTCTCTGTCTTGTTTTTGACTGTTCTCTGATTTTAACTAGTTTTTACGGAAAAAAGACTTTAATAATAGATACTGTATGTAAATAAAACTTTTTTTAACCATATCTTAAAAAAACAAACAAACAAAAAAAAAACATAAGGCCCTAAAGGAGGGCTGCCCATTCCTGGTCCTTGAGAGCTACCACCCTGCCTGTTTTCCAGTTACCGGTATGAAGCACAATGCGACAATTGCTTTGTGATATTGGGCTATATAAATAAAATGTAATTGAATTCAAAGCCATGCCATCCTGCCATCCTATTCAGGGACTACCCTGCCTTTGCCCAACAGCAGCTCGGTTTGCTCCTGCAAACCTGTGACCTTTTAGAGGTCAGCGGGTTCTGAAGATGGACGAATGGATGGAACCATGTAACCCTGACAGGGATTTAGCGGGTTCAGAAGATAGACTAGAGTAGAATAAAACTTTATTAATCTCTAAAAAGAGAAACTGGTGTTAGAGATCATCAAAATGAATGGTTGAAATTTCACCTGCAAGTCTGGTTATTTTTCTACACACAACCCAGGCGATCAGTTAGGAGACATCAACCCAACTTTTGACGCAAAAGGAACCAGTGACTTATTTAAATAATATGTATTTGGTTCATTTTCTGTTGGGTTAACATTAGATTCAAACTGTCTTTGCATTTATAAAACTTGAGAAAACACTTCATCCTCATTCGTTCTCTCGCAGAAACATCAAACGGTTCTTCTGTTCCGTTGGACGACTTCCTTTCAGAAAAGTTGTTTTCATCATTTACACTTGAGTGGCTGAGTGACCTCAGTTTGATTTCAGAGGTGAAGTCAGTGCTCAAAATATGTCAAATAAAGAGATAAAAAAGGACAAGTGGGCAAAGCCCATGCTGTCCGCGCTGCCTTTCAGAAACAGAGCAGAACCCTGAATTCACAGTGATCCATCTTTTGTCGTCTGCTATTAAAGTTAGAATACTGGAGTGAGTCTGCACAGTTCCCATTTTTACTAACAACACTGGCTCCTGCAAAGACTCATGGGACTTTCAGCGATAAGGTCCATCCATCCATCCATCCATCTTCTTGACCGCTTCTTCCCTTTCGGGGTCACGGGGGTGCCGGAGCCTATCTCGGCTACTGATGGGCGAAGGCGGGGTACACCCTGGACAGGTCGCCAGTCTGTCGCAGGGCCTCAATCACACACACATTCACTCTCACATTCACACCTAGGGGCAATTTAGAGTCACCAATGAACCTATGAAGCATGTTTTTGGACGGTGGGAGGAAGCCGGAGTCCCCGGTGAAAACCCACGCATGCACGGGGAGAACATGCAAACTCCACACAGAAAGGTCCCAGCCGGGAGTCGAACCGGGGCCTTCTCGCTGTGAGGCGAGAGCGCTAACCACTGCGCCACCGTGCAGCCCAGCGATAAGGTCAACTTCTATATTTCTTTCTATGCAAATGTATCACGGAAAAAGATTCTAAAAGACATATTACAGAATCTGGTTCATTCATGTGCATATCTCAGTAATGAGTATGATAGTGCTGCTAGATTCACTCTAATATGATGCCAAGAAATGTTTTCTTAAAAAAAAAAGTACAACAGAACAGACAAAATTGACAAAATGCCTTTAAGGTCGACTTAATTGTAAACAGGAACTGTGAATATTTTTTTTTTCTATCAAATAGGTTATAGTAGATGTTTTTAGAGAGTGTTGTTTTTAGACAAGACAAATCATTTTTTATATGATACTGTATATATTATTTTGCTTTTATAAAATGGTCATAATTTTTCTGGCATATTTTAAAACTATTTTTGAAGAATTTCTAGGGATGTTTGAAGGTTGTAGCTCTACTGTGGTGAAGTGGTTAGCCGCCTCGCCTGCAGAGATAAAGCCCTGGTTCAAGTACAAGCTGTTAGCAGGTTCTTGTCATGTATGTGTGGGTTTTCTCCAGAAACAGCAGTTTCCTCCTACAGTCGAAAAACATGCTTATGCACAATCAATTCGAATCACGGTTTAAAGTCACGATTTTGATTTTTTTTTTTTCTCAACCGAATGAATTTAAGGTTCTTTAAAGCTAAATATGTTTTCTTTTTGCTCCTTACATCAAACTGTTTGTTTTCCTATTAACAGAAAAGGGTAAATAAAGAATTATACTTAATACTGAAATGATCACTAATACTTTGTTAGTAAGAGGTGTGTTATTTATTTCAACATCCCTATTTATGCTGTAACTAACTTAACTTGTCTTAGACACGTGCACAACTTCAGAACCTACTCTGATAGTGTCACTGGAAATAAAAAAAATACTGCATTAGGATACCAAAAAGTAAAAGGTAACGTCTTTCAAATGTTATTCCTTAACTAATTATTTGTTCCAAACTCTGTAAAATTACTGTCCCATGAACTTCTTTAGTACTGCTTTAGTACTACTGAGAAGCCGTCATGCTTCAGGATTGGTATTTGCGCTGCAAGAAATTAGAAGCCCTCAATGTGTAATGATGTTTGGGGAAAGCGTGTTTACCCGCGTATTTGTGTTTCTTTAATCACGGTTTCACGTATTTGTGGATTTAATTTTTTTTCAGTCATGTGACTCCTCCGGTTTCGTCACAAAAACTCAAACCCTTGGATGAAACTTTTGCTTCCAAAGGTGCTGAGAGAATTTCCCTGAATCTTCCAGGAGGAGAGCGCAGTTGAAGAGCATGCCAGCGCATCCTCTACACACTCACAGTGAGCCTGCATGGAGAAATGGCATCAGCTCTATATTTCTAAATTTAGGCACAGACAATGACATATCGATTTTTACATTTTCTGCAATGACGAACATGTTGACAAGTTTGAATTGGTTTTTAACCCATTCACAAAGTATTGTTACATCTTTAGTTGAGTGATGTGAATGTCAGATTGTGCGGTTGTGTAGTCTATTGACAGACTGGCGAGCAGTTCAGGCTGTACTCCACCTTTGCCAAATGTAGCTAGGATAGGCTCCAGCAACCCCATAACCCCAAAAGGGATTCAGAGTTCAGACAATTGATAGATAAAAGTTCTAAGATTAAGAATGTAATACTTGTTAAAGTATAAATATATTTGTATCCGCATGAAGCATGATTAGACGATTTTAAAAAAAAAAAATGCAATAAAACCATTAACCATTTCCGCACTTTTCTCTATCCTTGATGGTACCTGATGGTTCTGATGATTTGTTGTTTTCATCATTGCAAATGCTGAAACAAGGAAAGAGCAAAGGGAATCATTTAAGCAA
>NC_050517.1:9316417-9338494 GCF_002922805.2 Oryzias melastigma
CCATTAACCATTTCCGCACTTTTCTCTATTCTTGTTGGTACCTGATGGTTCTGATGATTTGTTGTTTTCATCATTGCAAATGCTGAAACAAGGAAAGAGCAAAAGTGAATCATTTAAGCAAATTTGTATTTTTGCTCTACTATAAATTGTCTGATAAAGTGCATTCAATTAGGACCAAGGCTGCAAAAGTTTTAACTTTTTTTTTGGCTCTAAGAGCTCAAGCTGCAGTGCTCCTATCTGTCTTTGTTTAAGATAAGCGGTTTCATCCAGTGAGAATCTCTATCTCTCGCACTGATCAGGGAAAGCCAAAGGTTTAAAAGGATTCTGTAATTCGAGAGAGACCAAGGAGTACAGACTATTAGAAAAAGAAGCCACATCTTTTTTTTCATCTTTTCTTTTTTTTTTTTTTTTTAATGGAGGTGTATGGTTCATGCATATTCTGTCTGTAATGTCATAATTAGATTGACAACCATTGACTTGAACTACTGAACCAGGTTTACTTTTATTTCATTATGGGATCTTAATAGGTGTTAAACAAATATTTTAACAAAACCAACTCTGACTATTTTTAGCTGCTTGAAACTATTTATCCAAGTTCACACTGCTCTCGGCAACAAGCGACAAACGGCTACTTTCAATAAAAAGTCACTGTAAACATGGGTTTTGGACTTCTGTATTTAAAATGCTCATATTCACGTGTTGCTAACGCAAATTTTTTAAAACCCCTTTTGGGATCCATGTACAGAATGGTTCAACCAGGTCAATCTTTGACCAATCAGGGATGTGGATTTGGTCGCGACGTATGGATAGGATCCCTGTTAATTCACAGAAACCGTTTGAAAATTAATCATAGAGGAGAAATTAGTAATTGTGGTTAAAACTTTAGTTATTATGACATCCAAATTCTTACAGCCTCTCCCTTGCCCTAAATTTGCCCTTTAAATGGAGAGATATGGAATCTCAAATTCAGACATTAACAATAGTCGCTGGTCAGCTACGTTTGCGTGGAGCTGGTAGCACTTTATAACTTTAAAAAGGTTGTGGCGAAACAAAAAATCATTTACATTGAAATGTAAACTTTTGTGAGTCAGCTACATAAAGAAAAGCGCTTCTCATTCGTGGCAAAGTGCGATGCAGAACCCCCTCGCGGCGAAGGGGCGGAGACCTCTCCACTCCCTAGCCCTTAAAAAAAATTATATCAGACAACATTACGCCTCCAAATGCCCCACAATGGGAGGAGTTGGGGAAAAATTTGAATTCAGCCCAAGTCTTTTGTTTGTCAGAATGGAGCCATTAAAGAAAAAGTCTGGAGCAAGATTTGTGAGATTTGTACAGCTTTGACATTTTGCACCAGGTGGACATGCCCTAATAAACAGAAGAAAAATAAAAAAAACGTACCAGCTATATGAGTGTTCAGGAATGCACGTCAAATGCCAGTTTCTACATAGCTTTACAATACAATACACTCCAGTCATGAAATGTAGCATAGAGAACTACATTTGAAACATGCCATTTATATTGTATTGGAGCTTGGAAGTAACTTGCCCAATACTGTTGATGACTGACACTTTTGATGGCGACATAAAAAGCTGAACACTGCATGGTTTCCCTCTTAATCTGCCAAAATGCAAATGCATGACGGATCAATACCACAGCAAATTTACTTCTCTTCCTGCTGATTTAGCAGTTCTTTGAAACATCAGGGGGCTGTGAAGGCTTTTTTTCTTCTCTTTATTTTTCCTGCTAGTGAGAAAGAAAAGCTGTAACAAAGAGATAACAGGAGGCAAAGGTTTCATTTGAGAGCTGCCAGATACGTCTTCAGTGGGCAAGCTCAAAGTGACCCATGAACCCTGTTGTGGTGAAGACGTCAAGCCTTACATGTCAGAGCAAACGCTGCTCCTGGGATTTGCTTAATGAGGCAACAGGCAAACAGTTTTGGCATTATTCACTTCAATATTTTTCTCTCTTTTTGTTTTTTTTCTGTGTGTGTGTATATAAAGCAAGTAGAAAGTTGAAATGCGGTCAAGCAAATGACAGCATAGTGGTATAAGGTCTGAGGCAGATGCTTTGACTGCCCCCCATGTTGTCTCACCAAAAAATAAAAGAACAAGTTAAGTATATATATTTTAATTAGAAAAACAAACAAACAAAAAAAAAACAGACCAATAAATATAAGCATACAATAAAAAGTTTTCAATGTATTTCTATAATTTAATCAGGAACTCCTTTTAAATTTGGGTGCTAGCAAAAATAGCTATCTAGGTGAAAGGTGTCCACACAAGAAAATTAATTACTGATATTCAACCCCCCCCCCCCCAAAAAAAATTTAGATGCAGGCCAGAATGCTTCAAAAACACACTATCTTAACTAAAACGGGCTTTTTGTAACATCCAACATATTTTGCAGTAGCATAAATCCGTCTTAATTTACTGCTGTTAGCTAACTTTCGCTAACTCACTGACTAATTCGGAAACAATATATTTATTGCTCTGAAATGCATTATTGCTGGATTTTAAGGTTTTAAATTAAAAATAAGCCAAATGCAGAGAGCTACAGTCAATGCAACTAAACATATTTTCAAAATAAAATGTCAGTGAAGCTTCCCAACTTTAAAGTAAACCTTTCAAGTGTTTTTATGTAAAAATTTGCTTTAACACTGGAGCTTAAGCATTTACATTCATTTGGTTATAGTAACTCTTGAAGACTTTAATACAATTATTGTAATTATCCAGTAAAAAGACATAAATATTGCAAAAAATATTAAAAATAATCTTGGTTTGATCTGTGAATTGTTATATATAATTTAAATGATACTTTGAAAACAAAAACATTTGCAATAATTCCACTGCAAATGCTGTAGTAGTTTTACTGTATTTGAAGTACAATACGCAAGCAGCTTTATTTTGTTTTCTTTAAAAAAGCAGTTTTAGTATGAAGAGAACTAAAAATGGTTGAAGGAAGAAACACATTTGTCATGGTCGACGCCCCAAATGTCCTGAAATCAGCTGAGTAGATGGTGATTGATTGAGTGAAGTGACAGAGTTGAGCTTGCTGTAGTGTGTCTTATTGGACCACATTTGTGCTCCAGTGTGTTGATAATAACTCGAGTGAAGAATTCTCTGTCAAAATTGTTTGGGGCCCTCGGAGTGTAGAAATTCACCCTTTATGGTTTGTGATTTCTTTGTGTGTGCAGGTAGTGTTCTTGTTTTCACAACATTAAAGCACTTTGGTGTGTCAGACATGTGTGTTGTCTTGGTGTGTGGTTGTCTTTTGGAATAATTTAAGTACCATATCCACCTTTGCACATGTATAGATATTTTATGAGACTGTAAGTAATTGCATGTGGGTCCAAAACCATAGAGGCAAATCAATTTGCTTGGATTGGTTTTGCGCATGTGTGCATTTGCATACAGATATGTCGCCTATAATGGCTTGTGCAAACAATAGTTATTTGTTCTCTGTTTGTGCTGTACTTGAGTGTGTGGATGTATGATTGTGCACAAAAATCCATGCCCTTTGTTAGCAACTACACAAAACATTATTCATGTCAAGCCTCAAGCAATTCATGTTGTTTTTTGTCTACTTTGTAGGTTCACTTATTTTGGTTTTGTTTCCCTGTAATCCCCCCATCCTCCATCTTTTGTCCTTCCCCTTTCTTTTGGCCATGTTTTCTTTACTCCACCCCTCAAATTTACATTGAAACTTCCTTGAGTCCTGAAAAGGGAGAACCCCAAAGGCTCTCCCAGGGCATCTGAGACATAGTCTTCCTCAACGTCTCCTGACATGGAACACACCCGAACAATACCCAGGGAGGAGTGTATATGAGCCACAGGTATAAACTCCAGGCTCTAGGACCAGTGTCCTACATGTTTTTCAAATAATTGGCCATTGTAACTCTTCTTTGGCAAAACAAACCTGACTCAGGTAATCAGCAGCAAGTAGGGCCAGGATTCTGGAAAAAAAACAGCAGGATGCCGGCCCTTGAGACATGGAGTCCGATACTTCTGGTATACAAGACATCCAGAATAGGCACTCAAGCAACCTCAAGGGACCTCAAGGGACCCCTCTCGACCTACTGTCCATAAAGTGCTGTGCTCTAACTACAGGAGAGGAATCCCACTACCCACCTTGGTATGAAAGTCTACTAGAGAGGAGAATTTGTCCGATTGTCAAACCACTGATCAGGAGGAACAGTTTCAGTTTTGTCCCAGTAGCATATCAGCTCTTCACCAAAGCCTCGTTTCCACTGATCGGCCTGGTATTTTGAGTGTTTCCATTGTAAATGGACCCATTAGTACAAACCCGTACCTCTTGGAGGCCCCCATCGGTTGTAGATCCATAAAAAAAGGTGAACGAGTGGTGTAGAGCCCCCGTAGCCTCTTGTTGATTGGCTGAAAGTGATGACGACATTAGAAAGTGCCAATATAACAGTCATTTAAGCTAACGCTAACAAATTTTGCAAGCATTCGGGTTTTTGCAGTTTCCTGTGTACATTTTTTGCTTCAAGTCTATATTGAAAATGTCAAGGCTTGGTCTGCGGTGGAACTGCTAACATTCATTGCTGTCCTTGGTGTGATACAGGATGAGTTAGTGGCATGCTAGCGGTCTACATCATGCATGCACCGTGAAAACAAACCAGTCAGCGGAAGCGAGGCTTAACTGAGTGGAAACACTTGCCAGAATTAACTGGACCGTACCGCTACTTACCGGACCGGACCACTCAATGGAAACAATGTTAAGGTGTTCTGTTTGAACACCTTAACATGGCTCAATGAGATATATATAAATATGGTATATTGGATCTAAGGGTCATCTAGAACCAGACTAGGAGTTTGGTTTGGGTTACCACCATTAAGAAGGATCCCCCTTTGACACCAGCTTTGTTCATCATTTTTATGGGCGTAGTAAAGTTGAAAAAAAAGGGGTTTATATAATATTGCAAACTGTTTACTTAACATCTGTACAACTCAAAATACTTCAAACTGTTTTCTCAGCTGCTGGGCAAGACAAACAAAAAGAAAGTCAAGGAATTTTTTTTTTTATATATAATTCTGTCTAAATTCTAAATAATTACCCATGCATCAAGTACGTATTATGAATATATAAAATACTTTCTTATTGTACTTTGATTGTTTTGGGTGTTTAAACATTTTAATGGATGAACCTTATATCTAAAGATATTTAATGGTTTTATTTAAAAAAAACGTTTTTGAATAATTATTCCAAAATAATTGTTTATTATCAGTATCTAAATGTATTTGATTTGAAAGTAGACACACAACTCAGGTCAACCAAAGAACACAGTGACTCTTGCATTGTTGTATTTTGTTAATTTGTCAATAATTATGACATATCTGCTAATTACGCCTAAGAAAACAACTCAGTTCCATTTGTATTAATATGCTAATGAAGTGCTAATGCATAAGTCACTTTAGATTGCGACATTTTGAAGTTCTCCATGGCTCTCTGTAATTTACAAATTTATTTAATTGAAACAGTTTTTACTGCAAGAGCTTAGATTAGCTATTCATAAAGCACACTGCAATTAGCATCTCTGTGAGAATCTGCAGTTCCAAAGCAGCTCCTCCAGACTCCACTGGAACACCGCAGCTCTGCAGACGGAGGAGGAAAGCAGGAATTAGTCTGAAGAGACGGGGAGTTTCAGTCTGTGCTGTATATATCAGCACCTCCGCAAATATTTTCAGATTTGACTCTCAATTCTAGTGAAGTGTTGCAAATGTTTTGTTTACATTTTGAAACTCATGGTAGAAGTTGGACATATAAAAGCAGCTAATACTTTGTTTCATTTTAAAGTTTTATATTACTGCAAGCGAAAAATCCAAGGTTCTTGTGCAAATATACACAGTAGTGATTCTCCTGCACCTCACCGTACATTTTTTGGCACGTAAAAACTCAATCACACTTTCAACGATTAAAGCAATCTTAGTATAAAAACGTTTGGTTCATTTACGACATTACTGCTTGCACTTTTAGTATTCATAAACTTTATAGTTCTTGAAATATTGAGCAAAATATGCCCCTTAGGAAATGAATGAGAAATTGCTCAAGTCTTTCAAAAACTTTGTGCACTTTGAAAGTTGTGAACGTCTACATATTTTCAGCTACAGACACCATTCAATCTTTAAAATGTTCAGCAACTACTGAGGTCTTTTAGGGTAATTTGGGGTGTAGATTTTAAGTTTAGCAATATGCTATCTGTTTTTGACTGATTTAGATAATTTTCCAGTTTTTTATGCCAATATGAAGTTCAGCTAAAAATGTTTAGAATAATGCTAAAATATTGGCAAAATTTGACTTTTTTTTGCAGTTTTTAGGATAATTTGTACCTAATTGAATATTTTAGCATTAAGCTAGCTGTTTTGGCAAAATTGGACATTTTTCTATTGTTTAGGCTAATTCGGACTGTAGGCTAATATTTTAACATAATGTTAGTTGTTTTGGGAAAATTATACATTTTTTGCCATTTTTTTAGGAAAATTTGGACTTAATTTAATATTTTAGCAATATGCTAGCTGTTTTGGCTAAATTCAACATTTCTTTCCAGTTTTCTTAAGATAGCTTTGGAGTTTAGATAATATTTTAGCATTTGCTATCTGTTTGGGCAGAATTAGACATTTTTTACAGTTTTTTACAATAATTTGGTGTTTAGATAATGTTTTAGCATTAGGATATTTGTTTTGGCAAAATTAGACATTTTTCCATTTTTTTTCCCGGCTATTTGGCATTTAGCTAGTATTTTAGCAAACTTTAGGCTTCAGTATATTCAGCTATCAGCTTCAGCATTTTTAGCTAGCTATCAGTTTCAGTCTTTCACCTATCAGCTCTAGCATCATCAGCTGCCACGTTCAGCTTACAGAATTTACAGTAGCATTATCATAGGTGATGTTTCTATACTTTTTTAGAATTCAGAATTTCAGACGTGGTTCTTTAAGGCTTGAAGTTCTAAACCTGGACTGTATAGTGAAAGTGCTGTTGTTTTCATGGCTCTGAATATGTGACTTGAATCCTTTCCATCCCTGAAGAAGCAATGATCGGTCATCACAGCTGTGCTACCAAACCCTTCAGTGGTTTGATGGTTTAGCCCCCAATCCAAGCCTTGATGCTAAGAAGCATTGGGCCCTTTTTATTAGTCTGAAGCCTTAGTCACAACTGCCCTCACAGCTATATGTGGGCTGTCTGCTAGCGAAAAATTGGCAAATATGAAGTTTTGCTGGGCAAGTGGCCAACACAACTGGTGTGTGAATGTCGGACGGGCTGTAGGCATGTACTGGCTGTCACGCCTCTGTCAGTCTACACCAGGGCAGCTATGGGTACATCAGTATCTTACATCACCAAGTATGAATGAGGAGTCAATAAATAATGGATTTACATTGTAGGCTCTTTGAGTGTAGTGGAAAGCACAGAAAAATATGATCCATTATTATTATTATAAGTGGCATTTACTTTTCTACCTTCCTTGAAGGTCTAAAGTGCTTCGCATTCCCATTCACTCCCACATTCACATACTAATGGTTGCTCCACTGCCGAACACTGGCGTCAACTTATTACCACTAGAGACTATCTAGGGTTCAGTGTCTTGTCCAAGAACACTTCGACTCAGTATCTGTCATTATATGTGAAAGAGGACAGGGCAAAAAATTGAATTATTCATTTTTCCTTCATGATTAATTTTAAATGGTTGATACTGCTGTAATTTAAAAAGGGACGTCATCCATACGTCAGTACCAAACCTGAGACCCCGATTAGTCGAAGTTCTACCAGGTTTACCTTGCAATGTGGGTTCAATAGTCACACATTTGTAGGTAGAGCCAGAAAACAGTCTTAAAACCATGCGTAGGGAGCCATGGATGTTAGCTTGTTGACCGTGGACGCACAAAGAGCATATTTACAAACATTTACATTGACTTTTTGTTGGAAGTGGTCGCTTGAACACGCATTGCAGAGGGTGGTATGAATGTAGCTTTGCTGTTAAAAATAAGGAAATTCGATCATTAGAGTAAAGCTTGCGTGGACATCCAACAGAATCTTATGTATCACATGCACATACCATGCGTGCAGCATTTGCGCCTGGTCAGTAAGGAGCCAAGACGAACACCTCTCTGATAACTAGAATGTGGCATAAGGATACTGTACTTATTACACATACTACGTAAGTGTGGGCACCTTACATTATCCTTACAAATACTTCACAATACACTTACCACATGCACGAGAATATACTTTCCATTTTTATGACATACCTTAAGGTGGCTGTACGAACACAAGTGGTCCCCTTAAGAATCAGCCCTTCCTCTCTATGATCCTTCAAAAGGCCTGGACAACCAAGAAACCCACAGCACCTGTACAGGTCAACCCCTGAACAGATGCAGGTGACTAAGGCTTTTTATAGGATCTCAATGTAGATTTAACTCAAAGCTTCAAGAAAAAAATGTAACGTTGAAGCCACAAATGAAAAGAGATTAAATTTTTAATGGATGCTTAAATACAGACTTGCACTTTTGTTGTTGATACAAGTGCCAAGTTTTGTCGACTGAAAAAATGTGTTACTGGCAGTGAAAACATGTGTTACTGGAAGCTCTTCAGGTCCACACATTGCAGTTTAATGAAAAATGAATAAAAACAGAGAAATACACATGACCTGCTATCATTTAATGATTGCCATCTATTACATTTTTCAGGCCACAGAAAGGTTGCAGCGCTGTCAAGTGCAGGATGACTGCAGGACCTGCCGGCCATGACAGCCCTCCCGTAACGATTCTAATCAGGAGCTCATTATGTCTCACATGCAGAGACTACTCAATCACATCCATTGATTAATTAAGTGCCAAGGGCATTTTACCACCCGGGGAAAAATATGATCCCTTGGGACACAATGAAGGTCCGAGAGCAATTGTCTTTGCAAAAGGATGGTTAGTCTAATTTTAGGATGTCCATATGCTTTATAATTAAAAGCTTCTAACGATCTCAATAAAAAAAAGATAATTAACTTCAAGGACAGATGTTTTTCTGGGATTTTTTGATGATGGTTGGTTTTACACATTCATGTGTTAAGTCAGCAGGAGAGGAAGGGAAAGGATTTGTACGAGCCAGCAACTCAAAGCGTGTAATGCAGGCTAATCCTCCTGCACTTCTTCCTCTGTGAGGACTGGAACTGTGAGGGAGTCCCAGTTTGATCTGACTCAACCCACAGTAACAGCTGACAACATTCGGTCTGCACCCAGGACAGCTACCTTACTTTAAAACAATTACCTGCATGACATTTGAATTGCTTAGGCAGCTTTTTGTTCTCCCGTCTCATACTTTGGTTGTACTTAAATTGCACATAAAAGCAAAAATAATAGGTGGCATGAATGAAAAGGTTTTCAACCATTCAGTGTGAAGGTTGTGGTCTGATAATGCACATTACAGTATGTTTGATTGCTGAGAAAAACTTCACTCAAGGCTTCAGTCATTATTAAACATGATCATTTTTCTAATTTTCAAAGAACCAAAAAATGTAATTTTAGCTTGTTAAATTGTGTTTGTCTTTAAATAACTTTAGACAGAAAAGGTCTAACAGGGTTGTTCAGCTTATTTCTAGTTTAACACTTTTGCTATACAAAGTTACACCATCACTTTTGCCAGGTAATTTTTACCTGATATAATATACCAAATAAAAAGTATTTCTCCTAAAAAAAAACAATCAAAATATGACAACACACAATAAATTATAGTAGTTTTTTTCCAACTGTACTATATGTAAAAAAAATGGAAAAAAAAACAGGAAGATCCTAAAAACATGCTAGAAAATTACTGATAAATTGGAAATTTGATAAGAAAAAATTACTAAAAAAAAAAAATAATGATACTGGAGACTTGGCCTTTGGTCCACCCATTCCTGGGACATGTGAGACTTTACCCAGGGACCCATGACACCCAGAAAAATGAAACTTATTGAGATCATGTAAATACTTTTGTTCAGGTAAAAATCCCCTGGCGGCAGCGCTCCAGAGTCCTCTCATTGTGAAATCATGGTTTCCTCCAGACACTCAGGCTTCCTCCCACAGTCCAAAAACAAACATGCTAGAAGGATCAGTGTGTCTAAATTGTAACTTTAGGGGTGCCTTTGTGTGGCCTTGCTATGGACTGGTAAGCTATTCAGGGTCTATTAGACCTTCTCACGACAGCACCTTGGATATAGGCTCCAGCATCCTTGTGTCTTTGCACAGAGAAAAGCTGGTATAAAGATGAATGGATGGGATCTTTTAACAATAACCTTTTAACTGCATGTTCAACCAATCGATGGGGAGCATTTAGAAAACCAATTATTGAATCATTGATTATGTACATTACTCCCCCAAGGCATTTTAAATTATTCGGATTGGCCCAAAAAAAAAAAAAAAAAAAGAAAGAAAAGAAAGGGATTGTACATCTTCAGTCATGTTAACGTGCATACATTGGAATCCTTCTATATTATTTGTTAAAATGAAAGCTAATATACACAAAAGAGATTTATAGTATCGTAATACCCTGTGACTTATTAAAGAAAGAATTAGGGAAATAGAGTTTACATTGGGTTGATTACTGCTGTCTTTGTACAGGATAAATGACTTACAAATAATTTAAAATAAATTAGAATAAAATGTATTCTTGACAGTTATTGTACTACTTTTTTTGTTAACTGATACACCAACTTCTCCACCCTGAATAAACATATAACAATTACAAACCAATCATCCAAAGAGGATTGATCTTCTTGTACCCCAAAGGAGCAAAACCCAGACATAGAGCTTTTAAAGCAAAGAGGTATTATTTAACAAACCAACAAATATTATTGATTTAGTCTTGGTTGGGTTCTTAAAGGAATGAAATAAAATATATTGACTTTAAAGTATTGCCTTGATTGAGTCCTTTATCAAGAAGTGTTATTTTATGTTTCTTCCAGAGAGCAGAAAATTCTGACGGCAAAAAATGTGAAAGGTTTAAAATGGAGAAGAGGCTGGAGAGAGTGGCAGAAATCCTGGGTGGGCCATTTGTGTGGTAATGAGCGTAGGCTACTTGACAAACTGCAGCAAAGTACACAAATTAAAGTGTGCTAGCCAAGATGATCTATCTTACAACCCAGCGGAGAATACTCTCCCTCCTGCCCGTCTTCTGAGCATTGTGTATTTAGCAGTGACGGCTACTCTCTAATGCAAACCATAGATCATAAAAAATGTCCCAAAAAATATTTGACTCAATATTTTGTGTTGTATTAGATATTTCTATGACACTGGAGGCATTATCTCCATTTAACATCAACCTTTTGGTTAGAAATAGATTCAGGAAAAGCAAAAAGACCAGGTGGTAAAAGCGTAAAACACTAAAATTGAGTAAATCCACATTACTCGTGGGTCAAAATGTCAAAGTCTGTAGAAAAATATATTTAAATGAATTAGGAAAACAGAAAATTCCCAGGAAAAAAAAAAACTCCCAAACCCCCTTACATTAGTGAAAGAAAAAGGTTTACAGAGTGAAAAACAAATCACTTCCAGGAGATCATAATAAACACATTGGGAAATGTTTGCTTTTCACCAGCTTTACTGACTTATGGCATGTAAAGACGCAGTGAAGCATGTGTGTGCTGTTTTCTCTGCTTACTTTCTGAATTTATTCCTCAGGAATTCAAAATTCCTCTGAATGGGTGACAATGCTGTCATTGTGGCACGCTGTCTGATGGGATTGGACGAGTTGTGGTTCAAAAGTTGAATCAATCAAGCGAGCCCTGCCCCCACCAGGGGGGCCTTTGATGTAGAAATGCTTTGGACTCCTTTTAGGTGAACCAAATACTTTCTCCAGCTTCTAACAATGTAAATGATCAAATAAATAGCGCTTTCTACCCTCCTTCGAGGGCCCAAAGCGCTTTACAGTCGCAGACCCATTCACACACACATTCACACACTGGTGGTGGTCCCGCTGGCAAAAACACGGGCGCAAACCTTCCACCAGAGGTAATTCGGGGTTCAGTGTCTTGCCCAGGGACACTTCGACACATGGACGGGCAAGGTGGGAATTGAACCCAGAATCTTCCGATCAGGAGAGGACCGCCCTAACACTGCACCACGACCGTCCAACTATAAATAGTGATCTATAATCTATGAAGTAAAAATCTCCATTGTAACCTTAAAAAAAAAAAAAGCTAATGTTGGTATCCTATCTGTTTTTCCTATCTAACTAGCTTAATAGCTGCATTTTTTATTGATTTTGAAATATGGGATTTTTGACAATAAATCTGCCAAATGGAAATACGTCAATTTTGAAAAAACTTGCATTTACCAAAAAGCTGTTTTTGCACTTGGAGGAGGTAGTCTTTGAGGCGTATTTAAATCGACTTATTTCACAAAACTGTAATGGAGACACTTTTTTTCAAATTAAAAACATTCTCATTCCCAAGTGGTCACATTTTGACAGAAAGTTGAAGTCCCCCTATGACAATTCTTTTTGGTAAATAATCAAAAATCTCAAATTGCATGTTTAGACAATCAGAATCTGGAATCACAAGATCCAGCCAATCAGCAGTGAGCATTACAAGGCAAACTAGAAAACAAGTAGGAGGGTAGAGCAATGGGTCAAGGAGTCGACATTTTAAAACCTACAATGGTGCAACCAGACATAACTATCATGTAAGCTTGTTTTATTTTTAAGTTGTTTAAAGTTATTGTAGAAATTCTTCAAACTGGAAGTGTTTCAAACACAAATCTGACCAAAGTCCTAAGAGTTTTTTCTTGTATTTTTGCTGTGTTTTATTTAGCATTACTGTGACTCACTGAAGTTAAAACTCCCAGTTTGTTAACAAAATCCATATTGTTTAAATTGTTTTTTTCATCAACCCCATAAAAAAGGTTTAGAGCCTTTAATGCTTTTATAGTTATCCTCTGTATTTAACCAGATTTATTTCTATGTATCTCCTCTAAAGCCATCGTTTTAAGCCTTTAAAAACACCATTTAAAATCTGTGAGTTCATCTGGCCAATTTTCTCAGTATAAAAACAGAAGTATTTCATTTTGGAGAGTTCAGTCGAACCTCTCGAAATTACAGCATGGACAGATTCCATGTAACATTTATCATTTCACGCCAGAGCCCACTCTGAACTCCCATCCACCCCCTCTGCTAAAAACGCTGGTGTGACCTTCACCTGACTGGTATTTTAAAAGAACATTTAATCAATAAACATCATTGAGTTTGGCTCCAGCATTGAGGTCACAAATCTGACCATGTATGACTACCCCCACCCCTCTTAGCTTGAGCTCTTTGATTGTTCCCATGAACTCCACTTTTGTGTTGAACTCAGATTTTTGTTAATCTTAGAAAGTTGCTTTTATTTTTTTTAATTACTTGTAATGATGCATCAAAAGCGGATATTATTTATTACTTCTTGCCAAACTAACAAATTAAAATTAATCAGAATAATGTATTAGCTGCTACTGTTTACTGATGGTGTTAAATGGTTACACACATCTTAAGCAGAAAGGGTTTTTTGTGGTTTAGAAGCCCACTGTGATACACCGATCATTTAACCCTGAGAGTATTCCTGTTTCCTCGTCCCTGCATAAACATACCGCTATAAATGCATGATGATAGCTTTAAACATTTAATGTACGCAGTGAAAAACGATCTGACAGTAGCTGCAAGTATGACAGCAATACTTTCTCCACATTGATGCTATTGCAGATCATGTTAACAGAAAGTCAATGCCATCAGTGCAAGGAAATGTGAAATAATGGTGTCAGCAGGGACTTCCTGAAATATTTGGACACTATATCAGGTCACTTCTTCTACAGTTCAAGCATAAATGTACTTTAACTTCATCCATCCATTTTCCAAACCTGCTTAATCCCTTTTGGAGTGAGGGATGGTGGAGCCTATGCTAGCCTCTGTTGGGTAAAGGAGGAGTACACCGTTGATGGTTTATCAGTCTATCACAGGCCCACACAAAGACTTGTAATCGGACACCCATATTCACACTTAAGGACAATTTACAATCACCAATGAACCAATGGAAGCTTGTTTTGGGACTGTGAGGAGGAACCTGCAGTGCCTGGAGAAACCCCACACGTGTACACAGATAAAAAAGCAACCTATACAATGAAAAGTAGGAGTGTAAGAAAATATAGATTCTGTGAAACATCATGATTCTTCAATTGTCAATACTTTGTCAATATCGATTTGGAATGCTGTTAGGAAGATAATCATTTGTAAGCAAACATGTAGTTTAGAGACTTAGTTTTGTGTTCCAATTAAACCCCTGACCCCTAGTTGGCAGCACATCACAACAAGAGATCTCGCGAGAACTACGTCTGTTAAGGTACATTCACACCGAACGTGATTCGCATGACCCGTCCATCTATCTCCCGCTCAAATCGAGCTGCTGCCAGACCGCTGCTCCCATCGCTCAAATTCCGTCGAAGGACTTCATATCGCTTCAATTCGTATGTGTACCATTGACTTAACATTGAAACTGGCCACCTCCGCCCTACAAATCACGGTCGATGTGAATGCACCTTTTGATGTGAACTCATGAGTCAGTTGTTGTTGTTGTTATATAGTGAGACGTACAACTTGGTTTTAATGATGCAAAATAGATTCAAAACATTTAAATAGACAAACTGTTTCAAAAAAAGGCGGCCACATTTGATTCTTAAGGGGTTAAAAAAATAGTAAAATGTTGGTGCTGTCCTGTAAAATATCGGAACTTGTTTTGTATTGTGATACATGTATCAGGATACTATCATATTGCCAGACTCTTGACAATACACAGCCCTATCGTAGACCCTGCTGGGATATGAACCAGGATCTTCTTTCTGTGGTGCGAACCACTACCCCACCAAGGAAAATGTTGTTATGGGTTGCCCCTAAAAAAAAAAAAACTATTTCCGACAACCCTAGAACTACAAACGCTCCTTCAAATGGAGGGATAGGGAGAAGAGAAAAATTTGGATTAGGGCTAAATCTCACATTTATTTATTTATGTCCTCCCTCTTGAGAAAAATGCTAGTAGAACATGCTAAAAACACCAAAAGTATGATTTTCATTTAACTTTTGTGTTTAGATTCTTTTGACTACTGTAACTCTTCATTTGTGTACACAATTAACATAATTCCAACAGGTTCTGAAATGGAGAAAAGCAGCTTGTGCAGGTGTGAAACATTTTACAGTAATAAAGTTATCACGCAATCAACTAGGGCTGGGTTGAAAAAATGGATTTGAATCGATTTAAGCTTAATAGATCAATAATCGATTCACAAAATATATAAATCGATTTAACACACAAAGCTAAAGTCTGCTAGCTTGATGCTAACGCTCAATTGAGCTAATGCTCGGTTGACCAAAAAATACATTGCTGACTAAACACATCTTTATTTACTTACAGGCATTAATTTTCTAAACTCTTTAAAAGAAATAACTTTTAAAGTAACTATTTGTGGTCTAAAACTTCATTTTTTTCCCCCTCATACTGTTGCCTTCTTCTTGAATTAAGTGTATTTCTATAGCGCGATCGCCACCTAGTGGCCAAACTGAAACGTCCTCAGGAGAAGCAGCACTGTTTACAATGTTCATGATCTGAACATTTTTGTTAGAACTTCTCCTTTAGATAATCCATCATATAACACTGTATGATATTAAAAATCTCAGTATTTTACTAATACATTTTACAATATGTGAACTGTATCAGATTAATATAAATATATTTAAATTAAAAAATAAAGTTTTAACGCATTTCTGAACAAATGTGTATACATTTGTAAACTTAAAATGGAATTGAAGAATTGAAAAAAAATCGGAATCAAATTGATTCAGGCTTTAGTAAATCGAATCAAACAGTTTCTAGAAATTATAACCGATACCCACCCCTACAATCAACAATGATCGCATAAGCGTTTAAAGATGAACGATACATTAAAGGGCATGTGTTATTGAGATGCTGTCGCTGGTGTTAAAAGGCCAAATAAATTGTTGGATTCGCTTTGTGTTAATAGCAAAATATGTATGTCAACTATATATATATATATATATATATATATATATATATATATATGTATATATATATTGATGCATCATATTTGTCAAATTCAAAGGACAAATGTACCATAATAGGTTGACACACCTAAGAAAGCTTTTGATAGCTACAAGTTTTTGTTATCCACACCTGCATTTTTAGCTACTGAAGGTAGAAATGTCTGTTTTCTGATTGTTTTATTTGGATAATCTTAAGTTTCATTGACAAGTAGAAATAAACCTGACAGAATTTCCACCAAATGGCAAGCAGCCAATATGAAATAACTGCTAGGAATTGAGTTGTCTCAAAGTTGAGGCGTTGACACCACAGTTCCTCTTTGCGGCGCTTGAGGAAATGTGTGTCTTCAAATCAATAGGCAATAATCTTTGTCTCATGCTGACTGAGTGCCCACACGTCTGTGGATCCTTTTTAATAGCTTATGTGTCATACATAATATAGATTTCAAGTAAAGGCTTCATTACTGCGGGATAAAGTAGAGGACATTCCATCGCTTTCGACGGCCCGAAATAATTTATGCACTTGTTCACTACAGGATGCAGCTTTGAATAGTGCTGACCTGCAGGGACAATGGCCATCTGGGGCCCTTCTCCACCTCTCTTACAGATGGAGCAGAACCCCAGCTGCTCTTTTGGCTGAGGCAGAACTCACCAGGAGGAGTATTTAAAAATCTATAATCTGTCACTCTGTCCAGGCAGTGCTGGCTTAAACCCTATTTGGACTGTCCATTCCACAAGAATTACTGTGTTGTTAATCGAGCACACGGGGAGGCACAGACTGTACACAGAGAGGGAAGGGCAGAAAGTCATTGAGCTTATCCGTAATGATCTGGAGATTTAATGGGATCATATGTAAACTAGCCCCATAGCATCACACGGTAATAAAAGATTTGTCCTCCTGGGTTGCCTTGGCCTTTTTCATATTTTCTTTTTATTTCATTACATCAGATTAGCCCACAGTCACTGGATCCTTTGCACCCTTTGCTGTGAACTGCACACCGGCTCAACATGCCACAAAAAGCTTGGTAGGTAATCACACATCCCGCGGTGATGATAGAAATAATAATAGCGGCTAAAAATGTCCGTGGTGAATGCGGTATTAGCGAGCATGGGCTCTGTGACGAAGCAGCTCATAGCAGCCATGTTTTTTTTTTCCAATTATGCACTGTGGTGTGGACATCAATGCTGTGTTATCTCCTACAAGATCCATGAGGCTCACATGAAGTGATCTGTACAAATCCAAGTCTGACTTCTCCCTGGTCTGCACTCACATGGCCCATAGCAATCCCGATCAGATGGCCCCGGCTGTACTGACTTCTCCCCACTGGTTTACGAGCATTTAGTGCTCTGCCTGACTCAACCTCCTGCAATTACTCAACCACTAAACCACACCAGTGTGTTTTATAAGACAAAACATGTTCGAAAAAACATAACATGCTTTTAGGTCTGTAACACAGATTTTTTCAAATGCACTCACTAGTATAATGAAAAAAAAAAGTCCTAAACAGTGGTCCATATTGAAAAAGTAGCATTCTGACGCAAAATTGTTCTATTTATTACAATTATAAAAACCCACTTTATATTCGTAAGTATTCCCCGAGGTTTTTTAATTGTGATTATGCAGTTTTTTGCCAGATTAATAATAATATTTTTTTTAAAAAGTGTCTTTTTTTTGGGACGTAGTTTCTGCAGAACGATGGGAGTCTATAAGAAATTCAGCCTTGTGTTGGGGGGGGGATTGTTGGTGCGCAAACAACCCTGAGAGCTTTCTGTTTACAAGCTAGCTTACAGCCCCTCAAACGCCCACCCTAACATTACCGGCACAACAAAAATGGTGAGCCACGTTGGAGATATCCTGCTAAACAGTTTTGATCCAGATTCCAGATTAGATGAGGAAAACAGAGACGCTCATGGATCTATGTGTCGGCAAGTGGATGCAGAACAATTGACTGTATAATCACTGGACATATTAGGGCTTCCAAATAGGAAGTTGGTTTCAAGAAGGCCAAATTTCCATAGACTTGCATTAAGAGATAGACAGTTATTATTAAGTCATTCTGTAAGTCAGAGTAACTATTCCTGCTCTGATACATTCTTCTTAACATCTTCGTTCTAATCCTGTTTTTTTTAAGAATATTTTTTTCCTGAACCACTTTCAGTAGAAGGGGTGTGGACTTCCAACAAGCTCTCTCATGATTCAGGCAGAAGTTCCTCTAAAAATGTGACTCGGACCAATCACTGTCATTGGGTTTCAAATTGGCAGCAGCGTTCCAAAGGTGACGTCAACACCTTGCTTTATCCTGTAAAATAATACATGTCAATGGTCAGAATGGAGCGGAGTAGATAGATTGTGGCCTGCTTATTAGTATGTACAGTACTAACTATACAATGCATACAGCACAGTATTTTATTGTCCGCTCCTGATTCACAGAGATTTGAATACAAATTTTGAGCCTCATTTTTTCTTTATATACTGTATGTCCTCCATCATGAGAAAAAAAAGCATGAGTTTCATCAGTCAGTAAACTTTTCTATTTTGTTTAAACTCTCAAAGTTCAAACTTTCATGGAACAATAAGTCCATTGCTAGAAAGAAAACTAAGATTTGATTGAAACCAGAGATTTATGTACATTTTGCAAACTGAACCCATTCTGTATAGAAGATACAGCATGGAGGAGAATGATTCAATAGAGTCAACAGCCAATCAGGACGCAGGACACAATGCAGTGTAAAAAAATAACTTAAAAAAACGTACAACGTTCCACAAAGAAAAAATTGCAAGACAGCGAAAGGTGGATAGTAGGGCTGAGTATTAACAATAGTTTTCCTGAATTGATTTAATTCACCAGAGTTTATAAAGATGTGAATTTAGTTGGCGGTGTGGGCTCAGGTCGACCGAACATTAGAATTAGCCGTCCTGTGCAAAATTCTATTAAACGTTAGTATCAAGCTAGCAGACGTTAGCTTTATGTGCTAGACTGATCTCTATTGTTATGGATCAATAATTGATCTATTTAGATTTGATTAATCGATTATATCAACCAGCCCTAGTGAACAGCGGTGTAGCGAAGCACCACTGTACTGCCACCTATTGGCCAGTGTGTGCAACACAGCTGCTTTCCTCAGACCAAGATTCTTTGGGGCAAGTCAATAAAATAAATAATCTAGTGGGAGGGCGGCCCAACTTTCTATGTAAATCACATGAACTGAGCCACGTTTTGCTTCCAGTATCAGATCAGTTGTATGTAAATAAGATGGTCAAGAACATAAGCATGAAACCACTCCCAAAGCAAGCTAAACCCATAGAAATGCTTCTGCACCCGGCTTTAGTTAGTTAAAAACAGTAACACATGCACGTACTTTGGTGCTGTGTGGTCACCTTGGATTTAGATTTGAGACAATTTATATTTTTTATTAAATCATATGTTTAGTTTACAGCATAAGTATATTCTTGAAACAAAATGCTTTAACGTGCATTCTTCTATTAGTCTTATATTTGTTTGTTGAAAATGCATTTATAGTTGGAAGGTGTTGGACTAAAAATCCTCATATTGTAATGATACAATTGTGCATGGACACAAAACTTATAGTCCATAGCAGCATAGATTTTTATTACAGTAGATTTAACAAAAACATCCGACTTCATTGCTGTAAATCCATTTCCTTCCTCTTTTTCTCGGTACATAATTTTCAATCTCCTTTCAACAGGATCACACGTTTTCCGTCTCCGCGGACCTCATCCGTCACTTGCAACTCTGCACAATAACAGAAAAAGGAGCTCCTTTTGACTAGTGTTCACACCAGGTTCCCTTTCTAATGGCTAATTCTACACTTCAAAAAATACATTTGAAAAAAAAAAAAAACATCCAAGGTTAAGTGGAGTTTTCTTTAAAGAAAATAAAATTAAAGAACAAAAAAATAAATGCATTATTCCCATTAGCTTGAAAGTCTCATTTAACATGTGTTGAATCATTATCAGATATTTGGGTTCATAACTGGGTTTAGCACAACTCAGTGAGTCACCGTTTTTATAAATGCATTATGGACGAGGAGAAGGTTTCAGAGAGCTTTTAGATGAGCTCTTTCTGAAATAAGGCCAGCTCCCATCTTAGCTACTCAGCAGGACTCTTTTTACTTTATAATAATGATCACCCTAATGAAAATATTCTCAGCTTTCATACGAATTTGTCCCACATCTAAATTTGAACTCTTTGATTTTGCAAACATGGACTCTATTCCAAATATACACTGTCTATATTCAGTTTATTTATTCTCAGCTTAAAGAAAGTTGAGGATTAACGGGTGAAGTTCTGCATATCATAAAAGTTGTGAGGAGAAAATAAAAACAAAACATAATGGTGTGAATACATGACTTTGATGTGTTCTTTGAACTGAAGGTTAACACAGATTCCTAATAGAGGCCACCACTATTTACAGGAAGAAGAAATCACTCTGAATTGAACAATGTTGGGAAAAGGCCGACTTATTCATTTTATGTAAATTATTCACTCATTTCAGTTTGATTTTCAAATATGGTTTAAAAATGTGGAGTCAGCATTTGTTGTGTTTGTTGCGGTTCCAGAACAGCCATTCCTCCATCCGTCCACTGAGGCTGTTTAGCTTTGAAGAAAAATGCAAACATTTGAATAAATAATGGGGCTATAGCTTTGGTTCATTTATCTTAGTTAATTACATTTTTCATTTATATTTAGAATTTTCAATGTCAGATAACTGATAAAAATGATGGTAAAAGGCTGTACCCCCCGTCCATCCATCCATCCGTCACAATAGAAAACACAGTGTTTGACTTGGCTTGTACACACACATGGTGGATTTTATTTTGAAAGGAATTTAAATGCGCTGCTGGCAAAAGTAAAATAATTTAAAGATCAATATAGCCCTCTTATAATTTAATCATTCTAAAAATGTAAAAAAGATACTATTATAAATAAATGGCCTCTTGGCCATAAAAACTTAAATGAAGTATATTGTTATATACATGAAGTGGGACTTTGAGCCTCTAGTTAGGTTTTGGTTTGTAAGAAATTGCATTAAATCATCAAAGACTCACTCCGATCATATCGTGATTTATTATAAAAATGTTCCTAGTGGTGTTTTAATAATAATATTGTTGTTTTTAGCCAAAGAAAATCATGGATCTAGTTGTTTACAAGAGAATGCATCAGAATGAAGCTGAGCTGGGAGTTTGTGGCCCACCCATCGTATTTACTATGTAAGAAATACAACCTTTTTCAAACTTCATTCTTATCTCTGCTCCTGAATGACCTGAATCACAGCAGTCTGAATAAACATATACTCAGAAATGCTCATTTATTGCTTAATTTTCTTTAAATATGTTCTCCACTATAAATCAAAATAACAAATAAATAAAAAAAGCTGCACGAACACGATTAAAAAAAACCTCCAAAACCGCAATTTTAATTGGATTGGATCTTTAAAGCTGAGTAGTAATAATTTAAATTCACTTTGATATGATTTATTAACTTTACTTTCTAAAAGAAGTACTTCTAATTTTGTTTTCCACAGTAAAAAGGGAAGCATTGGATCAGTTGAAAAAAGTTCTGTAATTTGTTACATTTAAATATATTAGCTAAAACTTTTTTATTTAGCAATGTGTTTTAAAATGGGAACTATTTGATGTGTATGTTTTTAATATTTTAAATTTCTGAATTCTAATCTTGTTGACTTTTATGAGTTTACTTGTGTTTTGTCAATAGATTTTTATTTCATTTTGTAATTTTAAAATATTGTTGTACAGCACTTTGAATTGCCTTGGGTAGGAATTGTGCTTTATAAATAAACTTGCTTACTAGCTAAAAATAAAAAAAAATTGTTGATGTTTACTCACCATAAAAATCTATTTTGATAAAAAATATAATTTAATAACAATAACAATAAATGCTTTTATTTAAGTATATTGTAATGACAGATGTTGCCTGCTTTTACCCGCCTCTGTTCCCAGCCCAACACCATCTGGAGTCCTTTATTCTTTGCCTTTTTGTT
>NC_050517.1:9338579-9343120 GCF_002922805.2 Oryzias melastigma
TAACAATACATGCTTTTATTTAAGTATATTGTAATGACAGATGTTGCCTGCTTTTACCCGCCTCTGTCCCCAGCCCAACACCATCTGGAGTCCTTTATTCTTTGCCTTTTTGTTTCTGTATCATGTCTTACCCACCACTTTTTTCTTTTTCTTTTTTACATTTTGGGTTTTTTTTCTTACAATGCGGATAGAATAGAGGGATTAAATCCTCTGTTACATCTGTACAAAAGACTCTTTAGAGCGTTGAGTTCATTTCTGCTTTAAAATCATAACAAAGTGATGCAGTAAAAAGAATTTAAAAAAAAACTGCATGAAACATGCCTTTTATGAACAGAAGGCATGAGTAAAATTTTCAACTTCTACTGGAGTCAGATCTGATTTACTCTTAAATGACTCCCCAAATGGCTCCTGCTCAGACTTGATTGTGTACAACAGAGTTATTACAAAAGCAATGAATATGTCATGTAAACAGAACAGAGCTGGTAATTGCAACCGATTCCCAAATGCTCCTCTTTGTGCTTTATTTTCGGCATCAATGCATTATTTTCTAATTATCTTCCTGTGGACTTTGTGATGCGTTTGTCTCCAAGCAGTTGTTCTGCAGCCATGAATGCCTCGAGTCAAAACGACTCGACGGCCCTGATGAGGCTGACGCCCAAACACATGGCAGGAAAGGGGGACGGCCGCAACCTTTAAATGTATGTTTACAGACGCCTCGAGAGAGTCTCTGCTTCAGTCTAGAGAGGGGAAAAAAAGAGGGTGGCATTTGTGATTTTTTTTTTTTTTTTTTTTTAGAAGGCAAAACAAAAAGTAAAAACAACAGTTTAGTGACATCAGTTAAAATTATATCAGCACTTATATATCCTGATTGCAACATGTACAAAAAATGGAAAGAGATACAAACACTACTGTGACTATGCTAACTCCAAAGCTTGTTAGTAACGTAAAAAAAACAATCAAACACGTTAGCTCCTTTAGTGTTTTTACAACATCTATCACTGAGATACTACCTCTCAAAATTGCTTCAACATCTCTAGACAAGAACAGAATTAATCCATATAAAAGACACTCCGGAATGGTATGAGTGCTGTTAGCTTTTTGGGGGGGGGGAAAATAAGCTTTTAAGTGTGCCTAAAAAAGCAGGAAATACAGTACCCTACAACAGCCATCCTCAATGCTTTATGGATAAAGTCTTTCACCTAAAATACCTCATTTGGAGATGGTAGGGACACAAATGACACAATAAAACTGTTTCAGAGCATAAAAAATAATCTCTTTACATTTTATTACATTGGGATTTCAGCAAAATAGAAATACAGAAAGTATAATTTTTTGGTTTGTATGAAAAATAAGGGTACAACAAATGAAAATAAAAGCGTTTTGATGTTGGGGGGGGTGTTATTTCAAGTTCATTTTCACTTATCGTTGTTGTTTAACATAAAGTAAATCTTTTTACACCAACTAAATAAATTGCTGTATAAATGCTATTTTAAAACATTGCTTTAAAAAAACAGGCTTGGGATTTTTGGTTTCTAAAATATGAGATTGCAGAATCAAAGTTTTTTTTCTCAATTTATTTCATTCTATAGAAACAAACAAAAAAAAAAATACAACCAGCAGTTGTCTTTTTTTAAAGAATGATCTTAAAGACCCACTCCAATAAAAATCATGTATTTAATGTGTTCTTATAGCTTTTTCTTGTGATGGGGGACACATAAAACAATATAGGAGTATTTTGGAGTATTTCTTTTTTAAATCATGCTGGATCAGGAGCAGATAAAACCTGCGGTTTGAAAATGCTCCGGTTTGTGACACCGGAACCACCATGGGCGGGCCAAAGTCTTTCTGCTCCGCTCCAATTCTAAATCCTCCACTTGCAGACAAATAGATCCATGAACGTCTTGATTTTCCTCGTTTAAGCTAACATCTGGCTCAAAACTGTACGGCTCCACCATTTATTTGCTATGCTAACATTATCTTGGATTTGTGAGGGTCTGTAAGCTAATGGGAGAGAGACCAAGGTGGTACATTAAGCATTTACCAAGAATTTGACCTTTGCTTCCTTTTTACCCCGACTTCTGGGTAACATTTGCAGAGAGCAATACACAAAACGGATGATCAACAATAAAGAAAAAAACTGAACAGTTTTGCTGTCAACTTCTGTTGTCACTATATGTGTGAAAGTTGAGTTTGACTTCAACATTTGCAAATCTTTCCTTATTCTGCTCAAATTCTGCACATTTCTGGACTGTAACTGAACTTAAAATCTTTAAAAACCAATGCATCACCTTGAAAACTTTAGTTTTTTGCCATTAGATCATTATTATTACAATTATTAAACTGTGTCACAATGTTATGAAATGTCAGCCTTTCCTGAACACTGCTTCCATTTGGGCTAAAATTCATTCAAATGTCAGTCTCTCCATACGGAAAACAGAAGCACTTGTGCCATGTTTCTATAAGTGAACCATATTAATGTGTTTATGTGACGCCTCAAAGCACTTGATGCCATTCATCAGCGGGTAAAATGAAAAATGTCAACAGAGTGGGGTAAATGCTTCTGTTTGTTCTGAAACGTTACATTAAGATTGGTATTGAAAGCGTCGACTGAAGGCCATATCCGAAATTGCTCATTCATTTACTGCTGATTTTAATTCACGCAGCTTCATGGCCAGTCTTAATAAAGCTTTCAATAAAATGAAAACAGCTTCTGTAGTTAGTTATGCACACGTATATTCTTGCTTTTTTCTGTTTTGCTCCCCAGATCAAGAGAGCACTGCTTCTCTCCTGACATTAAAAAAATGTCTACAACAGCAGCCTTGGACCGATACTCAGCACTGTAAAAACGCACAAGGTCAAACCACAAGTCCCAATGAAATCAAAACAAACATTCTTAAGTAAATATATATTTTCAGCCATTATCATTTGTCCCTTTAAACCATTTAACACCAGTCTTTGTTGTTTGATTTACTGTAACTTTTTGACCGTTAAAATGATCAACGTCATTCCAGTAGATTTTGAAGGAGAAAAGGCGAAAGGTTACAATATGTTAAAGATTCTGTGTTTAAACGTCATCGGTGACGCCTCAGGTGTCAACGGGTTAATACAATCTGTTAAAGTTCTCCCTAAGAAAGGTGAAAAGAGGGAGTGTGTGTGTATGTGTGTGACGGGGGGTTAAGGGCACAAATCTGGAATGGGCGGGGCCTGTCTGCACACACAAACTTACCTGTTGGCTAAAATAGTCTTCACATATAAACTACTCAAAATGTACACAATACAACTGCAGTTCACACACACACACTTAATTATACAAACCCACACACCGAGGCAGCAGCAGCAGCCTGGACCTACACCCGCCACTGGGGCCGGCACCCGGACCAGGGCACGCGGGACAGCCCCAGAGGCCCCCCACGCCAGAGAGCGTGAAGGAACAGGAGCACAGAGAGTGTAGGCCCCAGCCTAGCCAGAGGAGCAACCCCCCCCCCCATCACCACCACACTGGGAGGGCCAGCACGAGGCCCAACCCCCGGAGAGCCCCCAGACCCAGATGAGCAGCCCACCACCACCCAGGGAAACCAAGAACCCCTGCCCCACCCCCGGTACAAGCCAGGGCCCTCCAAGAAACCTGGACACCTCCAGGCTCAGATGTAGTTTGATCCCCTGCTCTAGATCTTAAATCTCAGGGATCCCTCTCCCCATATGGAGAGGATGCTGCCAGGCCCAGGAGACCGGCACCCAAGAGACAAGACCACCAGAGCGATGGTCCTTGCTCCAACCGCCAGGGATGGGGTACGGGACAGAAAGTCATAGGTCCCACCTTCCTTGTTTGATGTATGCGTTTGTGTGTTAGGGTGTATATTTGTGGTGTTAGAGGTGTGTGTCGTAAAGGGTGCAGTTAAAATTGGTGAGTAGGGCATAGACAGGATATGTCCCGATTGCTCACAGTGATGTTCAATCACCCTCTTGCCAATGGCCCTACATGTCTATGGTGCGGTTAAAATTGGCGCAGGTGGCGCAGTCTTGACAGTCAGTCATGGCAACTGGACTTAAAAATGTCTTCCTAATTCCTTTCAATTTAAATGAATGAACCAAACTCAATGCTTCATAGACTCAAACACCTAAATGAGTAAGTTCCTAATACAGTCATGTCTGTCATGTTGCCATTAGTTTACTGAAGTTTAACCTGCATTTGGTAGCATTTTCTGAGCGGTTCTGGTTCTCTTTTGGGTTCTATTATTTATTTTATTTTATTTTTTTAAGTAAATCACTTGTAGTCTTCCTTTTTCATGGACTAAAATACTAAAATGACTAGAGATGAGCATTGCTCCTCCAGTAATTTCACCAGAAGTAGCAAATATATACAAAACCATAAGCAGTTTTTTGTGCACTTGTCCCTTTATATCCATTTTGCTTCCACATAATACATTACATTGTAATTCTATACTAGTATCATTAATGAGTTTAGTGTTACCTGTAAACCAGTGGCGGGCCGTGCATTTCACACCTAGGCCTTCAGTAGTGCTCCATCTGAATCAATCCAA
>NC_050517.1:9343924-9355135 GCF_002922805.2 Oryzias melastigma
CCCGCCACTGCTGTAAACAAGTAATCCACAATGGATATTCAAAAATATTTTGAAACGATTAGTCCTTCACCCTGCAGGTCCTGCTGTGTAGACAAACAGTTTTTAATGACGTCTTTAAATCAACACAACTGAGCCTTCCTTTTTCCTATTTCACCACATAGAGAAACAAGGCCGTATAATGATGACTGCAGCTCCACCTCACTATACAATTATTCATGTTGATTTTTGAGCTACATTTTAAACAGGACTGAAATGACAACACAACCCACACACCATCCCTCCACACACTGAACAATGCTCACACTGTTCGCTACAAACCCATGTGATACAAGCAGAATTAACGGTTTCTCATCAGGATCCCAGCCAGCTAAAGCTCTCAATGGTACAAGGAAAAATGTAATTGAAAAGCAGCTTCATTTGGAGTTTTCTTCGTGACACTAGCCTCTGTAAATTAGTGCAAACAAACAAATCCTCTATAATCACGTCTGCTGGTAAAAAGCTGACTTCACCAATGCCTGGTAGAGGGACATTTTTAAATGAGCCACATCTACCAAGCTTCACATCCCCAAACACAACACTTGAAGGTTTTGAAAAAAGGGTTAGGAATTGGAGGTGTTACTCCATTTTAGCAGCACAGCAGATGCACTTCATAATTTCACCAGCTGAATTCTGAGACAGCCAATGGTGTTCTAACCTCTGAGGCCTGTTTTTGTCAATGCAGCCCAAGGTTTTTTTTTATTCCAGATGTAGAACGTCTTATAAAAAATAAATAAAGTGAAGTTGCTAAGCCTTTTTTGTTCAATTTGATTCATCCATCTATGCATTCACCCACTATCAATACCTGCTTATTTCTGTCCAGGGTCACAGAGATCCGCCATCCCAAGAACAAAAGGGCAAAGGCAGGGTACACGCTGAACAGCCAACCAGTCCATTGCAGGACTCAATTCGATTCAAAATAGTTTATTAATCCCCTTGGGGAGATATAACTTCAGGGGATGGAGGATTAAACTCTTGGAAAGTCGTGCCTTGAAAACACAGCAAAGTTAAAGTCTGACCTTGACCTTTTGACCCTGTTTTTGTCAAAATATAAAGTAAAATTTTTAAGTCAGGCAATACAAAATTTCTTCAAAAATGTCAGGTGGTCAAAACTAGTAAAGATGATGCACTATTCCCCTCGATTTGCGGGGGTTAGGGACCAGAGACATCTGCGAATACGCCAAATCCACGAATACAAAGAACTCCCTGGTCACCCCCGTCCCGTCCCTCTGTCAACCCCCACCCCCAGCCAATAAATGTCCTTTACTGATCCATACTCAGTGATAATCTTCAGCATATCAGGATTTTTTTTTCTACCACTTCTGAGTCAGCTAGTCGTTTCTCCAAGTGGAGGCATGGAGAAAGGAGGGGAGGTAACTCAAACTTCCCCTCTGGGCTCTAGGTGTAGAGATGCACAGCGAAGTGCAGCACCTCCTTTGGAAGCAAAAGTTGAATTAAAGCCTCCTGACTGAGTTGACTGAGTTTTTGTAACGAACCGTAAGAGTCATGTGACCAAAAAGAAACCGGCAAATATATGAAACCGCAAATAAAGAAACGCAAATACACTGTATGTGTGTTAGTGAACATCTACATGTTTATTTGTGGATGCACATGTTTGTATCATTGACTGTATATAAGAACCAGACTGGGTGATTGTGTTGTCACCCATAAACAATGAAGAAAAAACTAACTGATTCATTGCAATATTATTTATTTGGTACAGTATTTGTTACCACTATCAGAAACTATGAAATCACACCAAAAATTGTACATTTAAAACATTTGTTTTGAATAAATGCTGTCAACTGATTAAAAAAAAAATCAGATTAATCACATTTTTGGATTGTGATTAATAACAATTTATAGCAATGTTTTACCAGGTACATATTATATGATACAAAATGTACAAAACACATCAACAGTAAGATAAGCAGAACTCTAAAGACTTTTATGTTTGCAGTATTACTCCAAGAAAACAAAGATGTTGACATGCAGCAGAGCTAAAAAAGAAAAAAAAAAGTTCCAGTCATATAGCACAAATGCTCTTTATCACTGCGTGGACTTCATAAAAAAACAAAAACTTTTCCTCATCATCTGAACAACAAGTGGTAAGAGGTGAAATTTCTCTCTGAACTGATGCTTTATTTAATATATGGTGACGATCAGAACATATATCACTTTCCTTTGCCACTCCAGTCGAGGCTCAGTGTCACTGTCAGGGTCCAACCTGCCATGTCCTCCTCCAACCACCAGGGGGAAACCTCTCCTGAGTACTGATTTCCTCTGCTCACTTCCTCACTATGCTTCCCACCATGCATCACCATCCGCTCCTGTCTTCACCAGCTGTTCCTCATCATCAGCATACTGTTTATATTCCTGCTCGCCACTCTGTTCTGTGCAAAGTCTTGAATCGTTATAATACCATTCAGTCTGAGCATTCTTCTTGTTTAGCGCCTCTCCATGTTTTGACCTTTGAATGGTTCCTGACTATGATTCTGTCTTGTACTTTCCACCTCGCTAACTCCATTAAAAGAAGTAGCACATAGATCCACTTCTCAGCCTCTTCGCCCCGTTGTGACAGAAGCACAATAACACAACACAGAGTGAATAGTCCACTTTTTGTAAAAAAAAAAAGCAGTCTAAACAAAACAAAAAAAGCAAGAATAAAGGACCAACTGAATATTTATTTCTTTTGTAAGTGATCATGGTATAAGGGAGATAAGGGAGTGTTTTAACGCACGCCGTGGAAGCCTGACCTGTTCGAGGCAAAGTGAAGAACTTTTTCTTTACATGGTGTATTTAATTTGCATTGATAAATATAAATGTGTCAAGTCTTTTTGATTAGTTGCATGCGTTGACAATCACAACCCTAATAAAGATGTTTATTTCTCAATAGAAGTCGGGATTTTGACTCTTTGGAACATATATATATATATATATATATATATATACACAAAGTGTGTATATATATGTACACACACAGTGTGTATATTTATGATCATAGCATTTATATATATATATATATATATATATATATATATATATATATATATATATATATATATATATATACACACACACACAAACGCGTACTGTGTTTCTATGATCAACCAGATCAATCTGTCTGATGCAGAACTGAATGAAGTTATATCATTAAAAGGTGTATGACTGTTTATTTTGATTGTATGCTTGTTTGTTAATGTCTGATTGGTTAATAAGAAGCAAAATCTGAAGTTAAAAAAAAAATTGAATACATGTCAAAAAACAACACAGCATATAAAATACTTGACATTTAACACCCCTAAGCTTTCTGCCCATCTTGTTGTGGTTATAAAAGCAGAGGACAACAAGATGTGTCTGCATATTCAGAGAGTTTGGAGTCGAGTGTGTCTGAGCATGACCTACATCTTTCAAAAAGCATCTTGTTGCGCTAAATAAACAAATAGTTGACAGTAATTGTGAGCTATTACAATGTTAAACGTACTTGCTAACATCAAATATTCATGAGCCCTCTTTGTCATAAGATGTACCAACAGTGTTATTAGGTCGACATCAGTCACACCCAAACATGTTGTGACAAACTGCAGCTGTTTCCATAGAAAAAAATAGAACCGGACTTAAACTGTGAGCTTTGCAGTCTACAGCTGGTGTGTGTGTTTGTGTGCAGACGTTTATAACACAGTTTACTGCATTCTTGGTGCATCTTGATTAGTTTGCACCCATGACAGTGCACGCTCTCTCATGCCTCTAAACACGTGTGACTGTGTGACACGTGTTCAGACACGCCGTGCTCAACAGGCTGTGGTTTATGGTGAGGGTATATCACTGTGCATCTGCTCATGATTTTTCATAGCGCTGACACCTCCAGAACTGACATTTATTAGGATGCGCTCTCCAAAATCTAGAAATACAACATTGTGGGTTCCTGTGCCTTTTGTGGAGGGAAACCATGGAATATATTTAAAACAGAAATAACACATTTGCCTTCATAGAGCTTTATCCTGCAACTCAAACTGAAAAAGAATAGTTTAGATGCTTAATAAGGCCTAAAAGTGTGAAATAAAGTCCCACTATGATCATCTTTTGATATTTTGCAGAAACATTCCCAGTGTTTTTTTAATTGTGATTATGCTGTTTTTCGCTAAAATAAAAAATAAAAAATTCTGGGACGTAGTTTCTGCAGACTGGCAGTAGCTCATTAGAAATTCCCCTTGAGTTGTGGGCAGGACTGTTGGCATGGAGCAAACCCTCCTCCCCTTCATGTTACAGAGAGCTGGTGGCCCGACCAGCGTATATTCTATTTCATAAATATACTTTTTTAAATACATTTTTTCCTGCTTCTGATTCACATCAACTTGAATAAATAAATACTCAGAGCTTGAATCATAAGCTTCATTATCTTTATTTATGTCCTCTATTAACAGGAAAAATGTGACAAGACCTACTTTAGTCAAAGTAGCTCTTTACGTATGAAAAAGTTGTGTGAAGATTTTGCATTGTTAATTACCGTAAGAGATATTTTGTCACTGTTTTTGAACATATAAGAAAAAAAGTGACAAAAACAAAATAAAAAAAAACAAGCATTAACCTCAATAAAAAAAAAACATTTCTCTCCTTAAGGTGCATTCCCAAAGAACGCGATTCAGAGCCAGTTCCAATGTTAAGTGAAGGCTCAAATGCGAATTGAGGCAATCTGAAGCTCTGCGGCGCAATTTGAGCGACAGGTGTGACACTACGGTCTGGCAACAGCTGGATCTGTGCGGCCAGATGCAAATTGTGTGGTCAAAATTTAAATAGCAAAATTTTGACAGGTTGCCATGTTACATCTACCAATTAAGAACTCAGCTTTGGGCACGTGAGCTTAGAATATTAACCCAAAGTGAGCGTTTTTGTCCTGAACTTCCATTTATTTCCTAAACTTACTGAAGCCGCAGGGTTGCAAAGCTCATCTGGCTGCTTTTGGGCGAGGGAAAGATACACTCTGGACAGATCCCTGGCTTTCCCTCCTTACTTGCTTGATATGCCGGAAGACGAAGAGTCGCTATGGGGTGCGCAGGCTGCTGGTTTGGACCTCATAAAAACATTAAAAAAAAAAAAAGGGAAAAATGTCATCTAATTTTATTTCCCCATCCTCGGGTTAATAAAAGACAGTGAGCCTTCAAGCTCAGCCACAGAGACGCAGAAACACTGTGGAACTGGCTGTCATACAGACACGACAGTGAGATAAGCCCCCGGTACCAGGAAACTTTAATAATAATCACATAGACCCAAACATGGAGACGTGATTACCGATGTTTTTGTAAAATTCTTCACAATGAATAAACCTGATTTCTCAACATCATCTGTGTCTTCCATACACACTGAAAGGAAGGGTCAACATGTGATACATTTTAAATAACAGTAATACAATGAAAATGATGAGATTTTCAAATAAATTGTTACATTTAGACAACAAATGAGTAATAACAACAGTAATATTTTATTTTTCAAAGCTATACTGATGCTAAAGTGTTTTTCAAAGCCATTTTTTTTGCCTGGAACTAACTTTTTGGTGCAGCACGAAAAACGTGTAAGAATGACAACATATCTCGGCACAGCCGCGTCCTGCTCTTTTCTACATGTGCGCTCAGATCTGGGGCACAGGGGAGGCTGCTATTCTCAGGATTAAACACACAGCGGGAGGTTGAGCTTCTCCACCACGAACAGTTTAGCTTTCCAAATCAAACAAGGTTCTCCACCTTCACGCTTTTAAGATGCAACGTATTTTGTTTCCCTGTTTTGCTCTTCAATCGCCCATCAAACTTTTTGATGGTGAACTCACCTTTAGCATAGAGCCACGAGCTGTGATAAATTCATCCCACTTTAGGGAAACGTGGTTATATTTTGCCTTTCTTTAAGAAGGATTCACTTGAAATTCAAAATGTTTTGTAACATTTATTTTTTTTTTCTCTTTAATGGTCTTCAATAACATTGAGAAAGAAATTACAAAAACATGCTTGAAGAGAAACATATTCTGGTTTTGTCTTTGTCATATGCACCCAAATGAGGGGTTCACCTGTTCAGGTGTTGCAGGTTTTTGGGTTGTCCGGGCCCATGGAGGGTCATAGACAAGTGTAGTTGTGTGGGAGCCAAGAGTGTTTTGGCCTTCCTTTGAGGTTTGTTCGACCACCTTAAGGGATGTCATGACAATGGACATCCCTTAGTGTATTGTAAAGTAAGAAGCTATATACAGCACACAGCGCTTGTTGACAGGTGTTCAAATGACTACTTTCAATAAAAAGTACATGTAAACTTAATTATATGTGTTTTGAGCTTCTGTACTCAAAACTCTTGCGTTCACGTGTCACTACTTAAGTTTCTAATTAATGATTTTAAAGCTCTATGTAAAAAAACGTGTATATAAAACACACGTCCATTGACTGCTCATTGAAAGTTAAACCAGATTTGATAGTGACATATGGACAACCCCCCTACGGGGCAGTCGTGGTGCAATGGTAGGGCAGTCGACTCCTGATGGGAAGTTTGTGGGTTTGATTCCCGCCTTGCCCGCCCATGTGCCAAAGTGTCCTTGGTGCAAGATGCTGAACCCCACATTGTCTCTGGTGGAAGATTGGAGCCAGTGTTCGGCAGCGGAGCCACCACCAGTGTGTGAATGTGTGTGTGAATAGCTCTGTGACTGTATAACTCCGTGGGCCTTCAAGAAAGGTAGAAAAGCACTATACAAGTATATGGGATACCATTTAATTCACAGAAGTACCAACCGTTCGAAAATTCATCATGGAAATCATGTGAAACTAATACTTGTGGTTTACATATGGCAGGCATTATATGACACCAAGTCTTTCATAAATTGGAATAAAACTTTGAGAGAAAGCCTGCAAGATTTGAACCAAGTCTACATTTTGCACCAACTCTCTTTCAAGTTTTAGGTGGCGCACATGCACTAGTAAACAGTAGAAAAAGATAAAGAAACCCCTGAAGAAGTCCAGTGTGAACACCAGGGGCTGAAAAGCCATGTGAGGCACGCTCAAGAACTCATGTCATATGTAGGGTTGGGCACCGAAGTTCGGTTCCAAGTAGGAACCGTTATGATTTGCGCGGTTCTACCGAAACCGAAAGATGCGGCTGCAAACGGTGCCGGATTTCGGTTCCAAATGAAGTTTCATTTGTCTGTGGACATGTCAATCACTTGTACTCCCTTCTGATTCTTTACGATTCAGCCTATCTATTTACTTTCTTGTGTTCGTGGGCGGGCTCATATAAAACCGCCGAGATGGTCGGCTTCCGCAACGTCGGTGGCCGGGACTTTCGCTGTGAATAGTGGAGTTTCCGCAATTTTTAAACAACGGTGGAGCCCCATCCCAAAATGAAATAATGAATCGTTTCCTCCTTGTTGGGCTGCTCGGCTCGGCTCCGCCCACCACCACAGAGGGTCGTCATCATCTGCTGCGCTTTGCAGCCGTGTGATTGACATTTATCTTCCGCCTTATTTTATTGAAATAAAATATTGCTTTTGCTGTCAGGCTAAAATTTCAAGGACGTTTAAGTTTATTTAAGACGGAGTTTTATATTATGCTTTATATTACGTGCGCACAGCTGCACGGCAGGAGGGAGTCTGCGCTTGTTTGAAGCCGTTCTGCTTTGGATTTAGGAAGATAAAGGCATTATTTTTTATTACTGAAGTACCGCAATAAGCACCGAAAGGGAACCGAAACCGAAACTAAAGAATCGCGGTAGCACCGGAACCGCATCAGATCCCATCGGTGCCCAACCCTAGTCATATGCCCGGTTGTTCTGAACCGTAACAAATAAAGGGGAGACGAAACCGGTTTTTAGCACTAAGTATTTTTAATGTGCATAAGAAAACCCAACAGAGCAGGTAGGACCAGGGGAAGCAGAGCTGTAAACAACGGATCTGGCTGGCAGGCATTGAAGGGTCTCTCCCAAGCACCTCTAAGGTGGATCTTTTATCTCCATCCTCTGATGGGAAAACAGCTGCACCTGTACAGGAGGAGGAGCAAAGGGACAGGCAGCAGAAACAGACCCAAACGGCCCAGGGCCGTAAACGTAACTTTGACCCATTTATGACGGACAAGTGATGCTGTCGTGTGGTTCCCTTATTGCACTCCAAGTCATTGTGTGCACTGACCAGTGAGCTACAACGATAGATTAAAATACAAATGGACAGGTAATTTCCAATCATATATGCATCCGTTGATCACCTGCATACCCTATACAGTAAAAGTATAGGGAAGAATCAATTTGGCAATTCTATTTGGATATTTCACTTGGCGATACTTGTATTGATTTAAAATGCTGACAAGATGATATTTAACTAATTATTTATGACACAGCATCAAAACAACAGCAAGTTCTCACAAGAAAAGTTTTAGTTGTGAACAGTTAGTCTCGTGGTTTTTGTTGTTATGCGAGATATACTAAACCAAAACTCTGTGCCATATTGCTGCCAGTATCATATATAAAAAGCAGATTACAGTGCTTCCTAGCAGGGTCAGAAAAGAATAAGGGAAGCAGTGTAGCTGCACGGAGCTTCTGCAAAAGTGAGAAATTGGTCTTGTACGGTTTTGGGATATATTGCATCTCACGATACATATTTTATCCTGACACACATCTCACGATACATATTTTATCCTGACACACATCTCACGATACATATGTATCGTGATACACATCTCATGATACATATCATGAAAAGTATATTGTGATATATTTTGTATTGCCAGATTCTTGCCAATACACACCTCCACTACATAGGCTTGCCTGTTTTGTGCCTGCTAAACGCCCGCATCCACCCGTAACCGCAGTTGTGAAGTCATTTCTCTGGGTCCACCAGTGTCCTCCTTGAGGATATCATGTCGTTAAAAGTGCAAGTTTATCTACACTTTGCTTTATCCAGCACCCAGTTAGTATAAATCTCTTTAACAGCCGTTTCCCGACAAGAGCAGTCTTGCAGAACAGCTTTTATGTGGAAAATCTTTGAAATGGCCTTTATGCTCATGCGTTGTTTTCCAGGAAACACACAATCAACTCTAAATATGCAAAGCTACTAAATAAATTTGTATTCGCACACACAAAAACCCACAGCCACACCATTCTAAGACTTTTCAAAACTACGTACAATCAATAACTTGGGTCTATTATGAAAACAACTCACAAACATGGGCTTGTGCAAATGCAGATATTGATGTTTTCCCTTCATTATGAAGCAAAAGGTGTGAGGAAGTCGTCTTTGGTGAAAGTGCCTCCTGGTCTTTTCAAGCTGCAGATCAGACTTTGCTTGTTGCTATGGCCACAGGCAGGAATAATCCTTGATAGAAGCTCAGTGGACTTGTCCACAGAGAGACGGGTGGGTTGAACTTTCATTTCTGCTCTAGCATTTCCCCCCAAAATGCAAAAATATCACCAACCCCAGTGGTCCATATGACTGAGTCTAGGAGGACCAGCTGCCCGGGGCTTTCCAGGCCATCATTTTTATTTCACACTCTCAGTGAGCCATTTTAATTTGTGATGAGGGAGCAGCCGCGTTGAAGCCGGAGAATGTCAGCGAGAGGGGGGAAGTGATCACCTGTGTGCATCCACACTTCTGACAAAACATGCATCAGATCATTTTTCTCCCATTTCATCCCTTGTATTACTGCAGTAATTCACACAAATATGCACAAAGACAAATTATCACCAAAGCTGTACACCAGAACCTTTCCAGTAAACAGGAGGGGTTTTTCATCTGCATGTTAAAGCCTTAACAGCTTGACGTTACAACTACTGAAAGTGCTCCATTGTGATGGTAATTCTTGTGTCTAAAATGACTTTTATAAAGGATCTTAAGATAAAGGAGGGATTAAAAATGGGTTTTTAATTGGCTAAAATGGCAGGATAAAGAGTGGACTTTTTAAATAATAGATTGAGTACCTCAAGATGCAATAAGAAATTGATATGATGAAGTACAAGGGAACTGATAAGAAATTCAACTTCCTGAAGAAGACTAATAGTTTTTGGACTGAACAATCCCCTTGTTATATAGCGGTTCACCTTTTCACAGTACCACAGTTATCAGTCCTTTGTTGCATGCTGTCTTTCAATTTTTTTTTCTAAAGCGCACTTTGTTCTGTCTCCTGATTGGCTGTAGACCAGGTCAACCATTCTGTTCTGTACCATGTCCTTTTAGATACGTGCTGCTCTTCAGATCTACATATATCTTCAATTGCGATCAGATCTTTGTTTTCATTCTATAACATTGTCTGGACTTATTCATCTGTGGAGGTTTAAGCAAAATAGAAAAGTGTGAAAATGTCCATGTTTGTCTGGGAAAAATGTAGATTCAGAAAGTGTGTAGTGAAGGTTTTTTAACCATTTAACAACGGAAGTCTAACAGATCTAACAGATTTCACAGTTTCATTTTTGGAACATAACCCTCGTGATAAACGAGGGAACACTGTGTAGCCGAGATGCGAAAATGACCTTGTTTTGTTATGACATTTTAGCTTGACATTGCATCTTTTTTAAAGGTGATTGTATTAAGGTCTTTTATGAATAAAGTTAGTTAGGTAAAATGAGTTGTGCCAATCCAGTAAGGTTATGGTATGGAATGACAGTAACCATTTTCAGCAGGAACGAACTGAATGGTGATCCCCTTTTTAACCCTTTAAACACCAGAGATGTCACCAGACACACCAAAATGACACAGTTCTGACAGGGTTAATGGTCCTTTCATTTTCTTTTTTATGTTTTATTATCTGGATGCCCGTGAACGGGCCACAGGTGCAGCAGGGCATGCCCGATGGGAGACTCTTTTCAATGAACACTGAGATGCAAATAAAAAATAAAAAAAAGGAAGGGAGGGAAAAGATGAGGCACGAAGCAGTGTGGTGGGGGAAGCCACCACCTGGACTTGGAAGCGGGCGAGTCGGGCAGCAAGCGCGGGGTTGACAGCGGGATGGTGTGGAGGGATAGCCTGCATCAGGGCCTGGCCACAGGAAGAGTGCGCCGGATCATTCACTGTGTGGAGCAACTCGGAGGAAGGCGGTCCTGGAAGTGCAGCCGTGCCAAGAGCCAGACAGTGGTCGGAGGGGGAAGCGACAGAAACCTTGCTTTTAGCAACCTTTGAGAGATTGTTTTTATAACACCAGAGCTTTTTTCTTTTAACTGCATGTGTTT
>NC_050517.1:9355640-9362758 GCF_002922805.2 Oryzias melastigma
GTGGAGGGATAGCCTGCATCAGGGCCTGGCCACAGGAAGAGCGCGCCGGATCATTCACTGTGTGGAGCAACTCGAGGAAGGCGGTCCTGGAAGTGCAGCCGAGCCAAGAGCCAGACAGTGGTCGGACTGGGAAGCGACAGAAACCTTGTTTTTAGCAACCTTTGAGAGATTGTTTTTATAACACCAGAGCTTTTTTTCTTTTAACTGCATGTGTTTATTTCTTATTTTCTTATTGTGAGTTTAGTAGGCTAGTGCTTTTTATAGAAGCCTAGTGTTTCTCAAGTATACCAACTCTCTAGGGATTTTATTCTGTTTGACGGAAGCTCCTGGCTCCAACACAGGCTTCTCCACTGGACATGAACTTTTTTCGTACCCTTTTTTGAACTATGGTCCTGGGTTCTCCGTCTCCACACACCTCCAAACCAAAGAAACCTGCAGTTTTTGACACATTCTCTCCTCGACTGTACATGCAATCAACTTGGATCACCTGATTCTGACATGGAGAATAAGTGGCTTTTTGTACCAGCTTTGCAATGGTGCACAGCCACTTTCCTCTGCCACTGAATTAGCAGAAATTTAACTTCAATAACGTAAAGTGTTGCATTTATTCAAAATCTGCTCTAATTACGTTTAATGTGTAAACATTTGAGGCGTTACTATAGTCGAAAGAACGTCAACGCTAAAGCTCCAGTGTTAAATAGGACTGGGCGATACTGCGCATTTAGCTATCGATCCGATACCGGTCAATATCAATTCCAATATTGATTTTGTTCTGTAAATGCAGTGGATGTGACATGAACCTCAGAATCTCAACTTTTTAAGTTTCTCTTTTTTAATTACTTAAAAAAATAAAACAAGATTTGGAAAATATTTTCAATTAAATGGAAAATAGTTTTGTAAAATAAAAACTTCTTGAAATTATATAAAAAAAGAAAGAAGTGAATGCAAAACAGTCAACAAACCAAAAAAAAAAGTTACTGTGATATAAAAATAAATCCAAATGTTTAGTGATTTAAAAAAATAACTGGTAGAAATATAAATAATTTCTAACTTCTTGACCCTTCAATAGAAAAATGAAAACAGGTAAAAAGTAACTTGTAAAAAACAACTCAGCATTTTAATAGAGTGAAAATAGGGTCAACAATGCACTTCGCCTGCATGCATCAAATGTAAGATCTCACAGGACTGATGCGAGTGGTGTCGCAGCGACTCGGCTGGGTTGCTTTTGCTGATCCAGAAAAGTTTCAAACAAGAGTGAAAATATTGATATATGCAGTCCGGTATCGATCCAATACCGATACCAACTTGAGATCGATACTGTTGTTATTTTGGATCAATCCGCCCAGCACTACTGTTAAATGGTTAACTGTCCTGCTGTTGCTGATTTTTCCTGAAAAGGCTTTAGACCAGGAGTGGGGAAAATTTTTGACTTGTGGGCCAATAAGGGCACGGAAATTTGACAGAAGAGAACAGACCAGGACCAGATGTGTGGAGTGTTTTGGTGATCCATCTCATAAGAGGACGGAATAACATTAAATCTGAATTAAAACATGTTTAAGTTTGATTAAAGCTAATAAAAAACATGGGTTTTATTAAAGTGACTTTAGTTCTCATTTTGGTGCCAATTGAATGAATGGTTTAATGTTTTTCAGGGAAAACTGTAAACATAGAGAAATTATGCATTCATGTGAAGTTGGAATTTCGGAAAAAGGACTGTCCAACTGGTAAAACACACATAATTAAAAAAAAACAAAAAACAAAAGAACAATTCCTAGGACCACAAAAATGCATAATAACTTTCTGCACCCAGACAAAGGTCAATAGGTCAATGAATTCATAGTGCGCCATCTATGGGGAAACACCACAATTATTGGAAAAATAAAGAATATAAGCATCATCATTACAATTTCTTCCCGCTTTCTGAGCCAGGTTAAATAGCTTAACGGGCTGCATTTAGCTGAAGTTTGTCCAGTCTGAGAGGAAAGGCTAATAGTACCAAAAACTTCCTGAAGACATTGAAAAAGAGATGAGTTCTCCATCTATAACCTTAAAATAAGACCACACCCCTAACTGAAACTATACCATTCACCCTAAACTCTATTAGTAAAAAAAAAAAAAAAAACAAAGAAAACCAAACAAGATCCATTTAGTCACTCTTTTTTCAATAAAAGTTTTTACTTTTGTAGGAGCGAGAATCACAAATTACACAAACTTTCCAAAGAATAAAAGACAGAATAAAAAGCAGAACAGGACAGACTGTACAAACCCCCCAAAAGTACAGAAATGTCGAGTCTTGTCTGTGCAGGTCTGTTCTTGTCATCGTCTTAATCAATTTCCTGTGGTTTTCATTGTTGATATAAATTAAATAAAATCATTTTTTCTATTTCTCATTTTGTTTGACTTTCAGTATATGACAAAATTGTGATTTTTTTTATTTATTATTATTTTTTTTTAATCAAGATACATTTGCACTAAACGCCCAAATCTCTTAAACACAGGCTGTTTTGGTTTGGTTGCTTGACATTAAATTTGACATTTATTCGAAAGAAAAGCCAGTTTTTTTTCCAGTGGAGCTCACTTCAGGTCCATGAGCTGAGGCTGAGGCATTTTAGATTTATTTAAATTATTTGGATTTTTACTTTCAACATTATTGTCAAAACCGCATCATTTTAAAACTGACTATAAAAGTTACAACAAGAAACCAAACACTTGGATGATAAAAAGGAAAATCCCAATTTTTGATATCTTTCTATAGTCTTGATCAGAACTTAACAGAAGTGTGTGAGGAGAAAACCACCAACATTTCAAACCCAAAATGAGAAGTTCAGAAGATGATTTAAAAAAAAAGAAACTCGAGTTTGAAACAGTCAGAATAAAGCAGCCACAGCCAAAATGTTTTGACTTAGAAAACACACAGGAGGAAATAATCAACACAAATCCAAACAGCTGTGCCTCTTCAAGAAGAGCCAAAGTGGGAGGAGCCAAAACAAGCTAACTCAGATATTATAATAATCAGTTGGCCTGCCGCTGTGACATGGGTGCTCCAATTACATACCGATCCATCCACTAGCAAACAAACAAAGTCATGCGCATATTTAGCTTCCTTGTCCTATAGCAGGCATCAGGCTCAGCTAGATAGCCTTAATATTGCTCACCATTGCTGCACTACTAATTTTCGGTTTGGATTTTGAGGGGCTGCAAGCTAGCAGGAGAGTGTAAACAAAAGGATGATGGGATGTGTGGGCAGGGTTACTTTGTGCAAATTTCTAAATAACTGCTGTTGCACTCCCCAACTATGTCCAAGACATTTTTTGAATTTTTTTCATTTTTGGGGGTAAATCATAATTAATGAAAGACCAAAGGGAACGCTTTGAAAGTAGAGCAAAAGATAATCAGATTGGGAATTTAATGAAACTTAATGATCCTGGTTGAGCTTCACGAATAGGATCATTCCAAAGTTGTGTTATAGAAGGGACAGAAAATTTTGTAGATGTCGTTTTAGTATATATGCAGCACGTTAATTAGGACTTGGTTGATAAAATCGATTAATCAATCTGAATAGATTTAAGCTTAATACAGTAGATCAATAATTGGTCCATAAAAATAGCGGTCGATCTAACGCTAATGCTAAAGTCCACTAGCTTGATGCTAATGTATAATGGAATTTTCAGCTAATGCTAACACTCGATTGCTGACTAAATGAACATCTTTATATACTTAGTCAGGAGAGCAGTGGTCCCCAACCACCAGGCCGCTGACTGGTACAGCTCCATTAATCAATTGCCACCGGGTCGCTGAAAACGAATAAATTATATCAATGTTTTTGTTTATAGTCCCAGAAATCTTTTATTTTGAAAAATAACCACAGTCTCTCAGCTACACCTTCAATTTGTTGAGCGGTAAAGTTTGGTCAACGGAGCAAAATGACTATGTTTGAATGATCATTTTTTCCAAAGTATTATTTAGTTTTGAAAATTGACCTGATTCTCTCGATTACATTTCAGTCACTTGAGCGCTAAAAGTTATCTGTAAGACAAGAAAAGTTGTGTGTGGAACCTTTCCTTACAAATGAACAGGATAAGAAAAGAAAACAGAAAAACAGAAGGAACCACTGGTCTAAAGTATGTTTTTTTGCACATACTTTCTTCTTCTTCTGGAATAAGATGTAATGCTATAGCATCACCACCTAGTGGCCAAACTGAAACGCCCTCCAGGAGAAGCAGAACAATTGTTGGAGCTTCTCTGTTTGAGAAACTATGTAACACTGTATGTTATTAACTATGTCATTATTTCACGGATACATTCTACAGTATGTGAACTGTATTAATATTAATATGAATATCTTCAAAACATACAAATAGATTATTAATGTATTTCTAAACAAATGTGTCTGAATGTCTTTGAATTGAATTAAGTGATTCGGAAAAAAAAATGGAATCAAATCATTCCAGGCTCTGGTGAATCGATTTAATCAATTTTGGAAATTATAGGCGATTCCCATCCGTGTTGATGTCCTGTTATGCTGCTTATTGACAATATTTGATTAATATTTCGATCTATAAATGGTTAAATGAAAAGTTGAGACAGAAGGTTATTTATAAGCCTATTAAACAAATGGAATAAGCCTTTCTGATACATATCTACATCATGGTATCCTCTTAAACATAGTTCTAAGCAAACTAGATTGTAGACTGTTGACTATAGATGAAGCGTCTTGTTGTTCTCAGTTACGGGTCCAGTAACGCACTGCAATATGGATTGAGTCTGTGGTTCACGTTTCCACCTTTGACTGTCACATTTGTTTAGACTTTTGCATTTTTGCCACTGATAAACAAATGATAAAAGACTGAGTGGCGTTCTCTCCGCCTGCAGATGCACAGATGGAGTTATTCTAAACTGCCTCTTCTCGCCACTTCCCAACCGCCAGAGACCCCTTTACCTCTCCTGGACCGAGCTGAGAGTTGGCAGGGAACTCGCTGGGAAGTGACTGAAATAAGAATGACCCGAGCGCCCACCATCTGCTCCCATTAACTGGCTCAATCTGTAGATGAATATATGAAGGCTTGCATTCATTGTAATGCATATGCATCAGTCTGAGTAAACACAAACAATATGGATGAGCGAAGAATTAACATTATTGAACTGCTTGTAGTCTGGCTGTATTCAGAAGAAAATAAGCAAGCACTCTTTGCTTCTTATCCTCCTCCATGCAGAAGATGCTAATAACACAATTACAGAGCGAACAGCTCTTTCTATCCATCCTGAACCCGTATTCCCCTATCACTAATGGGATGTCATATGAAAACAAACAAAGAGCCTATCACATCTTTTACAAGAGGCAGGTTTTGCTCTCTAGAAGTGTTGTTTTGCTGTCAGCCCATCCCTCTTGGCCAGGCTTATATTTGTTGAGACAGCTCCCAATTAAACAAAGCAGCCAACGACACATATCAAAATCAAACACAGCAAAAGCTGGATGAAACCGAGGAGGTTGCAGCAAACTCCTCATTCTGGCTGAAGCCGTGTTTAGGATGGGAACAGAATGAGGAATGGGAGGATCAGCTAACCGGAAAAGACAAAGCAGCTAATTCTTAACGTATTCTTTGGACATTAACTAATGAAACAGCAAGTACAATGAATACTGGACATGGCAGGTGTTAGTCTTCTATGCAGATTTCAATAATCTATTGTAAAGTAATCATTAGAGGGGCAACTGTAATCAACCTAATTGATGAACAGATTTATATTTCTATGATCCGAACAGATCAATCTTTGTGGCAAGTTGTGACTTTAAAAGACTTATGCTATTCTATAATCGTTTCAAATTGAAATAAATTGATTTTATCAACTAACTAACTAAACTAAAATGTGAATGAATTGGTATGGTGGCCCTGAAGTGCCACAAATCACTTGCTGCAAAAAGGTTTTAAAGATCACGACAATTATCTTTTTTATGCATGGAGGTCACTACAGTGTACGGAAGGATTTGATAGCAAATACGTGGTATATACCATAAGATACTAAGCAAAGAGAATATGGCCAGTTCAGAAATAACAGTTCAGATTTGATGGTAAGCTAGATCCTATGATGATAGATGTTGAGTTCAGAGACTTTTATTTTTGTAACACTATTCTCAGTTCAGAGACATTGTCTCTAATCATGTTTTAGATAATAGAGATAGAGGAGCTGCCATTACAGAATGACATCATATTTCAAATCATTCACAGTAAGAACTGCAAATTCCCATAATATAATTACATCCATGTTTGGTGGACATATAAATATATCTTGAAAGGATTTAAAGATATATGTATTTTTTTCTTAAAAAACTAAAAACCCTCAGTGAAAAATCCCAATTGATTTTATCATAATTTTATGCATGAAAGGTTTAAAAAAGCAAAAAATACATTTTAATGAGACAGCATTAAGAAATCAAAAGAAAAATTCCAGAAACCAAAAGAAAAAAAAGAAAAAGTTGAGGATTTTGAACTTTTGTTTGTTTTTGTCAGTTATGTTATTGATTTTGGTCATGTTTTCTTTAGAACTGTCACACCCGTTTTAGGTCTGTCATGATTCACAGCTGTCTTCTTTTTATTCAATTATAGTTATAGTTTATTGATTTAGATGGTGCTTTAAAATAACCTCTGTCAGACAAGGTGCTGTAAATTAAAGGTTAAAAAAAACAATAAAAACCCAGCTAAAATATTAAACAATTAAAGATAAATAAATATAGATAAATTACATACAACTATAAAAACACCAATAAAACAGTAAAACACACCAGCAGAGCAGAGTCTCATACTGTATAGAAAATTTTGTTTTAAGTTTTTTTGTTTTTTGTTTTTTTAAATGGACAGTGGTTCTCTCTCAAAATGTCTCATTCTATTTAAGTGTTTGGTTTTCAGTTCTTCCTCATCAGGTCATCTACTCTATTGCTCCATTTGGTTCTTCATAGTTTCTTGTCATGTTTTATTTTTTCATTAAATATTTTAAGTTTCTGTCACCAAGCCTGGCTTCCTGTATTTTGGGTCCTGCATCACCAGTTCCTGACAAAACATTTTGGAAAACATTAGGTACTATAAGCCATCACTGATTGGATAACTATATCTAGTAACAAATAA
>NC_050517.1:9363203-9366028 GCF_002922805.2 Oryzias melastigma
TCATACTGTATAGAAAATTTTGTCTGAAGTTTTTTTGTTTTTTTAAATGGACAGTGGTTCTCTCTCAAAATGTCTCATTCTATTTAAGTGTTTGGTTTTCAGTTCTTCCTCATCAGGTCATCTACTCTTTTGCTCCATTTGGTTCTTCATAGTTTCTTGTCATATTTTATTTTTTTATTAAATATTTTAAGTTTCTGTCACCAAGCCTGGCTTCCTGTATTTTGGGTCCTGCATCACCAGTTCCTGACAAAACATTTTGGAAAACATTAGGTACTATAAGCCATCACTGATTGGATAACTATATCTAGTAACAAATAACTTTCAGCTGAAATTATGGACAAACATCATCATCCAATTAGTACCTAACTTCTCCGTATGCTCATTGTGTTTTGTTTTTCTAAGATTTCATTTTATTTTACGAAACATTTTTGGTTTCTGAAATTTAGTTTTTCTAAAATCTAATGCCGTTTTTTTTTAAATTATCATTGATCTTTAAAACGTTTTGTGTCCAGTGATTCATAGTCACTTGTATCTTAGGGCTACCTTAGAGTTACCATTAATTCTTGTTTGTACACATAATTTTGCAAGAAATACATGGAGTCTGGAAACTTCACCTGCACTATGGAGTCTGAGTCACACTGGTTGAATTTTGTGCTAAAGATTCATTTGAGATCAATGACTTGGATCGTTCAACATAATATTGATTATGAATCATATCAGCAATCACAAATGATATGAATCATGTTGTAAAAATACATTTTGACACTTCTATAAAACATGTGGAGAATAAAATTGTTAGAATGAACTGTTCAGATTTGTTCATACAATAATGTTACAGTTGAGTTGAAGCTTTTTTTTGTATCCATTTTAATATGTTCAACAGCCCCGCTCAGAAATCCTTGTGCAGCTCTATTCCAGGAGTAAATCCATATTTTATGTCAAAAGGTAACACTCCGGTAAAACTTTGAAACAGAACAAACAGAACAGAACTTGTTTGAACATTTGCTCTGAGGTCTGGCACAGAGCGGAGCATGAATTAAAGCAGCAGCCTTGAACAACTTGGAAAAGTTCCTAATATGATATTTAATCAGCTCTTCATTTAATCCAGGACCGATTTCCTAATTTCAGAGGTCTAATTGAAAGAGAAAATGCGCACTGTGGTAGTTTAGGCAGAAAATCTGATTATGTAAAACACATTTTCAAGCTTAAGGCCATCCGCAAGAAACAAACAAGCATTTTGACTCCACTGGTTATATGCAAAGCAACTTTATGAAGGGAAAACAAAGAAAAATAAACTGTAGGAGATGTTTGTGCCATGCAATTCATGACCTTGGAAAACTCGCTTGGCATTTAACTGCTGGTTGCACCCTCACACAAACACTACTTGATTGGGAACTTATCCCCAAAGCCTCAACAAACGTGCGGTTTTGTGGTGCCAACTCCAAAATTGTTGTGTGCCATTCCAATTCTGCATCATTTTATGCACATCCTCCTATCTTGTAGCATTATTCCATGTTTATGCAAAGTCATTATGCTGCTAAATTGCTTGAGCAAAGGTAAGATGACTGTTTAGGTCTGTCTGTCAGAAAGATGTGACAACAGTTGCATAAAAAAAAAAAAAAAAATCAATTTTAATCCAAATATTAACTCTGCCTTACTGCCTTGATTAGGAGTTTTCTTTTTTCCTTCCATTTTTTTTCTCATTGCAAGACAAAAACTGATTATAACAGATTACACCGTGGCTCGGAGAGAACGTTGGGAGGCTATGAAAATAATTCAGCTGCTATTTGAATAATGCATTTCTTAATCAGAAATGGAACATGAACACTGCAGGGAAATATTGTATGTATTATTTTGACTAATGGAATTTGCCAACAGCAGTTAGAAAAAGTTTTTCGAGTTTGGTGCATTTAGTTGCACGATGGCCTATAGTATCACAAAGCTGCCATGCTTGTGTTGATTTCTCCTGTATTTTGCGAAATGAAGCGTTTCCTGAGTCTGGCAGTGGAGAACATGTACATATGCATGCAAAATAATAAAAGCCACTGGAAGCTGTGACAGGGCTCTTCTGGAAATGAAAAAATATGACACCTAAAAATAGGAAATTAAAAAAAAAGATGGGATTTTATTGGTCCCAAACAAACGAAATACAGCAATTACTTCTACAGGAACTTGTTGGTGTAACTAAGACTGCTTGCTATAGAACTGGAAAAAGCCTTAGCCCCTCCCACATTAACCAAACAAATACCCTTGCAAATACAACTCTCAAAATTACTGTATTTTCTGAACTAGAAGGCACACTTAACCTTGTGGTAGAGTGTCTGCCCTAAGTCTGGAAAATTGTGAGTTCAAATCCAGGCTGAGTCATACCAAAGACTCTAAAACTGGGACCCAGTGCCTTCCTACATGACACTTATGCCGGGCTCCAATGGCTAGCTCTGATGCGGCCACCAGAGTCTTCACGTAACTTTAAAGATGCGAGAGGAACCTCAGCAATCTGGCCTCTTTGGCACTCCGAATCTATTTCGTTGGGTTCAGCTTTCGCCGGACACTAGAGCTGAGTCGCAGCATTTTTTGTGAAGCTGGGGCTATTAACGACCTAAATCGTTATAAATTATCGCGTGGACCTACGTGGGTTTGGAGTTTCGCAGTGTCGGCAGCAGAGCCTGTGGCTGCAGTCATCCTGTAGTCAACAGGAGTCACCTGCGGTAGCTAGACCACTCTCGCGTCGCCCCTGATCTACAACTCCTGCTGTGGGAGCTCGGGATCTGCATTAACGGCTTGGATTGGGGACGTGAGCCACCAATGGATCCAGATGGATCCAA
>NC_050517.1:9366125-9391297 GCF_002922805.2 Oryzias melastigma
CGTGAGTTCAAATCCAGGCTGAGTCATACCAAAGACTCTAAAACTGGGACCCAGTTCCTCCCTACATGACACTTATGCTGGGCTCCAATGGCTAGGTCTGATGCGGCCGCCAGAGTCTTCACGTAACTTTAAAGACGCGAGAGGAACCTCAGCAATCTGGCCTCTTTGGCACTCCGAATCTATTTCGTTGGGTTCAGCTTTCGCCGGACACTAGAGCTGAGTCGCAGCATTTTTTGTGAAGCTGGGGCTATTAACGACCTAAATCGTAATAAATTATCGCGTTGAGCTACGTGGGTTTGGAGTTTCGCATGGTCGGCAGCAGAGCCTGTGGCTGCAGCCATCCTGTAGTCAACAGGAGTCACCTGCGGTAGCTAGACCGCTCTCGCGTCGCACCTGATCTACAACTCCTGCTGTGGGAGCTCGGGATCTGCATTAACGGCTTGGATTGGGGAAGTGAGCCACCAATGGATCCAGATGGATCCAATGGATCCACACCTACAAGTGTGACAGTCTGTTAAAAATAATCTAGAGCACCTGACAACATGGACTCATTTTGGCTGTGATTACAGGTATTGAGCAGATTTTGACAGTTACACTGCTAATGTGGCTAACTAGTAGTAGTGTTGGACTTTGTTTTTTTTTTTCATTTATTTATTGACACATTTGAACTAAAATAGGAGGATAAGCTTCTTGAGATGCAAGATCTCGTTTTCAAGAGGGTCCTCCAGTTTAAAGAAAAATCAGAAACACGTGACAGAGTAATTTATAGAATAATTGAAAAACCAAGGAAAAACAGTATGAATTGGAATATATCACACACACACACGGGCTCCCATCAACCCCTACCTAATGTAGGATTTGTAATAAAGCAAGACATAATACTAACATGATTAGGAGTCAACATAGTTGCAGTAAAATTTTTTTAGTGCTATCGTATTTTTTTTATTTTTTTACACATTGCAAACAAAATTTTGAATTACAGGGAATGTAACTCCTACCTAACGTAAGTTTAAAAAACAAATAAGATAACATTTATAATAAAGCAAGACATGATACTAACATGATTAGGAGTTAGCATAGTTGCAGTAACATTTTTTTAGTGCAATCAGTTTTTCTTTTTTTTTTTAACGCATTGCAAACAAAGTTCGGCGTTATAGGTAATGTGAATACGCTATGGCAAATGGGTCACAGTGTGGGACTGCCTTTGTTTCTTTGCATTACCAACCAAGCTTGGAAATAGCTTAAAAGTAAATTGGTATCGGACAGTTTTTCTACTTATTACAAACAAGATGTTGAGTTACAGTTGTTGTGTAAACGCTAACATGGCTAACACTTCTAGCATGCTAAAATGGCTAACACTTCTAGCATGCTAACATGTAGCGTGTTACAAATAAGTTTTATAGTTATTGTGAACACAGTTAAAGTCTGACTGACAGAGAGGTTTGCGGCATACAAATTGCATAATTTCGAAAATAGACAATACATTGACGGTGCGCCTTATAATACAGAGCATTTTATGGTAAATATGGTAAACCAAAAATTTGACATATTTTTAACATGATTGTGACTTCTTAAAGATAAAAGCAAACATAAAAAATCATTTGCATTGGAAAAAAAAAAAAAAAACAATTTTGACATGTGAATTGACTTCCTGTTTCGCGTGTGAATAGATATGAATGATGTTTATCATGCCCCGGTTTGAAAGTTTGTGGTGGAAGGAGCTTCAATCATCAGTCTTTATTTTTAGTGGTCTGATATCAACCTGTTCAACTTTAAATGCTGTAAATATTGGAAACTTTAGATACATTTGCTATTAAATGAAACATCGTTTTACTTTGGTGCATCTCTGTGTAATGAGTTTAGGTTTCCCTTATTTAGATTTTTCATTCGTTTTAACTGAATTTTCTCTCCTCTGCTTCACTTTGGCGTTCTTTTAAATATTTTTCTTCTTTTCTTTTGTTCTTGTAGCCTTTGGGTTTCCATCTCCAGCCCTGCACATGACAATTACAATGTTCAATTTTCCTCCAGCCATCTTCCGTTGTGTCCTTGGGCAAGACACTTAACCCTCCCTGCCTCCAGTGTGGCTCCACTGGTGTGTGACTGGGCATGAATGTCCTGGTGATGGTCATAGGGGCTGTAGGCGCCTACTGACAGCCACACTTCTGTCAGACTGTCCCAGAGCAGCTGTGGCTACATTAGTGGCTCACCATCACCAAATATGAATGAGGTATGAATGAATAATGGATGTAAGCGCTTTGAGCGCCTGGGAAAGTGCAGATAAATCAAATCCATTATTATTATTATTATTATTAATCTCTAATAGACAATTTTCTAACACAAAATCTTGAATGGTCAGCTCTAGCTTTGAAGTTTATCATTTTTGGAGCAAAGTTATAAAAAAAAAATGTCTAATGTGGTTTTGAGGTGTTTTGTAGTTGCAGGTGACGTAGAAAACCAAATGGTAAATGGATGCACAGATGAGGAAACGTGCTCTAGTTGAGAATGACAGATTTGAAAAATAGAGTAATGGGAAATGAATCAATGCTATAAAAATACATGCATTCATAAAGCACATGATAGTTTCATATAAAAATTCTCAGTGGCAGTTGCATTTCTTTTTAAGTGCACATTCTTCCAATGTCACTGCAAATTCACAGTCACTTGTGCCAGAGTCCCTAATGAGGCCTAAGCTCAGTGCTGTCAGTGAAGATTCATGTTGGCTTGATAGTAGTGGTAGTAGATCTCAAAATCCTAACACTTTCTTTTATGTTAAAGCAAGTGCCACTTTCACTTGCAATCCGTTTTTAAATTAAGATTGAAATCTTTTAGATTTGATGCTTGTTTCTATAGTAAAATTTGAATAAAAGCACATAAATTTTAATGTGAGGGCCACCTTACTGAATTTTAAAAGTGTCACAATCAAATTTGCATACAAATATTAGAAAAAATCTAAATGCTGCCATATGTTAGGGTAAAATTGTGTTTAGATCATGATTTAACTCCTGTTTAATTGTGACTAAACGCCATCATCCAGCATGTGTCAAAGTCAAGACCCGGATCCTCCCCGCTGGATAATTATATCCGGCCCTCCAGATCATTTTATATTCTTGTTATTAATGGCCCAAAGCTATCTTGTATAGTTTGACAAAATATATTTTATGGAGAGTAAAATATTGAAACTTATTTAAAAGGGCCATGGCATGATTTTCTTAAGCCTTTTAGAGTGAACTTTATATATATATATATATATATATATATATATATACATTATATTATATATTTATGCTAATTATTTATGAAATAGTTATTTTTCGTGAGTTTTTTTTCCTACCTGGAAGTAAAACGACTCGATCCTGAAGCTCCGCCTGCCGCTACATGTGGCTTCCACCCATTTAATGATGTCATCCTGGAGTCATTCATTCTTCGTTTCTCCCACAAAAATAAACAGTATCCAAATTTCTTCAAATATAGATGCACATAACACATATCGCTCCGGCCATTGCTACACTGGGTCACAACACAAATACACCCGACGTCTGCACGACTGTGCTCGAGAGGGGGTGGGGTGTCTTAAAGTAGCCCCACGTCTAGAATAACAAACACCTTTGAGCAGGAATTTATTGAAGACAGGACAGGACACAACTGGAAGATATACGGTATTCTGCATCTAAAATGAAAGTTTTTTGCTGATCATCACTAACTCAGAGGAGAAATTGAGTATTTGTGTTAGACTGGGGACGGTGTGGTCAGAGCAGACTCTTCCTGGAGGGGGCGGTTCACAGCATGCTGATGTCAGCATGATGCGACCCGCTCGTTTTATGGTATGGGAGGGGCTGCTGCAGGTTTTTTTGGAGGATTACTCTTAAATGCATGAACGGATCAAAATACCGCTTTGGGGTTCTTTATAGAGATGAAACAACAGTATAATGAACTTTAAACCTAAAAAAGTAGAATTTTCATGGTATGGCCCCTTTAACCTCTGAGGTTATCTATCTATTATGTTTTTAACCTCTGTTATTTTTATCTTTTATGTTTCTACCGTCTGCTATATGAATAAAACTTAATTACTTACATGGGATTAGTGGGATTATGCTCTTCCAAGGGTGCATTATCAGAAATTAGCCTCGAAAAAGACAAACTGTGTCGTGCATTATCCCTTACATAACCAGATTATTATAAAGCATTATTTAGGTTTATGTGTTTTGGCCTGGTATAAAGTGGATTGGTAAGCTGCTGGTTCAGGGACCACCGTTTTACAGCAATTAAAAAGTTTGAGTATGAAGCTTAATAACAATGCTGTTCCAAAATGTTCCCAGAAACATAGCGGCGTCTGATCATGCATTAGTTCTCCACAGATGTCTGCAGGATTGTGCGAATCAGACTTTTCTTATCGTGGACAACAATGATCTGACAAACACAGGTGTATCTAATTACGGTAATTACTGCAGCATTCTGTGTCTCCACGCTGGATGTCTGGGGTTGTGCATGCTGGCTTTGCAAAAAAAAAAAAAAACTTAGCGAAAAATCTGTTCTCTGTAATTATATATGTTCATAAATGTGCATAAATTCTCGTTGCAGTTAAAGGAAAAATTATCCAGTTATTTTCTCCCCACCTTCAATTACTGGGGGAAAATCCTCTCTGCCAGAGAGTGCTGGAGAACGGCGCTCGAGATCCTCATAGCAAAGCCGCTGTGCATTGGTCATTAGCTTCCTACTGGGTGCAGCAGCACGCATGGTCTCCCAAGCTGGCAAACATCTCCACAGCCTCCATTCCTCAGTCAGCAATCACCTCTCTGCACACCATGCACATCCCCCCACAGAGACCCCTCCATTAAATCCTGCATATTAAATGACCAATATGGAAACAAGCCTCTGTGACTCCTTTTCTGACACCAAAATTAACAGCGTGTTAACAGAAATTCCTCGCTCATATTCAGCTGTTCGGAGATAATAAATGAAATGCTGCACCTCCTCAGTGCTGTGGCTTTATTTTTTTTTCTTCTTCTACACATTCTGTTTCTGCAATTTGACAGACGTCTTTGCAGATCTCCACCCTGCAGTTCGCCTCCCGCTGTTATCAGAAATTCCAGGCAGAAGATTAAGATCAGCGTTTTCAACATAACTGGGAGAAAATTTATACACGTTTGCAATGAATGGCTTATCAAATGTACGCAGATCCTAGAAAATCTTACTTGGAATCAGGTTATACTGACGTAATCGTTTACTATTCAAAACAGGCAGGGACTTTATTGTGGTGAAATTGATCTATATATTCTATTGATAATGATTGTTTTCAGTGTAGGGGTTTATTTCTTGTAATTCTGTACAAATAATGTTTATGTAAATTTAAGTTTGGACTTAATTAAAAAAAATAAAAAGCTTGGACTCAATAAGTTGTCAAACTTTATCCAAAGTTCTTTTACATTTTTCATGGAACCATTTACTGTTAAACTTCTGATCATGAGCTTTTTATTTATTCATTTTATTATTTCAAAATAAATAAATAAATAAACAAGCATCTGTGTGGTTATAGTGAAGCTTTTGTATAATTTCAATAAGATCAGTTCCTGGTAGGCTGGCTTAGTACCGTTTAGCGTTTCAGGCCTCTCCAACCCTGTTCCATGTGAGCTATGTCCTGTTTGTTATGCAGAACCCAGTATTATTTACTGGTTACCTGGATCAGGTGTGTTCAGTCAATCAGAAACTTGGCTCAATTAATCCTGATAATTAGCAATTACTGAAGTAGGGTTAGCTGCAAAACAAGCAGGGCAGCAGCTCACGAGGAACAGGGTTGGAGACGCCTTAAGGTCTGTTTATGCTATATAACTACGATGAACTTTTGAAAGGTGTTTGTGAAAAACAAATGAACATTTTGTCCTGGTTTGGGCAAAATAGTGTAATGTCACAGTTTACAACCATTTGCAACAACTCTCATTCCAGCTAAAATGACCAAAGGTCTTCAGAGATTTTTTTTACTTACAATGTTTTAACTTCTTGATTCCCAAAAACTGTTTTTAAGCTAAAGTATTATTCAAAAAACTCGTACCTCCCACATGTTTGATATTCATCCAGCTAAGTTGATCAGTGAAGTTGAATGGTATGGCAAACTCACATAAGAAAGTAGAAACTTTCTGTTTTACATGATAATGTTGTTTCAAATGTTTACAAAGTGGTTTACAGGCATTTTCATATAGCAGTATTGTTGGAATGTTGAATAATGAAGATTTAATTTTGCACATAAAGGGAGCTTCTCGTGTCAGCGTGACATGCTCTACAATGAGGTAAAAGAATTAAAGTTTTCTTTTGAAATTCTTCATCATTTCAAATCAAAGCTATAAAGAAGTTGCCTCGGGTGTTCCTTCTGGAGATAAATGGTCAGTTTCTGTCTGACATTATTTCATATTAATATTATTCCATGTCTTCAGATTTAGAACTCGAGGACTTAGTCATATTTACAAAGAAAGTCTGATGGTTTTCATTATTAAAAGGTCAAGAGATTTTTTGGGTTTGTCACGAATTTCATTAAAAGAAAAAAATGAATTTTATTATGTGGTACTTTCTACTTAACTAGAAACCCTGTTGGGCACATTTTGTTGATCTTTCTCCAAAGCTGCATGCAAACGGTTTCCCACTATGGAAGGAGACAGACAAAGCTCTCTTTGCTTCATTTGTTATTGCCATTGATCTAAGTTAAAATGACAAAATGGGTTTATAGCTTTAAACAAACAATGTTTGCCAGGAAAACTTTCCATGAATCTTTATTTTTGTTGTACTATTTTAAAAGTAATTTTTCATTTCAGCCAACTTTATTTCAATTCTTGCTTCAAATAAAAGTTTAAAGCTTCTTTTGTCAACATTCAGACTCTCCTCCTGCCCCACATGATCAAACGTAGAATTCTATTTCGTAGAAGTAATTAACCATATATGAAAAAATAATAACTTTGGGAAAATGTTTTGAATATTATTAATTCAGTGTTTTTTTCTCACTTTCTGTGAAGAAAAATTTTGATCGCAGTTAAAATTTGGAGAGAGCGAGACATTAGGAAAACCAGTTAAGATTTATTTGTGTTACAGGAAAATCTGTATGACATAATTTAATATTTTTTTCAGTTAGGCTCTGGGTTGAGGACGGTTGGGATGAAGTCAGAACATAAAGGCTGGTTGATGCTTCCAAGCGATGCATGGCCATAGGAGCGGAATGCGACACCTGCCATCTCCCACGACTGGAATTTTACGCCCGCACTGCAATTGCGTGCAAGTTGCGTCATTTAACTTAAGTTTATTTCAGTGATTAGAGTAAGGGATAAAGGAGGAAACTGAAAAACAGAAAAAAAGTATTTTTAATGCTGAAGACGATGAAATCTTAACTGAAGAAGTTGCAGGAAATATAGAATTTCACACATAGACACACAGAGAGAGTGGACAACTAGATAAAAAACACAGCACGTGACTGGAAAGACATGTCTTACATCTCATATCTTGCAGAACTAGATAATGCAATTTGCCTCTCTTTTTATCATTTTTTTTTTGTTTTTTCACCTTTGTATTCCGTTTCTTTTTGATGGACGAACACCACCACCTCCTCTACCTCATCGTTTGCATATACTGCAAGTGTATGAGCAGGATGTCATTCATCCATCCATCCATTTTCTTGACCGCTTCTTCCCTTTCGGGGTCGCGGGGGTGCCGGAGCCTATCCCGGCTACTGTTGGGCGAAGGCGGGGTACACCCTGGACAGGTCGCCAGTCTGTCACAGGGCCTCAATCACACACTCATGCACCCACACATCCACACCTAGGGGCAATTTAGAGTCACCAATTAACCTATGAAGCATGTTTTTGGATGGTGGGAGGAAGCCGGAGTCCCCGGTGAAAACCCACGCATGCACGGGGAGAACATGCAAACTCCACACAGAAAGGTCCCAGCCGGGATTCGAACCGGGGCCTTCTCGCTGTGAGGCAAGAGCGCTAACCACTGCGCCACCGTGCAGCCCGATGTCATTCATGTTATAAAAAAAAATCCTAGAGAAAGAAAAGTATCAAAACGAGGAGCTAATATGTAGCAGTGTTGGACTGTTTTTTTTTACCTATTGATAACACGGTTAGGAGCATAGTCACAGGAGCGCTTGTTTCAGCAGTATTGGCCCGTTGTTTTTTTCGTATTGCGAGTGAGGCTGAGAGTTACAGGTAATGAAAATACACTGACACGGCTAACATTTTGCTGTGTCAGACTGGGTTTTTTTATGTGTTATTAACAAGGTTAGAAATTAAAATAGCCACAGTGACTTTTATTTCAGCTGTATCAGTGTGTTTTTATGTGTTCCAAACAAGGCTATGAGCTAAGGTATGCTAAGGGTCTATGGGTCTGTGTTTTATTTATGTATTACTGACAAGGCTGGGAGTCAGCGTTGTTAAAGTAATATTTGTTTTAGCTGTATTAGTTTGTCTTTTACTAGTTCAAAAGAAGGATGGGAGTTACATGTAGTGCAAACACAGTAGCAATATCAGATTGTGTTTTCTTACGTATTACTAACAAGGCTAGAAGCTAGCATAGTCACATGTGACTATGCTAGCTTCTAGCCTTGTTAGTCACATGTGATTATGCTAGCTGTTAGCTTTTGTGTCAAAATACTGTTTTTTTCAAATTAGATTTGTAAATGTTTTCTATGATTATTGTAAGACTGCAGTTTCACTTAAAGATGTTCATCTCATAGAAGTTTGACATTATTCATATAATTAAGGAAAGTATATGTCGGATTACTATCATATAATTTTCTTATTTATTTCCAAAAAATGTAGTTTTCATAATGTACAATTTTACTAAGTATCTTATAAGTACTTTGACTGTCTTGTGTTTAACGTACAAGTTTCTTATAATACAAACAAAAAAATTATAAGATTTGTCTAAATCAGTTTCATATGGGCAGTAATATTTTTTTTCAGCTGTATCAATTTTTTAATTATTATTTTTTATTTTAAAAGTTCCAAACAAGGTTGGGAGTCACAGGTATTGTAAATACGCTAACACGGCTAACATGTTGCAGTGTCATGTGTGTTTTTTTTACACGTTGCTAACAAGGTTTGGAGTTATTGTAGTTACAGTAACGTTTGTTTCATCTGTATCAGTTTGTTTTTTTTATGTGGTTCAGCAGCCCAGTCTCAGTAAAATGCATACAAATGCCACGATTGGGGAAATACCGTGTATAATATACGCCAAAACCGGTTTTTGCGTGCATATAATACGCGCGGTCCTAAACGTGTTAAAATGTGTTTTCCACGTTTGACACGTCCCCTGGTGGAGGCGTGAGCATCACAGACAGCCCCACAAACAAATAATTTGCTTTTCTAACCCTAACCATAACCGTAATCCTAACCTTAACCGGGAACGACGTCATTTAGAAAAGAGCCCGAGGATTTCTGACCACGTGATCAAAACGAAACATAAAAAGTCGTGTATATTGTACGCCGGCGCAACCTATTCTCTACCATTGTGTATCATATGCACAAAAAAAGTGAGTTTGGCATATATTATACACGGTATTTCAGAGTGCAAAGTCATGGAATATGTACGCATTTTACTGAGACTGTGTTGGGTTCAGACAAGGTTGGCAGTTAACGTAGTCAAACTGTTTTAGCCGTATTAGTTAGTTGGGAGTTACAGTTATTGTGAATATTTTAATGTTGCTAACATGTAGCGTGTTACAAACAAGTTTTAGAGTTTCCATGAACAAATAAAATAAAATCTGACAGACAAACTTATGTCTGGCTCTTTTGACCTGCTTAATGCACTTTTTAGATCAGTGCGTCTTATATAACAGAAGTTTAAAAACAGACCATTTATTAACTTTATAATCCAGTGCACCCTATAGTGCAAATAGTACAATAAGGACTAACCTGCTAAGGGTTATATAAAAAAAAAAAGTTGTTTATGTGCAATACCTGTACAGATCCCTGTCTTGTGTACTGTGAGTCACCTATGTGGTTGAAAAATTATTCTCTCAGTTCAGTAGTTCCTAGCAAATGAATAAATAAGAAAAGTTTCGCCGCAGAACTATAAAATTCATCCAGGCATGTATGGCATTATAGATACATGAAAGCAGCTTTCTATACCATAGTGTGGGCCAGGATAATGGGCAGATGAGGAGATGGATAACACACCCCAACAGTGCAGCTAATGACTCTGGCTCCTCATGCAGTTTCATCCAGTTTAAGTCTTTTCCGTTTGTTTGTTTTCATCAGACCCATTAAAACTGCACAATTTATGTAGGTCGCTGAGATTCTCTGCCAAAATCTACACCATTACCCTCAAAACCATACTTCAAAATAAAAGTAATAAAGCTTTTCTGTGGCAGCTTTCACTTCCAAGTGAGAGCTGCATACTTACCTGAGGAGATCAAAGGTCTGCTGAGACAAACATTTTTCATCTCAGTTGAGAAGCACACTTAAACTTTTATTTTACTACAGTTTCTGTTTATTTTGATTTTATCTAGTGTTTTTTAAGGCATGTGTTGCTCTGCTTTTGTAATGATGAGCTGTATGATGTTAAATGATAATTTCTTAATTAATTTATCACACAACTTTTAGAAAACTTTCTTAGACTTTACGTTTTTTTTACTTTTATTTCAGTTGATGACGTCACAGAGCCAAAAAATACAAAATATAATTAACTTTCAATTTGATTAACTTTAACAGAATCGCTCCTGACAGTTTTATTTAAGCCATTTTCCTGAATAAAGCTTTCTTCATTATGCTTTTTCTTTTGAAAAGAACACTTGGACTTTTGGACATTTGCAGAGTCCAATTCCTTTAACTAAAATATCTGCTTACATGTATGCTATTTGGAGCTCCAACTCTACTCTCTGACTGTTGACAATGTTGGGGGGAGAAAAAGCATTGTTTCTCCTAAATGGTCCGGTGCTCTCTAATAGAGCAGATAATCTTAATAAATGTGTCTGGTTTTGATTTGTAAGGTTGAATCTGAATTCCTCCCCTACCCCTATGGCTTCTTCCTACCCCTACGTTTATCTCTCCAAGTGGAGAGTTATGGAAAAATAGTGTCTACAAGTTTGGCCGACAATACCCCTTGTTGACGTCATCAGTGTTTGCAAAGACTGTTTTTTGATAAATGCGAGTTCTTTCAAAATTTGGGTGTTTCCATTAAGTGAATTTGTTAACACAAATCCAATGTGGGCAACAATGGAAACACAACTACTGACACAATTCCATGTGTCACAAGACTTTCTTCTCCTAAAACTAAGCTGTCAGTATATACATTGGTATCGTAAGGCAAAATTATATTGTGGTTGATTTAAAAAAAAGGTCTTTCTTAAGATATGTTCGCACCAAACCCCATTTGCATGGCTTGAGCAGCCAGTTTCAATGTTGAGTCATTGTAAAGACGCTGTCAGAGGTCCTGTGGTCCATTTTGACAATCTGACATGGAGCAGTTGTCCGGTTGCAGCACATTTCACCTGTTACAGCCCTTTTTTTGCATGGCAGATTATACTTTTAGGGTTCAAGTATCTGAACTTTAGCAAAGAAGATCCATCAACCAATCAGTAACGTTGGCCTGAGCAGACCAAACCTAATATGGAGGAGAATTTGATAAACCTGATCTCTCAACATCATCCATGTCTTTTGTGCATTGTGGATGAGATATTCAGTTAATACTTCCAGGCAGTGATGAGGCTAAACACTGCAGTAACCCCTACCACATGTGGAGAGAGCAACGTATTTTTGGACAAGTGTCAAGGAGTAAATTGGATTCAAATTTGCTATGTAAATGACATTCGGTGTGAATTCAGCATTAGAACCAGAAAAAGAACAAAGACACGATTCGTAGAGGTGCTATCAGGAGATGTAAAGAGGATGTAAGGAAGAGAAAGGTCAAATAGAAACAGTGCAAACTCATCTACAGACTGATTAAATAAAGCCAAAACTCAATATCGATTGCTTTTGAAAGTAGTGGAATGCTAAAAAATGCGGTCTGTAATAAAGTTTTCGAGATGGATACATTTTGGATGAGATGTTTTTCTAATCTGCTTTCATCTCCAAACATTTTCAGTTGTTTCAGTTCAGCAGTTTTTCTCGTTTTTCTCAGACTTGAATCAATTCCTCTTCAGTAAAAGAAGCTCATACTTGTCTACCCAGCAAAGCTTCAGCTGCAGGCTGTTGGATTTTATGACCTCTCCTCTCCCCTGTGAGGAGATCACAGCTGTGAGAAACACCAGATATTGCCTGCAGTGCGCACTTCCAAGTTTGAGATGCCAACCAACCTGGAGAGTAATGATCAGTGCTGGAAGGACGAGGAAAAAAGAAAAAAGACAGAGAGAGAGAGGGAGCGTTTTTGCTGTTTCATTGGTTTCCTTAATAACATTAATGAAATTCTCTCCTCCGGCCTTGTTGTACTGTTGTTCATACCACCATTTGTAACAGCGTTGTTGTTCTTGTGTATCCAATAAATGGAGTCATCCCTTTGCTTAGTGTGTCGCAGCCTAAAGCAAGATGTGCTGTATAAACAAGAACATAATGAGAAACATCTGTTGCTGAATTTGGACACCCTACCTTCAGAGATTAGGAGAGGGCAAATGATGATGAATTCATTAAGTTTCACTTTAAAATCTCCATTTATTTGAGAAAAAATGTTTTACACAGTGCTACCTTTCTATTTTGGATGCCTGTGGCAGTACTGTTTACTTTGGTTTCTCAGAGTTAAAAATAAAACTAGACACCAGCTTTTTTTTGTACTCGTCGGTTATAGTAGCACATTAAAATTGTTTTGTTTTTTACTGATTTTTTTTTTTACATTTCTTAGTATTTTTTACAAAACAATTTGGAAGTGGTTTCAAGAATAAAAGCTTGCAATGACACGACATGAGATATGATTGACCATTTATTAGTTCCTCAGTGGAGACATTTCTAGATCTCAGTGTTACAGTTTACAATAAGAGCAAAAGAGAATTTTATTCAATTTATAAAGAAAAGAAAATGCCTTTTCACTCAAAAAGGGAGAATGTCATTGCGCCAAGGGTGACAGTCCTGGCCATTTACTGATTTGATAACTGGAAGACTGAAAATACTTCCTTCCGGGTCCAACAAAATTGAATCAATTCAGGCAGCTTTTTTTCGTGATATGGAAGCTGCCGTGTTGAAAACAATGTCAGTAAGGAGTGATTGGTCCAATTTGGTTTGAGTCAATAGCATCATTTCCACTGAGCAGTCCGGTACGGTAAGCAGTAGTACGGTACGGTCCAGTTAATTCCGCCAAATGTTTCCACTCAGTTTAGCCTCACTTCTGCTGGCAGTGCATCCGTGGTGTGACCGCTAGCGTGTCATTGCGTCATTGTAGTGCGACAACTAGAAAAGCAACAAAAATAATTGAGGTCATCCAGCAGCTTGTCTTTTTCTTGCTTTACTTGTTGTACATCGTTCATAACAGGAATTTAATGTTGTTTGAAAGAATATTTTGGGCAGCTACAAAGAATACTGCCATAAAGAGGAAAATGGAATCGCTAGTTTGGCGCTATATTGGTGCTTTTTAACGTCGTCATCACTTTCTGCCAATCAACGAGTGGCTACAGCAGCTCCGCCCCAACCGTCCCGTTCTACAGTTTTTTTCCTATGGACCTACAGTGGATGGGGGCCCTTAAGAGGTATGGGTCGGAACTGTTAAATAGGTCCATCTAACAATGGAAACGTTCAAAATACCGGACCGTACTGAACCATACCGAACTGCTCAGTGAAATCGAGGTTAATGTTTCAATGGCAACCACTCTTACCAATCAGGACTGAGCTTGTTGGAAATCTATACCTCTTAAACTGAAATCAGGCTTAGGAGAATCTGTCAATTTAACATTTAGAATGTGGGACATGAGGGCCAGTGGGCACCATATAGTCTTAACGAGGCATCTGATTGGTCTGTATATAACTTGTATGATAAATTTGTAGGGCCCTTGATTTTTTAATAGTAGACCAGGACAGCTTCAAAAAGTGTCAAATTGACCATGTAGTGCACTAAGTAGTGAGTTGCAAAGGAATTCTGAGACAGCCTTTAAGATTTGGCTTCTTGGAGCCATCGGGTACTTCTTATTTGGGACTGGATGGAGGAGGAGTCACACCGAACCAAACAAGATGAGGCAGCTTTTTACTTTTATTCAGACAAAAGTTTCTTTCGTTTCGATGTTCTATAAGTCTAAGGCAAAGTTGTTATTTTAGTGTAATGTAAGACACCTGATCTCTTTTAGTCTTCTGTTATAATTTTGTTTTAAAAATTTTTCACTCCAATTGTCCAAATATTAAGATTTTGCTGCATTATTTGTGATATTTGTCTGTTCCCTTTTTATTTGTCTGTTTCTATGACTTTAAATGACCTTGTGTATAAATTATGCCATACAAATAAATATTGTTTGCTATTTTTAAGCAGATATGTATGCAATTTATTCTGCCAGCATATTTTTGCTTCCTATTGTGTGTATGAGTCTGATCATTACCAGCCTCTTTGACAGTCTAGCCTTGGCTTCAGTGAGACTAATTTCACCAATGTGAAATACAAACAAGCAGGATAATCAGGGAAAAATGCAGAATTGTATGTGTGGTGTGGAGAATGAGGAGTGTATGGAATATGCAATTGATATTAGCTAGACAAGAAAGAGAACTGGGTATTTTGTTTAAAGTAAGACCATGGTCTAATTCCTTTTAGACTTTTTAAAACTTTTTTAGTTTTTAACTCCTCCCTTACTCTGACGATGTGACAGACCAGCGACTCGTCCAGGGTGTACCCCGCCTTCGCTCAGAAGTGGCCAGGCTATGCTACAGGAGCTCCATGACCCCGAAAGGGACAAAAGGGTTTAAAAATGGATGGACTCATCCCTTAAATGCACCAGTGAAGACAATGGATGGCCTTTTTTAAGCAGTGTCTCAGCTGTTCCTAGCACTGCGCTTTTCTGGACTGAGATGTCTGAGGTCTTTCCAGGGATCTGTCTTAGCCACTCCTCCAGTTTGGAGGTTACAGCCCCGAATGTTCCAATTACCATGGGCACCACTGTCACTTTCACCTTCCAAGCTTTTTCCAGTTCCTCTCTGGTATTTCTCCGGTTTCTCATGTTCCTTCTTCTTGATGTTACCATCCCTTGGTACTGCCACATTCACAACAACTGTTGGTTACCATCCTGTCTGTGTCTAGCCTACATCTTAGATCTTGTCTGGTGGGGTAGATCTGAGCCTCTGTCACTCTGGTGCTCAGGGCTTGCTCCTATGCTGCCAGGATCAGAGCTTCTGTGCTGTCCTGCAGGCCATTGGTAGAACTAGCCATTGGTAAAACTTCTTGATATCAGCCACTTCGGTTATTGTCCGGTGGTACATCCCATGTAGAGGCTTGTCCTCCCATGAGGTTCTGTCCTCCAGCATTGCATCCTCTACTCTCCATTGCCTGAGACATTCACTGAGCACGCTGTCAGTTGGGGCCTTGAATTTGACATATTCATGCATCTTGGATGTTTCATTCTGGATAGTGGCTTCCACGCTCACTAGTCCTCGGCCTCCTTCCTTGCGGCTAGTATACAGTCTCAGGGTGCTGGATTTGGGATGGAACCTTCTATGTATGGTGAGAAGCTTTCATGTCTTAACATCCGTGGTCTGTACCTCTTCCTTTGACTATCTTATTATTCCTGCGGGGTATCTGATGGCTGGTAGTGCGTAATTGTTTATTGGTTGGGTCTTGTTCTTGCCATTGAGCTGGCTACTCAGGACTTGCCTGACTTGTTGGGGGTATTTGTCTGTTGCAGCTTTCCTTGTTGCCTGTTCCAGGTTGCCATTTGCCTGTGGAATTAAAAAGGTTCTTGTAACTGTCCTCAATGTCTGCTATTGTTCCTTCTGGGAGTGAGACCCCCTTCTGTGTGGACTACCTTACCTCTCTTTGTCACCATCTGACTGCATTTCTCAAGCCCGAATGACATCCCAATGTCAGTGCTGTTGATCCTGTGGATCAGGGAGTCAATGTCGTGCCCACTCTTTTCATTCCTATATATATTTCAACCTATGTAGCATGTCTTTGGACTGTGGGAGGAAACAAGAGTTCTGGGAGAAAATGCACAAATGTAAGTCAATGAGTCTAGATGTTGGTTTGAATTATGTAAGTTTCCATCTAACTATTACTGCTTACTTGATCGAATTTATTAAAAGAGTAAGAAAAAAAAAAAAAAAAAGGGTCAACATGGAGGCTCCTGGTATGCTAACATGTCTTTGAAATGGATCAACATTTCTTGATGAATGCTACAAACTGTCATGTTTAGGGCTTTTACTGTATTATTTACTGTACTCTGATATTAAGTTTGGTATAATTGAAAAAAAAAAATCTTTCATGAAATTCACAATGGGGTAGAATCGTTTTAAGACGTGCTGGTAGCCTATGTATGTTATAAATCAACTTAAAGCAAGGAAACAAAAGCGGAACTGGATTTTGTCATTTCAGAATTTGCATTTTTCTGTCAGTACAAAAGGAATCTGTACTTTTTCCCACATTGTTTCTGTCTTCAAATGACACCCAGTGTACATTGTTGAGCAACGAAAATTGTCCAATTAAATCCCCTGACCTGTTTCTAATTGACTAACTTCCCATCCTTGGAGCCTGAAGAGCACATTCATTTCTCTTCTTTTGTGGAACTGTTCATGCTTGCTCTGCTTCCTTTGATACGAGTGCATTAGAGGCAGCTCTTTCAGCAGACGTGTCTGCATAACAACAAACGTAAGCAGATTCCCAAAGTGCTTCGTTCCATAAGAGACAACAACATTTCCATTTATTTCCCCTTAAATATTTCAAGCTCAAAATGAATTGTGTCAGCGACGTTAGTAGATATAAAGGCACAAAAAAAAAAAAATCTTGGAAGCAATAAAAGCTGTGAAGCAGAATGGATCTACAATAACTCCATAACAAGGTGGATGATTTGAAATGTAAACTTGTTCCATTTTTTTCTGGCTCCATTAGCTGAAGAGTTGTTGGGCCATCAGCATGCTAATTGTTTAATTGACCTTCTATTATCATCAATTGTTCAGGCAATGGAACTGTTGAAAGACCCATTAAAAAATCTTGTTTGAAATTATAATTACTGTACACCTGAAATATTTTTCTTTGATTCTTAAAGTGCACGTTCAAGCTGATTGCTGATTGTAATTTGTTAAAAACAATGTCCCCATTTGACTTTGTATAGTGATCTGGTTTGGATGGAACTTAGTCCTTGTCCTCAGTACACTGTTCTCTCATTTATCGCAGGAGTTATATACTAAAAATAACTCACAACAGGTGAAATATTCCAAAATAAGTGTTTTTAATATTTCAAGATGCTTCTATAGATAATTTCTGCACTTTTCGCAGACATACATTGATATCTTTACATTTTTCTTTCTTCTTTAAACCCTCAAAGTGCAAAATTTTCAAAGATCTGATTGAAATTGAAGTTTTATGTAAAACTGACCAGATGAACATGTTTTAGGAGACATGGGACAGGAAATGATGGACTATGGTTTACAGCCAAAAAACAAACAAAAACAAAAAAAAAGAAAGAAAAAGGGAAAATTGCAACAACAAAAAAAAAGTCACTGTAACAACAATACTACAAAATATGAACTGCGATACAGCAAGTGACCATTGGCTCCAGAAAGGTTCAATGTGATCTTAAGGTGGAAAATGTGTGTGAAAAAGGAATTAAATTCATTCATTCATCTTCCAGACCGCTTCTTCCCTTTCGGGGTCGCGGGGGTGCCGGAGCCTATCCCAGCTACTGAAGGGGCGAAGGCGGGGTACACCCTGGACAGGTCGCCAGTCTGTCGCAGGGCCTCAATCACACCCATTCACTCACATTCACACCTAGGGACAATTTAGAGTCACCAATTAACCTATGAAGCATGTTTTTGGATGGTGGGAGGAAGCCGGAGTCCCCGGTGAAAACCCACGCATGCACGGGGAGAACATGCAAACTCCACACAGAAAGGTCCCAGCCGGGATTCGAACCGGGGCCTTCTCGCTGTGAGGCGAGAGCGCTAACCACCTGCGCCACCGTGCAGCCCAAGGAATTAAATTAATTTTATAAATTTAAAAAAAAAAAAAAGTTTTATTTAAAGACCCACTGTAATGAAAACTGTGCTTTTGCTTTTTGACATGGTCTTGTGGCATTTTTCTCATGGTGAAGGACAAAAATAAAAATAATACAAAAATTGCATTTCTGAGTATTTCTTTTTTTTAATCCTTTTGCTATCCTAGGCATGTTTGACCCCACAAAAGTTATCTTCTACAGGTGTCTGTAGCAGACATGAAATCCTGTTCAACTTTGTCCACCTTTGTCATGGGAGTAATAACCCATCAAAATAAGGGTCGGGTCATCTGGACCCCATGAGAGAGCACGAAGGTTAAATGATTCCAGGAGCAGATGAAAAAATGCTATTGGAAAAAGCTTGTAGCTCTCTGGCCAGAACCATACGGCTGGGTCGCTCTGACATTGTTGTTGCATTTGTAGTGTCATGGTAGCACAGTGAAGGGCTACAAGCTAGTGGGAGAAATTGTAAACAGAGGTAAATTTGTACTAAACTTTTGCTGTTCTGCAGAAACTACAGAAACTAGATCCTGAAAATTTACTTTTTTAAGTACTATTTGGTCTAAAAGCTGAATAATCATAATCTTAAAAAAGATAAAATAAAATAAAAACACTAGGGATGATTCTACAATAGATCAAAAGATGATGAGAGTAGGACTTTAAAAAGATTAACAAATATTCTTTGACAGAAAAAAAAAAAAAAAAAATAGTGGTGTGAAAAACAGATGGCTGGACAAAGAGAAGACCCGAGTTCAAATTCCAGCTGGGACCTTTCTGTGTGAGTTTACATGTTGTTCTCACTCCAGCTTCCTCCCACAGTCCAAAAACATGCTTAGTAGGGTGATTGCTGATTCTAAATTGTGAATGTGAGAGTGTGTGGGGGTGCAGCTGTCCAGTGAGCTGTCCAGGGTGTACCCCAACTTTGCCAAACAGTAGCTGGGCTACGCTCCAGAAATCCTGTGATCTCAAAGTTTTTTTTAGTGAGTTTGCAATATGAATTAATTAAGAAGCACACAGCATTTTAACATAATAAAAAGAAGAGAGAAAACACTGACTCACCCCCAAAAAGTGCAGAACATTTAAAAATATGCAAGGAAGGTTTACAAAAAAGAAAAAAATATATAAGATTAACCAACACAGAACAAAATGTGGATCAATTTAAAGACATTTTAATAATACAACATATATTTGATGCATTTCTATAACTTATCTAAACTCTTTTCCCTTTTTGGAGCAAATCCCAGTGACAGAAAATGTGTTCCATGACACATGATTAACCGCTGATTGTTAGTGATGATAATTTCGAGTTGCCAATTTTCCTTCTCATTTTCAACATAAACAAACAAATAACCTGAATGGGAGTAGTTGCAGACACACTCATCACACAAATGATCATTTATTAAACATTATGAGAACCGATGGATGCAATAGAGGCTGCAGTGCAGCTTTATCACATTAATGGAAGCCGACTGAAGGAAGTGAAAGGAATTTACCTCGACTTATCTTTCATTTGAAATCCCCAGATCACCGACACACGGGACAGTTTTCTCCTCTCCACAGTGCTAGAGCTATCTCTAGAAGATAATGATAGAAGCTTCAAGTAACTTTTGAACAACATCAGCAGTATGGTTGTGTAGGTAAACACACCTGGCTCCCTTCCAGCTGAGCTCCTACATTCATCACACATGAAACACATTCATAGTGTAACATCTGCACTTTTACCCCGCTCCCAGTTCTGACTTTTAGGCATTCGGGCTGACGTGGGAGTGTTTATCCCCAGGTACCAAAAACCCTGTATCCTCACTGAAAAGTAGGCCATTAAAAAGGGAGGGAAGAAAAACAGGCTAACAGCTGACTAGCCTGTGGCTGAACATCAAGCACACAGTGGAAGCGCACGGTGGGACTGCACCTAGAGCAGCTGCGTTAGGAACCAGGACAACTGGATCTCTTTGTACGTCATTTATTTCATGCCAGTTCTCTATATTTGTGTTCTTATAAATTATTAAAATGTAGATTTTTTTTTGTCACATATTAGCAAATACAAACTGGTGCATGAATCTGAATTCTTCCCTTACGGCTGGGGATGTCCCAATCCAGTCACGTGGTTGATCGTTTTTTGTCCCCCAGTTAGTATTGGATATTTATTTTATTCTCATTATGATCGACGCTTTATATTTCAAGCTTATTATTACTCAACTAGAAGTCTGCATGTTATGAACAGATCACAACATGATATTGTCGGAAGGTGCAGTTCAAGCAGGAGGGTAACAAAAACAGTTAAGCTAACCTAAGCTAGCAAGATGTTCACATATTCGGACTTCTGGGATCAACAACTGACAGTTAGTGTCTCTATTGGTTTGTCTTAACGCAGACAGTGATCTACAAATGGATTTCAACAGAAAAAAGATCAGGTTTTTGTTTCTTTTAATGTTAAGCTGAGAGAGACAGCTACACAGCTAACTGTGCTAAGCACTAGCTCCATGATTTACTCCTCGAGACTCGAGCTGTTCTGTCATTTGCCTGTTTTATTTCAGCGTAATTCGACGATACTTCTGTGCCTGTTTGTTAGTACACAAATGATTATTTGGTTAAAAAAAAAAACATTTGAGGAAAGAGTTTTTAGTCATAAAATGTTAAAGTTAAGATGTGAATATTGTGTATATCTGGGTCAAAAAACTTTACATAATTAAACCAAATAGTTTTTTTTTAACTCCGTTGAAAGGTTTTTCACGAATGGAAAAAGAAAAAAAAGAATTAGGGAATACCTATAAATGGATAAAAGGCTTGAAAGTGTCTCCGCTAAAAGCAAATGCTGCTGACTTGATTTGCAGAGACATGCAGGAAGACTTTAATCTTTGAGGAAGTGTTAGATCTGTGTTACTAGTGATGCTCTTCTGGGTTTTGCTGCTGCTTTACAGTAGCTTTGTTTGCAGGGATTACATTTAGTTTGAACTCGCTCCCACTCTGCTGATGGCATAGTAATCAGAGTATTTGACTTTCCTGAGATTTGAAAATCCCGCATGCCTCCAGCAAGTGAGTGAGGCTTAAATCTGTCCTTGTATTTAATGTAATCCACTACTTGTGGAAACCAGGAGGCATTCTTACCTGGGTACTTATAGATACATATAAATACATATGACTTATGAAGCTAAGGGGTAAAAAATGTTAAATTAAGGCTTAATTTTTGAACAGGAAAGATAATTTGAATATTTAGTATGGTAAGAATTGAATACCTAATATGTGTATTTTTTTCTTACAAACAGTATTATATCATTAAAACAGCAGTAAATAGGATGAATTTATAGATTTTTTTTATATATAATTTGAACTGTACAGCACCAACAATTAAAGCAATAACATTCTTAGAACAGTGTGAGAAGATGTTATCCTTTTTTTTATTTCTTAATATTGTGTGGGAGTTTTCCTATAACCGTTCTATAGTACCATAGCAGCTCAGTGGTTATCGGGTACTAACTAAAGCCCATTTATTTATGGTTTAGTTTTTATTTCCTCTTAGTCTTGGCCTAGTTAGGTCATGCTATGTTCATTTCATGGCATTGTTATATATACACACCAAATAGTTTCTTTTAATTCAATCTAAAAGCTTTACAGTGTTCCATGCTATTTTGAGGATCACCTTCCGTGATCTCCCTGCTTGGCGAATTTTTTTCAGTACAATTTTGCACGTTTTCTTTCATTCTATATTACTTGACTTGTTTCAATAAAGCCTTTAACTTTTAAGGTGCATTCACACCAAACAAGATTTGCGTGGCAGAAATGGACAGTTTTAACGTTAAGTCAATGGTACAGACGCAAACTGAGGCGATCTGAAGTCCTACAATGTGATTTGAGTGATGGGGGGCGGCGCAAAGGTCTGGCAGCAGCTTGATTTGAGTGGCAAGCCACAAATTGGGCGGCGCAACCAGAATTTAAATATCCGAAGGTTGTTTGATTACCATGTCGCATCTACCAATCAAGAACTCAGCTTTAGGGCACGTGACGTTTTCAGTGACTTGATCAGCGGGAAGAAAATTAATCCAAGGAGAGCATTTTTTTTCCTGAAATTTCATCTATTTCTTTAACCCGCTAGGGCCACGGTTTGCATTGCTCATCTGGTTATTTTTCGGTGAAGGCGAGATACACTCTAAACAGATTGCTGGCTTTCGCTCCCAAGGCGGAGCTCACTCGTTCGTTATGCCGGCAGACAGGGAGCCGCTTTGGGGTGCGGAGGCCTCCAGCTTGGGCCTCATCGAGACATTAAGAAAAAGGTCCCCTAATTTAATTTTTCCCCCTCGGGTTAATACTAGACAGAGAGCTTTCAAGCTCAGCCACAGAGACACAGAAGTACAGTGGTAGCGGCTGTCATACAGACACAACCCCGGAGTGAGATAGATGTCCCCGGTACCAGGAAAATCTTTTTAATAATAATCATATAAACTCAAACATGGATACATGATTAGCCATGCTTTTGTAGAACTCTTCACAATAAATAAACCTGATCTCTCAACATCATCTGTGTCTTCCGTACGTTTTAGGTGAGAAATCCACAGACACTGTTCCTTATATCGATCATCCCAAAAACATTGGCTGGTAGCTCCTCCCACATGCATCTGCGGTGTCAAGCTAAGGCAGGCGACGAGCAGTGAATTTGCCGCACGGCGAAGAGGGGAATTTGTCACGCGAATTGCGTTCGGTGTGAACGCACCTTTAGAGTTTAGGCAAGAGTGAAAAGTGTGAAAATGTTAACGTCTGTCTGAGAAAAGTGTATAAAGTGTGTAGGGAAGAATTCTCCAGCATTAAAACATCTACTATACTACTTCATAGATTTCACCTATCGCGTTTATTTTTAGAATGCAATATCTCCTAATGACCCTGTTTTTCAGCCCCCCCCCCCAAAAAAAAAATTTCAAAAACATAATTATTTGCTTCCCATGAAGATGTTTCTTTGTTTGTTTATTAAGGATCCCCATTAGCTAATAGAAATGCCAGCAGCTATTCTTCCTGGGGTCCCACTTTCTTAAAACCACAAATGCGATACATAAACAAACAGATAGACTTGTACATGTACACACCACAAAAAAATAAATATCAGATGTGATGTATATATGTGCAGTGACTCAGAGGAGACACTGAATCCAGACATGGGTTGTTTGACAGGGGAAGACAGTACAGCAGAGGTCACCAAAAGGGAGGCAGCGATCAGGGTCAGCACCCAGATGTTCCTCCATGGGAACCCTGACACACACATTTATTATACACCGTGTAATCAATGAAAACTTAATGAGGCGCTGAATGTTAATACATCACACCAGTTACTACTCAGCCAATGACATAATGTGCTTTCAAAGGTTGGACAAATTAGACTCACAAAGATCAAGAATTGAGTAAAAGCATCACTGGAGAAAATTAGTTATCACACACAAAAGAAGACTGATTGAAATTTTGCATTTACATGTTCACCCAGCGCATGCTTCAATGCTTCAATTTTTTTGTCTGGCCACTCCGACTTCCTCCCACAGTCCAAATACATGCTTCATGAATTCATTTGTGGAGCATAATGGTCCCTCAGGTGTGAATGTGAGTGTGTGGTTCTTTGTCTCTGTGTGGCCCTTAAACTGGCCAGAGTGTACTCTGCATTTTTTCCACAGAAACTGGAATGGAGTCCAGCAACCTAATGGTTCTGACCAGGATTAATAACATTTAGAGCATAAATAAATGAAACGTATAAAAAGTCAGAGAATTGCTTCATTTTTTAGTGAAGGTTTAGGAAACCATCCATCCATCTTTAAAACCAGCTGAATGGCTTCTGGGGTCGCAGAACTCCTGGAGCCTTTCCCAGATACTATTGGGCAAGGACGGGATACTCCCTGGACAGGTCGCCAGTCTGTCTCAGAGCCACACACTCATGTCCAGGGACAATTTAGCATGTTTTGGAACTTTGGGAGGAAACCGGAGTTCCGGAGTTCCTGGAGAACCCATGAGAAGTTTTGACAGAAAGGACCCAAACCAGGAACCATGGTGTGAGGTGAAGGTATGAACTGTTCCTTGTCAGGAAACAGACAAGTCAATTGGAGAAAAGAGATAAAGAAACAGTAGTGGCACAGGGGAAGATTAAGGAAACAGCAATGCTTGTAGAGGTGGTGACACAGACAACAGGATCCAGACCCAGAGTGTGACGGTGAAAGGAACAAAAAACAAGACTCCCAAAAAACAAAGGTGGACAAAGACAGGCTTAATTACGTTCATACCACACTTTGGGGTCACTAAAAAAGTGTCTCATTTGCTCAGTTGCACTTATTAAAAGAGCAAATGTGAAACAACATTACGAAACAAAACAAAAGTTTGGAGCAACAAACTCACTGAAACCTAAAGTAAGATCTCAGAAATAAACAGCCTCAGAGAGCTCAATGTGAGCTGTCCACTCACTGCCCAACACTGTGCTCAAGAGTGATCCCTCAGAGCTGCTCGGATTCCAGGCCAACACAAAAAGACATTGGCTGATGGACGAGTTGCCAAAGAATGCAAGAGTCCAGTAACAGAAACACTACTTGAGGGAAAACAAAAGCAAGAGCAATGTGATGAAATAAAGAAAATAATAATCCTTCCTCCTTCTGGCACCAAATGCTCCCTGAGACACCTTTCCCAACTCTGAGGAAAATAGATCTGAACATCTTGACCACGTTTGGCCTATACTTATATGTGAGACAGCTTTTCTACAAAAGCCCTCCACATGTGACTCCATTCCAACCCAGACTAAGAATCCTGATAGAACAAAACTATGACTCTGTTTTTTTTTTTTGAGTCATTAAAATGTTATATCCTTGATGTAAAAAGGATAGAAAATGAGGCTCTTAAAGGATCAAATGTTAAGATGTGTAAAAATTTTGCAAAACTGGTTTTGGCGTAAAATGCTAAACTAAAAAACAGAAGTCATCATCTTTTTTTTTAACAAATGTTCACATTTTAATTTAATATAAAGCCAGCACTGTTACTTCTTAGTAACTGATTAAACATTAATGAGCTAACAATATGCCATTATATATATATATATATATATATATATATATATATAAAAATATATATATATATA
>NC_050517.1:9391459-9393968 GCF_002922805.2 Oryzias melastigma
GGCATGGGGTTGCTAGACCCAACCCAGCTACTGCTGGATAAAGACAGGTTTCACCCAGAGCAGGTCACAAGTGTGTTGGAGGGCCACACAAGCACACACATTCACACATAGGGGGGATTTAGAATCTTCAACTAACTAATGAAGCATGTTTGGGGGTGGGAGGGTTTAGTTTTAGTCACTGCGAATGCATTGCCTGATGGTGTTACACCATTCTTTTCTAAAAATATATGGTTATAATTATAGCCCTAATTCTCTTTTTTATGTTATGCGTACAAATAAAGGACTTTTTTTAACTAAGAAATGCAATAAATATTGCTCATTGAATGTTTGTATTGATTTACCATATTTTCTGTATTATAGGGTGTAATGAAATATAAGGTGCATTGACAAAGAATGATTTTCTCTGGTACTTTTATAAGTCGCACTGAACTATAAGGTGCATTAAGCGAGACAGAGATAAGACACCCTTACCAAAATTAAGTATACTTCAAGTATATGTTTTAAAGTATACTTTAGCATAGAAAAGAACATTTCCTGAAGTGTTCCAAGAACACTAAAAAAATATATGCTGTCAGTTTACTAACAAGTATACTTAATGGAACTAAACTGGCACACTTTTAGTTTGAAAAAGTATATATAGAGACATACTTAAAGTAACCTGTCTGGTATAGTATTAGTTTACTGCCAACAAACTTTAAGTTTACACTAAACTTATAAAAGTAAACTTTAAAGCATAGCTAACGTAGCTTTCAATATTACCATTTTCACAATACCTGTAACTCCCACCTTTGTTGCAAAGCATAAAATAAAAAATAAAATAAAATAAAAAACTCTGATAGCACTAAAACTAGTATAATTGCGACTAAACTAACTATCAGCCCTGTTAGTAACATCCAAAAAAGACCATGTTTGGCAGGGCTGTATGATAGCCTTGTTAGGAGCATTAGCCACATTAGCGTACTCACAAAATTTTGCCGCCCAAAATTGAATTCCAACATTGTAACATAAAAGAAAAAAAAAGATAATATTACCATCTCTAGAAGTTAGCTATGTTAAAAGTGTTGGCCACAATAGCCTATTTACAATATCTGTAACTATCCCAACTTTGTTTGCAACACGTAAAACACACTGACTAGTACTGCTAACACAAACGTTACTGTTACTACATTAACACTAAACCTTATTAGTAATACATAAAAAACACAGTTTAACACTGCTACATCTTAGCTGAGTTGGAAACCAATCTAGCCATGATGTTGCAGTTTTATATGTTAGCTAAGTTCGCTAGGAGCTTTAGCCATGTTTGTCTATTCACAACACCTACAACTTCCAACCTTCTTTGCAACACAAAAATATCTTGTAAACATCCTAATTTTAAACTAATTTTAAAAATTCCTTTATTCAGCATTTGTGTTGACATGTGATGTGTTGTATGAACACAGAGATCAAATACATATTCAGGTCTAACCACCTGTCCGCTCACCCCTGTTTTCTCCCAGAGAGTCATTCCCAACAGCGGGTAGTCCTAAATGTTGCTTGCTCCCCATTGGTATTGAAAGTGTTCAGCCAGTCATAGTGCTCAGGCCCATTTTTTTTATATATATATTTGTCTGCCCTTCACTGTCGACATCCTGTGTCGACGTCCTGTGTCAATAGCGTGGCTTCAAACTAAATGGACTTACACTTTGATTCATCTAACTCTTTGAAGTTCCTGGATTTTTTAAAACACACCTTACCTTCCAAATGGAAAGTCACTTTCCACTGATATGCATTTTGGGTCCTCCACAGCCCACAGTTATGACACACTGTAAAATTATACTGCTGACAGAGTTTCTGACGCAGGCTGATAGTTGATCCGGGCATATTTATTAATTCATACCGCACCCTATTTGGAATACAAGAGCTTCAGTAACTGAAGCTCAGAATTGTTAATGCTGTATGCTTCAAGATGTGTATTCTAAAAAAACCACAACCATAAATTTTTTATTAATGTATTCCAACATTACAGTCCCTCACAATACGCCACTGTTCTGTCTTGAGAAGAAGCAGGTCAAGGTTTTACTGCTTCCCTCTAAAACGATCTTGCAAATGCTGACAGCACCTTCCAACTTTCACTGATAATGCACGACAGATCATATTTTTTTTAACTATATTTCACTTGGACTAAAAAATAACAGAACATATTTCTGTTATTCATTGGACACCTGATAGAATTAAATGTATGCCATTTACAAGTAAAAGTAATTAAAAAAATGTCCCAAACAATCCAGACATAACAGATTGAACCCTAAATTATCAAATTAAGTTAAAACATTTTTGCTTCAGCGCTCATTTAAGCACAGTGAAGGAAGCTATAGTTTTAATAAAACAGATAAAGCTCTGTTATCTTGATGGACGTGTATGCTATTTATTTGCACCTTTAAAAAGTAATACAAAAGGTGGCTCCATAGCTGAAGGACGCATGGCAAATCTTTATGGCTCATGGAGATTTATGAGAACAGTTAAGTTT
>NC_050517.1:9394162-9399346 GCF_002922805.2 Oryzias melastigma
TATTTGGATGTCTTCAAAGTGTTTACATTGTGTTACATTTGACCTTTTTAACCTACATCTTACAAAAAGTTGATGAATCCCTTTCAAAAAAAGTCTGAAACATGGTCTCAGAGCTGGAACCGAACCTGCAGTCTTCCGATCAGAAGTTGACCATTCTACCACAGCCGAAGACAAAGGATGGAAGTAACATTTGGTCTTTTTTACTTGTCCAACAAACTTTGACATTTTATTTTTTTTCTTTTTAAAGGACTTCTTGTAGCAAACACATCTGTAGAGTTGGAATCACTATTTTAAAAGGACTCCAACGTTTTATTTGTAATTAGTACCCTATAAAAATGAGTGAAAAACAATAATAAGACTAAATCTATAAAAAAGGAAGAGTGGGATTTAAGAAAAAAGCTTTTCTTCCTATGACCCGTGATAAGACTTCCAATTAATGCACCAAACGAGCATTCATGATGGATTAGTGACTTTGTTGAGATTCAAAGTCCCCTGGGATATCTGCATATAAATGGCATGCAACGAGCCTCATGGCTCCACTTGACATTTAAGTGCTTGTGTAGGTACGTTATGATGCGGGATAACAAAAAATATGATGCTTCACCATTTCCTGCTTGAAATTAGAGCTGGTCCCAGAAAAGAATGGAAAGAATGTAGATTGTTATGTTTTCAGCTGCCACTGAATTAAAACAAAAATCCAAAAAAAAAAAAACAAAGTCAAACAGGATGTTGCATCATGAGGCAATCCTTAACTAATAAATACCTAATCAATTCTGGAAAACAAAGACTCCACTCCGTGACTGACCATGTCTCTTTAGGTGTTTTCAGACTGGACAGATTTGGTTTCCTTAAAGTAAACTAGAGATCATTTCACTCAATAATCTGGAACAAGGGCTGCACGGTGGCGCAGTGGTTAGCGCTCTTGCCTCACAGCGAGAAGGCCCCGGTTCGAATCCCGGCTGGGACCTTTCTGTGTGGAGTTTGCATGTTCTCCCCGTGCATGCGTGGGTTTTCACCGGGGACTCCGGCTTCCTCCCACCGTTCCAAAAACATGCTTCATAGGTTAATTGGTGACTCTGAATTGCCCCTAGGTGTGTCTGTGAGAGTGGATGTGTGTGTGATTGAGGCCCTGCGACAGACTGGCGAACTGTCCAGGGTGTACCCCGCCTTCGCCCATCAGTAGCCGGGATAGGCTCCGGCACCCCGCGACCCCAAAGGGGAAGAAGCGGTCTGGAAGATGAATGAATCTGGAACAAATTTTCATTCTGAATACACAAAGGAGGACCCTATAGTCCGGCACCAGGAAGCGGTCCCATCTTTTGAGGTGGTCTCAGTTTGTTTCCAATTGGAATGAGCTCCAGTTCACCCTGAGTTTCTTTGGTCTGAATACACTCGGAGTGGAACAACTGGACCAAAACGGCATTATGGTGTGTACACAGAGTAAAGATGGGACACAGCAACTCACTGAAATTTGATCGGATGAATGAAAACAATTTTTCACGTGATACATATTGCTTCTCATGCTATTTCCCCAACAATCTACTGTACATGTCATACACAAATCAAAGTACCTTCTTAGCCATTGCCTCCTCAGGAGCCACCTTGCAGCATCCCTTTGCCAAGCCAATGTAGCAGTAAAATGTGTTGTACCTGATGTTGATACAGACGTTTAAAATTGGTCAACCAAAAATAAAAGTTTGAATAAGTAAACTAACCCGACAAGAACAGCAAAGCTCAGGATTTCCATTATTTATTCTGTTGTTGCTGTGCACTGATCTCAAAACTCCTGGCCAATGAGTAAAGAGATTGTTAATCACAAAATGTTGTTTATAAGCTTCAGTTTGAAACAGAAGTGTCCAATTTGATTGAATACAGACCAAATGAAAAGTTCAGGACTTGATCCGGACCAAGTTAAGCAGACTTAGTTTGGACCAACAGACTTTACCAAAAGTAATACACTTTTAAATCCAGACCACAGAACAGAGAAGTTGGTATCATAATCAAGATGTTAGAAGTGATCAAACCTATATTGAGTTTAAATTTCATTACACTACAGTTTTACCTTTTAACATCTCAAGGATTTATATTGTCAAACCAATGGACAAATGAATGTCACTGGCACCAGATTGGAACTCAGGTACATGTAAGAGAAGAAACAGATACAATATGACACAATGTAAAATAATATTATATTAATATTCTACTAATATTTACTAAAATGTAAGTCAATTACATTTTTTAGGGTTAAAAATATATTGCTTTAGGGTTAAATATGAATACATATTGCGTTGTCTGTGCAAAAAAAAGCTGTATCATCTGTGAAAAACTGACAACATAAGATATATTTTTTACTGGTAATTTGATTTTATTATCAAAAGAGTCTGTCAGAAATAATCACACAGAATTCATCTGTACATAAGAGCTTTTTCTGCCATTCTGGATTTAAATAGGAGCAGTACTAGCAAAGAATTGTTCATAATCTTTCATCGGTGCAGTCTCTATCGGAGGTCCTTGTCATCCACAACCAATAAAACTTAATTGGTTTTGAATGGCACTTGATATGGTCTGCTCTCTGAGGAAACAGCAAAAGTGAGAATAGAGAAAGCTGCAGGGGCCAGATTAGAAGTGGGCTGACCTGACAGTGGAAAAAAGACGATGTCTCCACAGGGGAGTCCATGGTAATCAAAGACAGATGAAGCTGCAACAATACCATACAGGAAAATGCTCATACACCCAGAAGACACCACAATCTTAAATGTAATTAGAAGAGTAAACATTTTTCAGAAAACAAGCATTATTTAGGGACTGAAACAATCATTTGTAAAAAATAACATTTTGCCTGTTTTATTTTTATTTCTTGTACAAAAATGTTTGTGAATAATAATATTTCTAGAAAGACAATCGAAAAAAGAGGAACATTTTTATGCTAATATTCAACTTCCTTTGACTTTAATGATTTGGCATTTGTCAGTATAAGGTTTGGTGGAATACAAGACTTTCTGCAGCTCATTAGCTAGTTGTCTTCCTTGTTTGGTAGCCATCATAAAGCGCCAATTAGTTTCAGGTTTTGACAGTATCAGGACAGTCAGAAAAGCCCACATTGTTCATCTTATCAGGTCCTGCTGTGTGGTGGCATTGTGGTCTGGTCAGCTCATTTTTAGTCATGTCAATTCCTGTTCCTGCTTCAATTTGCCATTATTTCGTCAACTTTTTACATGTGCATTAAAAAAAAAGGACTACTACTACTGCTTTTTCAGAATACACACATCAAGGTAGCGTACTGCAACACTGATATCTGCTGATAGAATTATAGCATTTTCGTCTTAAAGTTAGTTACAGATAATGTGATTATTGCCAGATTGTGAGTCCACTGCATTGTAGAGAATGCAGCTAATGAACTCGGCCTCGACTTCATTTGAGGTATGCAGGCTTTTATAATGTGGTAACGACTGAATTCTCTTCCCCAGCAAAGCGAGAACTCGTATTATTTTCTTGAACAGTTTACTGGGCAGTAATGAACACTGCAGCCAATTATTAAATTACTCATTCAACCAAGGTATAAGGAAAAGGGACACATAGAGGAAAAATATAGACTTTGTGATGGAGAGAAGGCTTTTTTTTTTTACATAAAAGTATTAACAACAGCATGTTATTTCACGCCTCATACTAGCTGTTGAGTGTTAAACAAAAGTTTTAACTGCAGTCACGCTATGGATCTACCTTCTTGCATTCATAGTTTCCTTGTCTTGGTCACAAGACAACTTAACTAAAGTTTTTCACTTTCTCATGATCATGAAACTCAACGTTTTCTTCCTGGACAACAGGAAGAGAGATGTGTCCTGTTGTCCTAACTTCTAGGAACAATTTAATTACATCCAAATATTTTTTACAGTTTATTTCATGTTCCCTTATCATTGTGAAAAGTGGACCAGATGTGACACATAGAAAATTGGCTCCAAAGAAATAAATTCTACTGAATCGTGATGTATGCTGCCATGTTGGAGTCAAACATTGAAAATAAGCAGGGATTGGTTCATGTTGGTCTGAGTCAACGTTTCCATGGAAACCAATCTTGCCAATCAGGAGTGAGCTTGTTGAGAGACCCAGATAATGATAATTTAATACAAAAAGTGCAAGTGACCAAATCAGCAATTCAATTATTTTGAGCACATTTGTTATGGTGGAACTTATCATGCACAGGTATGGTATCAACTCTGATTTGAGTGCATTTATACAGTGCTGTAATAGGAAACAGAAAAGTAAAAGATATCTTTTTAAGATTTCGTCTTCATTTAAAACATCTTCACAACAATTCTTGACTGGTGTCCAACTCTAGCTTTAAAGACAATAAATCCTCCCAGTTTATACTATTTCATAGGGACTGACCAGTTGTGGCTTTATCACTCTGTCCACTCATTTACAACCCGCATCACTATAGCAACACATTTTCAGCAGAAAGTTCCGTACTGACTTCTTTTATATTTATGTAACTTTAAGATAAATCCAGGACCAAAACTAGGAGCCATCAAGCGTCTGGGTTCTCTTTTCTGCTCATGAATAGTGTGGGAGTGAATTGGTAAATAAATCTGTGAAAAGAGCAGACAGAAAAAAAAAAACAAATATCCCGTTAATCTATCTAAAAATATCTCCTTTTCCTCCCTTCCACCAGAGTGCTTGACAGTGTCGGTGAGTGAATGTAGGTCAGATCTTTTCCTGTTGCTGTTGGGACACCTTTTGCTCACTATCATCCCCTCATAGTGTTGCAGCCTTTTTGTGTCTTCATCTTATTACCAGATTGGGCAGTAACCTACTTGATAGCGTGCATATGGCCGTTAGAACCTGAACACTGTTGTGTTTGGCCTGCTTTAATCTCGTCCCGTCTGTAGTTATTCCTGCCAAGATCGGCCTGACCTCCTGGTGCTAATCACTTGCTTATCCTTGAACCCTTCTGCCTGCTGCTCAGCACCGTGCAGGACCTGGATTCATTCTGCTTTTCACATTAGGCCAGTGTGTCATTGAAGAAATTCGTGTAGATTTACTGTATATATTGTTGTAAATATGAGTCCAACTAGTTACACATCATAGATTAATAGGGGAGTATACCTGTCCCGTACACACCAGGCATTTGACAGACATTTAATGTCTCCCTATGACAATTTTTTATTTAAAAAAAAGGTTCCCAGT
>NC_050517.1:9399796-9400161 GCF_002922805.2 Oryzias melastigma
TCCAACCTGCTCCACCTGTTTTTTTAACAATAAAAGTCATGGCAAGGCAAGGCAAGGCAATTAAAAATATCAATGATAAAATCATCCCCGAAAACATGAGAGACACTGTCTGGCTCATTTCACATAACAGACTCCCTGTCAGAGCCATTGTTAAGTGGAGCTGTTTTGTTAAAACAAAAATGTGTCCAATGACCTCCTGCAATGAAGATGAAACTCTGGAACATCTGTTGATAAATTGTTACAGAACCAAAGAAATAAGGGAAAAAATGTATAATGTTGGGTTTAATGTAAACATCAACTTGTCTTCTGTTATGTTCGGCCTGTTTTCTGAGAAAATCCCAGACAATAAGAGACGGTTGTTCTGG
>NC_050517.1:9400248-9405625 GCF_002922805.2 Oryzias melastigma
ACCAAGAGAGGGTTATTCTGGTTGATCATGTGTAACCAACACGCACATATGAAAGACCAGAGCAAAAGTTGTTTTAAACCAAGAAATGATTCATAGTGACTCTGTTTTTAAGAACATCATTGCAGATCTGAGGAGGCGAAAGAGAGCCTCATTACAGAAAAGAAGCTCACTCCCTTGGGAAATTTTACAAATGTGAAGTTGTATTTATTTCTTCAAATGTATTGTAATGTTTCTATTTATCTATCTGTGAATAATGTTAAAATGTATGTATTTTTTGTGTGTATTGTTGACCAAGCATGCTTTTAGCTCTATGTAACACTGAATTTTCATGTTTTGGATTTGTATTTTGAGTGTTTCAACATCTAATAAAGTTTTTTTTTTTTTTAAATAGTAAAACTGCAAACCAGACATTTAAATAAACGGAGGGACAGAAATAAAAACTGCTGTGAATGTTCAACACGAATCTGGAATTACTGTTAGAGGAACAACTCAAAACCGGGAACAAAACTGAAAAGCCAAACTAAAGCAAAAAATCCTTATAATTTATCTCCATTGTCATTTTTTAAATGTTTGGTAATTCTGTTACGATCCCTACCCCATCCCTACCAAATCAGAGACCCTGACTGATCAATGTTAACTTTTAATGCGTGTCCAACAGCTGTGTGTTTGTACGATCATAAAAACCTTTGTAGCTATTCGTGAAGGAGGAAATTTTGAACACGGAAACACAGACTTTTCATTGGAAGCGGCAGCTTCCACATGATTTAAACATAGCTTCAATACACATCGTGATACATAGTCCATAAATCTATGCATAAAAGATTCAACTAACTTTGTGGTGATATGATACATAATACAATTATTTTGCCTTAATAGATATAATCTAAATATTTCTTATTTATTTAGCTTTTAAAACTAAATAAATTTTATTTTTAACAGACGCTTTTTTTTATTTTTTACTGTAAGTTATTTTAAGCAAGAACAATAACATGTCTTTGACTCAACAGCTTCAGACATTGGGCTTTTTTAGGCTTTTTTCCTTATGGGTGAATAAAAGTGTGTCATATTAATTTATTTAGATATTTCTTTAAGTACTTTGGAAAAAAAAAATCATAAGTTTTGTGCAAACAAAACAAATCCATCACTGTGGTTCACCTTTAGCCAATTGTAATTGATCTGACTTGGTGCAAGAGAGCTTGTGTCTGGACGTCTTTTAGTTTCCAACACATGTACAGAAAAAGACAGAGTGTTGAAACAGACAGAAAGAAAATCTGGAAAAGTCTTCCAGAAACAGATTATTTCCTTCTAGATTGATTTTATACTTTTTTTAGGGGTGTAACGATTAATTGATGAATTGATTTCTATTCTTACAACCTTGTCAGATCAATCTGTCTGAGGCAGAATCATATCAACCTACACCATGAAAAAATTGTTTCATAATAAGATAAATTTACAATCGAACTTGAAAAATACCATTCAAATTGAGGTATTTATCTCTGAGTCCCACTGGTTGAATTTCTGATATCCTGGATCCATTTTTAGGTCAGTGAGTTGGATCACACTGCTCAAAATAAATCAATACTGACTATGAATTGGATCATCAATAACAAATTATCATACAATTATATAGTTCTTAAAACAAATACACCCCTAATTTTACTGACACAATCATGTTCGGATCTATGATACTCAACTGACGCTGCTGTTACTTCTAGTACTAGATCAATTTTACAATATTTCTATAATTTCCTTTATATCCCAATAAAAACGTAAATGGAAAAATATAAAAAATGTGAACCTTAGCACTGAAGTGGCAACTTTCTTTTCTGTTTACTTCAACATCTGTCATTCTTTTTTAGAATGTATTCTTTGTTTGTGCTGTCATTGTTTCTAACAGAATATTTGCATGAGAAAGCTACAGGAGGTCAATTACAGAGGAAAACTCAATTCCGAACGACTGAAAAATATTTGCATGAGTGAAATATATATATATAGAAAAATGCCCTTGCTGTGCAGCTGTAAGTGGGATGGCTCTCTGGGTTCTGGTCCTACTTTTTTCCTTTTTTTTTAAGACAAATCAATACTGAGATCAAAACCAAATCCTCTGAAAATTCACCAAAAGATGCAAAAATACCGGGAGGCTAAAAAAAAAGGGAGGGGGGGGGGGGGGTTCTGAGAGTAAAGATGCCTGCAGTGATGTCCTCGCTTCATGCTTTCCTTTTTTTTTTTAGTCATATGAATTAGGAATGACCCATCGTGTGTCCTCACCTTGAAAAGGCCATGCCATGTGAGCTGTAGGAAATAGCTTTTGGTGAATGACATGAAATCCCTCTCACTCTCTGCCCTGGAAGAGCGCTGGCTTGATCCCCTCTTGTTACCCAGCAGAGAGCAGAGAGTGACTCCCCGACAACATTGAGACTGGGGTTGCTTGTGCTTATTATCCGTTGGCACAGAAACATCTCACGTCTTGTTTGCTGCATAGGCCGACCTCCGTTCCATCACTTAACCACCGCTGATAAGATGGAGGAGACTGGACCTGACTTATTCATGTTTAACCACTGGAAGGTTTATGCACGGCATGTCAGAGTTCCTGAATCGATCACGTTGACAACACTCTTTTTTTTGGGGCTCAATTCGACCAATGTTGGCAAAGGTTACATTTGGCATACGCTTGCATATTTGATGCAACAGAATATTTGCCTATGAGGAACCTTTTATTATTATTCCGCCTTTTATTATGTCTGGGACTCAGTAATGTGCGGCACAACCCTGCTTACTCTTGAGAATATCATTACACATGGAATATCACTTTCTGTTGGGCTGCAGGGTTCCATCTGGACTAAAGGTCAGTGGTGTTGGGTTTGCTGGGGCTATTAGACAAAATCAATCTTTGCTTCTTTTATGAGGATTGCCTCCAGGAGCCTAATGCAGAACAAACCCACATATTCAGGATAATGCAAACGAAAAGGAGGCTAAAATGTGCATCTATTCTACCAAAGAAAACCTTCATGTTTTTGGTTGAAAGTACATATTGTGTTTTAGCCAGTGCAAGCATTAAATGTTTATCAAACCTTTTTGGGTGAATGTTTTAGTAAATGAATGTAAAATCAAAAAGACAAACTGGGAACAGAAACATGGGTCGTGTAGAATAAAAAATAAGGAAAAAGAAATCTTGTAATTGCTGCCATTGAAAGCGATTGTAGAAAAGTGTATTAAATAGTGATGAGCAAATGATACAGATGCTTTATAGCTGTTCCTGAAGTGGAGCGATCTGAGGCAGTGTCCTATGAACAATGACGTCTTAAGCTTCAAGCATGATCATTGTTTCACTTCACTTTTCATCACTTAACCCTTTAGTACCATTAATGTCGCCGGCTACACATACGTAGTACATGCTCTTTGATGTTCCATAAATCAACATAAATCAACTGATTCTGATGCAGGCGAAAGCAGATTTTCATATGCAACAGGAGTGTTCCGGCTTTTTTCCACGACAGAATCACCTGATATATGTTGATTGCATAATGCGTAATCGTTTCGTTACATCTATTACACAAATTTCTCCACTCAGAACTCAGCAGGAGGAAGTTGGTTTGATAAACCAGGCCCTGGCTGCCGATTTCCTCTGCTGTAGCTCTCGTGGGTCTAGATTAATATTGATGAACATTAAAATTATATCATCGTTATTATCCAAATCAGCTCTGGGGTTCTGTTCTCAATTCTCATTCACTTCACCTCTCCTCTATTCGTTACTACTTATTATGTTTAGTTATCTGTGCTTCTGTTTGGTGCAGTGTGATTCACATGTTGTTTCTCTCTCCCACTCCCCTCTGGAGGAGAGATTTCAGATTCCAGGTGGATCGCTCCTGTTGCCTGTGGACCACGCCTCTGGCTCTTCGTGGCTGTGGACCTCGCCCCCACCTGTCCCCCAGTCCTATCCGGCTGAACTCTATTCAAAAACGTAGTTGTAGAGTTAGATAAGCTAATTCTTATTTAACAGTCCTGGTACATCACCTGTCCATCCTGGGAGAGGATTCCTCCTTCATGTGGGCATTCCTAAAGTTTTTTCTTTTTACCCTAAATCAGTTTTTCCTTACCGGGAAAGAGGGTTTAAGGACAGGGATAACCCGATTTATTTAGTTTGTTTAGTTAAGCAACCAACTATTGTTTATATTTTATGATCGACCTTCTGCTTCTGTACAGTTACAGGCATGAAGCCCATTGAGGCCATTTTTTTTATTTTTATATTGGGCTATATAAATAAAATTGAATTGAATGAATCATTTCACTACCATAAAATGTTGTTTATCAGTGCAAGTCTGCTTTTCTCCACTTCAAAATCCGCTGGAATAATTTGTATGAACGGTTTGAGAGTTACAGTACTTGAAAGAATGTCAACATTGGAGCCAAAGTTCAGGCATAAAAATGTTTTGAGGGTGTTCATTGGCTCATTGTTTGTCAGTGTATGTCATTGGACCATGGCGTTTCAATGCATTCTGAGCAGATATGACAGTTTTGAGTGGTTATAAAATCCATCATTGTGCATCAAAATGGGGTTGTGAAGAGATAGAGATTTTGGAACTGAGGCTTTGCCTGAATTCCTTTACTACTCACTTCATAGTGCACAACATAGTCTGTTCACTCTTTGTCATGCTGTCCAAATCCACAATTCCAAAATCAAGTGCCCTAGAACTTTCCCAGAAGTCTTTTTGCGAAAAACCAGTGTGCACCGATGCTCAATAGACTAGCAAATATAGACCATAATACATTGCGTTCAAACAAGTTTTACAAAAAGAAATGTTTTTAAATGTAATTTTTAAAATAAACTATTCACATTTTCATCATCAGAACACAGCGGAGTCACAAATAGATGTGAAATGTTCGCATTTATTCGATTTTCACTTTGTAAAATCGGTGACGTCATATCCGCTGTTAAGAAAAATGAAAGAAAAGTAGTGAGGATGATGTCAAAATGGCTTTTAAAATCCAGGGCACTAGTCCCACACTAGTTTTGTAATAGTTATTGATTAGGGTGGGAATTCGGACACAGCCTACAATTCCAAAATCGAGTGCCACGGAAATTTCCCAGAAGGCTTTGCAAAGAACCAGTATGCATCCATGCTCACTACATTGGTGAATATAGGGCAGGGGTCCCCAAGCCACATAACTGTTTTCTTCTCTGATGGGGGGGTGAGGTCAGTCTGCAGGCAAACAGAAAACAATTACAGGGTGTCTAAACATAAACATTTATGGATATCCAGAAATTTTAACATTTTAAATAATACATTTCTCTAATCTTCACAGAAAAAATAATACTAAAATATTTAAAAAATTAAAACAATAAATAAGTCTATCCTCTCCCATCACAGTTCAGACT
>NC_050517.1:9406636-9414090 GCF_002922805.2 Oryzias melastigma
GTGACCAATAGAGCGCCGCGAAGCGGCGCGCGCTCCCTTTCGCGTCGCTGCGCGGCGCTATCGCGTCCGGTGTGACTCCGGCGTAACAGTTGTCTTAACAGTAGCAAACAAATGAGACAGTAGAGTGTTGATATAACGTGTGTCGTTCTGGAAGTTTTGTTGGGATTTCTAATACACAACAGAAATTTCTCAACATGTCTGTAATTGATGTTTGATATACAATATTATCCACAATGAGGCAGACTTCCTTTTTTTTGTCAAAAAAAAACAAAGCGACAATTTGGAGCTAGACATCCATTCTGGTTGTGCGTACTGATGGCAAAGCGATTTTGAGAAGTACAACACTCATAGGAATGTTATTCTAAATACGCTAACATGTAGCAGTTTTAGAAAGTTTTTTTATTTATTTTTTTTTGTGTTATATGGTTGGGAGTTAGTATGGTAACAGCACTTTATGTTGTAGCAGAATTAGTTTTTTTTTTTTTTTATGTGTTGCCAATAAGGTGAGAGGTTTTGTGGCTAATGTTTGACAAGTAAATAAGCTAATGTGGCTAAAGTGTAACAAGTAAATAAGTTAATGTGGCTAACATGTAATGTGACCACAGTAAATAAAGTCTGACTGACTGATGGACTTAGCTCTGACTGTTTTGTCTCACTTAACGCGCCTTATAGTTCAATGAGATTTATGTGACATAATTTCAAAAACAGACCATTAATGATGTGCCTTATAATCCAGTGCACCAAGACAAGGTCTGGAAGTACCTATTCCACCCCAACCCAAACCAAACTAAGATAGATAAGGTCGATTTTCATTGCATATCAATAAGTTAAGAAAAAAAATCTGAATTTGTAAATCCAGAGGAAAATCTGACTGTAAAGCAGACAAATAATCGACAAATCTAGATCTAGCTGGAACCTTCTGAAGCAGACTCACTTATCATTGAAAAAAAAAGTATAGTTTTAAACTTTTTGCAAACAACAAATATGAAATCCTTACTGATTTGAATTGACAAAATGATTAAAACTCTGCGTAATTTGTGTGATCTATATAGTTAAAGCTTTTGCTTCAAAATGACCCTCAGGATAAACCCCTTTAACCACTCCTTTACCATGTCAAACCTGATGCACTGCCGTAATGTCATCTTTGAATATGCCTGTTATGAGAGAAGGAAAAAAAATCAATTAATGGAAGAGGCAGTCATTTTAGCTTCTATTTTTGGCACGTGAATCTCAGTCGATAGATCTACTACTGGACAGTTGATAAGAGCAGATCATATTGGTACTCTTTAAGGCTCAAATAGACATGATGATGATTATCTTCAGTCTTCTCATACCATTCTGGAATACAGTTAGCTGCACAGCTCAGTCTTCACGAGGTTTCTCCATTGCTCTGGAACCCAAACTTTCATAAATGTTGCATTTAGTTCCAGAACCTTCCCCACACTACCCATATAAAGACACTATATACAATAGTGGTAACCTGAAAAGTAAAGTTTTCCTCCAGTGTCTAAATGCTTCTAACTGCATTTGTCTTGCCATTAATTTTGAACAAGTTGATCTTGTCATTATGATTGAAAAAGGGTATACAAAAACTTTTGACAGTAAAAAGCTTCAACCTGCCACTAACTGAGTGGAAAAAGGGTTTTGTGTTAGGATTCATTATCTTTAAAAAATGATCGCAGAAATCATAATTTTTTCCAGGATATGTAATCTTATGAGCACAGCTGTATCACCATTGCTACATAAAGATTAGTGTTTTAATTGCTTCTTCTTGTGGAAGCTGGTCAGTTCAGCCCAACCCTAGCTGTGGAATACCATACAGTCAACAGACACTTTTTTTCAAAGAAATGTCATAGATAGAAAAAAGAAAAACGTATTTTATTATAGGACTACTTTTTGAATGTTTAGATATTTTAATTTTTGGCAAGATATCAAAGATAGAAGTCATTTAATAGGATTTGTTTGTTTTTGCATTTAGATTTTTGATATTCAATCCAGTACTTATTATCTGTGCAAATAAGACAAAAATAGAAAATGAAGACAAAGTTGGTCTAATTGTGTGTCACGAGTAAATCAAAAAAGTTGACAAATCTGTAAAGACTCAAAGCCTGAAATTTGTTTTGCAGCATCAATCTGTCTTTTGTTGTTGTTTTGTTTTTGTTTTTTTGTTTTTTTAGCTGCTGCTTCTTTTGGTTGTTGCGTCGTTCATTTTCCAAAAAAAGCCAGTCTCTTATGCTTGACAAAAATAGTTAAAAAAAGTAGGTGCATTTTATTAATAGTTTTAATCTTAATGCATTAATTTATTTGGTTTAACAAAATATTTTAGACATGCCACTGGCTATTACTGAAAAGTAGTCAAATTCTCAGGTCAGGGTTTAGGAAATTCACATAGCTTTAAATGTGTTTAAATGTTTTTTTATTATTATTATTATTGCTTGTTAAGAAGTAATAAAAATAAACTGATCTCAAAGCCTCGAAGGTTACAATAAACATATTCATATCCTGCTTTGCAGATTTGCTTTTTCAATTTCTTCTTATTAGCAGCTGCTGATTCTAATAGTTTTTTTTTTCTAACTTTGAATCCTATTATGAGTAAAACTCCCATTTTAAAGTCTTTAAAAAAACATATTATCAGAGTCTAATCATTGTTTCAATTGCTAATTTATTGAGAATTTTTCTCACCTCCTCTTTGTTAATGTGCTCTACTATCTTGTCAATTTAACAGTTGCGGCACGGGAAGCCAATTAAACAAAGCCTTGGCTCTGCTTAATGGGGGGGATAAATGAAACGTGAAAAAAAAAAAAAACATCCATCTTTATTTACAAAGCTAAGTGAGAAAACATTGGAAAGGTGAAGCAAAAGCAAACAAGAGGATTTTTCTGTAATTGTTTTGTATTATCATATTTGAGAGAGATTAATAACATAGTTAGTATTTTTTTTTAAGTAACAGAAAATAATGATTGGTCAGTTACAAAACTGGGAAATTCATGTAAAAAATCCAAAAATAACAGATAGGAAAACCAGTTAAATTAAAACAATAAATTAAGATTCATGAGGCAGAAAATATTCAATAAACTGTTTGATCCAACTATAATTGAGCAATGATTTCTGGGGGTTTTTCTATGACAAATTTAGTCTTGTAATCCCTGTGCTATTCTTGGCATATTTACATTAAAAGTGGGGTCATCCGGACCCCACAAGACAGCGCACTGAACTTTTTTTTTTAAATCTTCACTGGTGTCAGTGGTAGACATAAAATCCTGTCCACCTTTGTCATGGAAGGGATCATTCATCAAAATAGGGGTGGGGTCATCTGGACCCCAAGAGATAGCATGGGGGTTAAACACAAAAATGAGCAACTGATCTTTGATTCCTCAACAAATGTTCAAATTAGTCCTAAAATTGCATTTTCAGTTTTCCTCCAACATTTTAAATTGTACTACACAATTGATGGAATTTAAAAGACTTTTGTAAACACAATAGATGTTCATCAATTAGTTGTTCGTGTTTTAACAAGGGCCAATCAACCGTCGCTGATAAAAAGCATTGACTGTATAAGAGAATTGGACTGAGTGACCCGTACCTCCTCGAATTCCAAACAGGAAGTACTGGCTGGCTCCAAGAAGCCAAACTGCCAAAGACTTTTTATGAAGAAATAGACAGCTATTAGTTATTCTATTTGTCTAAATAACCATTCTTGCTCTTTTCTTTTTCTTTTTTTTTTACATTTTTCATAGTCCTTTTTTTTCATTATGTTTTTTTCTTTGGTGCAAGCTTTTTTTAATTTACAAACTGGCCTATCAGACGACTCAATAAAAGTAGGTGGTCTCACATAAAACGTTGGTTGACAGATTCCCCTTTTTCAAGTAGTAGGTCGCCATAGAAGCGTTAAGACCAACTTGCTCAAGCTTACTGATGACTAGGAGTGTAACAGTTAATCAATTTAATATTTTACTGAAATATTATCTGTGTTCACTTTACAGATTTTTTGGTCTGTTCTATAGTGCAGATCATACAGTAGAACATAAAGTCTTTAAAGGCCCAATCCAATGAAAATTGTCTTTTTTGTGTTTTTAACATGTTATTGTAGCCTTTTTCTCTTAATAGGAGATCTATTTGAAATAATGTATGATTGAAACTCTTTTTCTGAGTATTTCTTAATACAAATCACAAGTAGATGAAAACTGGATGCTTGAAACGTGCTCAGAATAATGATGCAGCTACTGAAATGGGGGTGCCAAAGTCCCATTTTGCTGCTTCAATTCTGAAGCATCCACACACAGACAAAAAGATCTATTAGCGCCTTAATTTTCCTCGTCTGAGCTGGTATCTGGCTAAAAGCTGTACGGCTGGATAACTCCAATATTGTCCACCGTTGTTTTGCTACACTACCATTAGCTTGGGGTTGTGTGCAGCTAGAGTGAAAGAATGTAAAACAAAGGCATGCTGGGATATCAGCGTTGTTCTGTGCCAACAGTTCCAGCCACAACTCAGAAATAAATCTCCTGTCGTTCTGCAGAAAATATGTCTTAAAAACAATACAGATTTTTTTTAATATTTTGGCTAAAAACAGCCCTATCTTAACTAAAAGACCAGTGGAAATGATTTTACAATAAATAAAAATTATACTTGTTGTGGGAATTTGATAACAATACAGTGAAAACACTTTTTTTGTTCCAGCCCTTTAATTTAAAATACAAATGAAACTGCCAAATATTGTGCAGTAACTGGAGCCTCTGGGTTTCTACACTTTCACACACATCACTTCATTTGGTCTAAATGCCCAGGTCATGTTAGAGCGGCAGTTTTTAAAGGACGGTCTAACTCAAAACAAGTTGACCTGCTCAAAATGCCAATCAAAAAGTGGAGGGCAGTTCCACTTGTTTGTGCTTGTTGTGTGATGTAGTCTCAGAAAACAGGAAGGCTGCTTTAGCCAGCTCTGAATTACAGATTGTGTAATGCCACCATCTAGCCCAGAGGGTTTGACTTATCTACCTATACTTCTTTTTTTTCCACTTATTCACAGACTTTAAAATTCATTTTTGGACATTCCTAGTTTGATGTCAAAAACATTCAACATGAACTATTTTGCCAAATACTGAACGTAAATTAGGAAGCTATATTGAACATAAAGCCATCTAATAACAATTGTGCATACCTTCATTTCCAAATCAACCCTTTAAAGCCTGGATTTATTTCTAGTTGCAAAATAAAAAAAATAAAAAAACAAACAAACAAAAAAAAAACACTTGTGTTTTTGCTTTTAAGTACTTGTTACAGTCTGGTAATTTTGGAGCCGAGTGGTTTGTTGCATATTTGCGAAAACAGGCGTTAAGGGGTTAACTACATTATTTTTATATTTTTTTCCCATCAACTGTGAAGGATGATAACTGCTGATTTTGACAATAAAAGTGAAATGGAGAAAGAAAAGATTTTATCTCTGAATGTTACCTGTTAAATACCACATTTTAAAATGCAAAAATCATCTCTCAAAATAAACAACAACTAAAGGTTTTCAATATAAAAAGTATTTAATTGACCCCTGAAGGTAATCAATACATAATTATTTCTCCTGCTTACTTACAGGCTGCCGTGTAGTCAGTCGGGACTCAGAAAGGGAAAAGTCGAACAGGAACAGGTCAGCTATCTTAATTAGTTTAATCCGCCTTGTTACCTGACCCCAGGAAAATCAAAAAATGCAAGGCAGACATAGTTTTGAAACCTGGAGAAAAAAAAGATCAAGCTGTTATATTGTAAGTGCTGTTAACAAACATATACAACCAGTATTAAGTTCAGTTTCTTGTTCATCCTTGCAGCTGTTAAAACATATTTCATCAACTTTTTAACTGTTGTCTGTTGTTTTTCTGACTCTAATATTCTTGAACGCTGAGTATTGGTTCTGTAGATTTCAAACCCAGAAAAAATACTTAAAATATTGTTTTGGTGTTTAACTTTAGTGGACCAAATGTCTGGACACTGAGGCTATGAAGTTTTCATGTGTTAATCATGTATCATTTCTCTGTGAAGTAAATGAGATATGGTTAGAGTTACAGTAGATTTAATTGTCTAAATGTGATAGCTGCATGGACAATCTTACAGCCCCAATGGGCCTCAGTCAACGGGAAGACCAAAAAGGGGACCGTAACATATGAAACTGGACACCAGGAAGATGAGGAACACAGCTTTATCAAAGAAAAAAACGGTGTCCATTGAAGAAAGAAAAACAATGAAATGATTAGTTGTGGTGGTTCAAAACAGAAAAATCAAACAAAGGGGTTGGAACCTTGGCCAAACTTAAAATAAGTCAGAGAGACTACTGACCCAGCCACATGGACCGTCGGATTCAGCAGCTCCCTGTTAAGGCTGCCTAACAAAAATCTAACTATTCAAACGACACAAAGCAAGCTCGCAAATAAAGACCGCTAAGGTCCGACCCTAAACTAAAACACCAAAACCCACATTCACACCGAACGCGATTCGGGTGGCATTGAATGTTGAATGAATAGCCCAGACGTGCTCTGAGGCAAATTGAAGCCCCGCGGCGCAAAGGTCCGCCAGCACTTCGATTTGAGCGGCAAGGCGCAAATCAGGCGACAGGCGCAAAATGTAAATACCTGAAGTTTGATATGTTGCTGCGTCGTTTCAGCCAATCAGGAATTCAGCTTTAGGCACAGGACTTTTCCGGTGACTATATCAGCGGCTAGAATACTAATCTACTACAAGTGTTTTTGTCCTGTTGCAGTACGTGGTTCTCTGGTTGCAGCCGGGCAGCCTTCCAGACCAGCGGGGCTCGCCCGCTCCACACGCTGGGAGGTAGAGAGCCACTGCGGGAACGCTGACCCCGGAGCGCAGGGCGGGAACCGGGCATCGTGGGGCAGAAACTGCAGACCAGGGACCGCGGAGCGCATTCGGGAACCGGGGCGAGCAGTGCGAGAACTCCGTAGCTGAGGCAGTGGAGCGCAGAGCTAGGAGCGGGTACCGGGAAACGCAGGGCCGAGAGCGAAGTACCGAAAATGGCACAGACTACGAACTGAAACAAAAAAAAATGCTTTGGCACCGGAACCGCATAAAACCCAATCGGTGCCCAACAGATCAGTGACTTTCTCTCCCGCGCTGAAGTTCAGTCGCTCCATAAGCCGAGATGCTGCGGGGGTTGCCAGTTTGGATCTCATCGAATTATTTAAAAAAAAAAGGAAAAATGTCTCCTAATTTTACCCCTCCTAATGTGAAACTAAGGCAGAGCTTTTCAACATTTTTTGAGTCAAGGTACCGTTTTTCCGTCACAAAAATCCTGAGGGACACCAGGAAACAAAAAAAATGTAAAAAATAAATAATTTAAAAAAAGAGAACCTCTGTAGTCTATATTGATGAACAGCCCTGCCTTGACATCGAGTGCATATTTTTGTAATAGTTGTAGGGGGAAAAAAAGCTGGATTTGGAGCTGTTTTTTTTTT
>NC_050517.1:9415126-9421271 GCF_002922805.2 Oryzias melastigma
GGGAGTGAACATAATGAGTGTTGCCACAAATTGTTTGTGCAGCATCTGTGTTCTAACTCCGAATCCTCTTCTGCCAGCTCGCCAAAGGTGTCACAAAAAGATGGCCTCCCTCCAGGCAAGTTGAGGTTGACAAGGTTCAGAGGTGACCCTGAAAATGGTTACTGCTACTTGTCACAAATGCTTTATTTGAGCCGAGTGGAGCTGTTTTAATAGTAAGTTTAATAGCTATTTACTGTTGTTTTCTGAGTGAGTTGCGGTATCATCCACATCCCCATCAATAATATTGGGATCCATGATACTGTTTTGTTTTTTTCTAATCCATAGGTTTTACTCACCTGCATAGTGAGTTCCCCGCTGGCTTTGAAGGGGAAAAGATGTCTCCAATGTCTTCATATTCTGTAACAAGTGCGGTGAGAGACGAGATTAAAGCACTTGATCTGTCACCACTCAAAGAGCAGGAACATTTTGAAGTCGGGAGTCTACTTTACAAGTACAGCAGTGTAATTTCAGCCCGTGAGAGGGACAGCCTTTACCTCATTTCACATGACATTTCTTTAGTGAACAAGGCACCAGTACATTACAGATGTTGGCTGTTCCACCATTCCAGTATGAAGGAACTCATATTCATCAGCTTCTTGACGCACAGGTCATTTGCTAGTTGTAGCCTCTTTGCCTCTCCAATTGTGCTGGTGAAGAAGAAGGATGAGGGCCTGGGGTTATATGTTTCAGTGCTCATAAGCCGTGCTGAGCCAACTGCAGAGAAAGGGTCTCAAGGTGAAGTTTGCAGATTTGATTACTATTGGCTGGTTTATTATTATTATTATCTGATTATTTTACTGATCAGAGATAAACTTTTCAAGTAATTTTATATTAAGAGATGTTGGGTCCACTTATTCCAGTATAATAGATGTGGTGTCAAATGGAAAAGACTTACCGGAAAAAGATTTGTGGGCTTTGTTTTTCCCTAAAAGTGCAAGCTGCTCATTCCCCCATTGCTAAGCAGAATAGAGTAAAGTCAAAGAATCTCCTGAGAATTAGCCTGTCAGGTGCATGGTGTCAAGAGTCAGCACCCTGTCTCCCCCTCTGGTCACTGGCAGTAACAGTCTTCAGAGTACCGAATATACTTAATCTTGCAGCAACTCCAGCCCACAGTTCCTGGATGCTGCTCAGCTGTCTCTCAATTTGCCAATCACCCACAGGACACTTAGGCAGTGCTCAAAGCCTCACTCACTGTGAAGTATTGTTTGTGACACTCACCCTACACACTGAGAATTTTATCCTGGCCTGATCTCCTGTTTACCTGATCCTGTTTCGTCTTTGATTCTGCTTGTTTGCCGCCTGCCCCGACCCTTGCTTGGATCCTGACCACTCTGGTTGCTCTCTGATGCTCCCATGCTTGTTGCTGACTTCAGCCTGCCTGACCCTGTTTTAGATTTTTGGACTTTGGTCCATCACGCACCAGGGTGGTTTGCAGCTGAGTGTGAAGCGGCTGGGATGAGGGTCAGCACTGCTAAGTCTGAGGTCATGGTTCTCGACTGGAGAAAGGTAGCTTGCCCTCTCTCGGAGGGTGAAGTGCTCCTGCCTCAAGTTTAGTGCTCCTGCCTTGGCTGAAGGAGTTTAAATATCTTGGGGTCTTGTTCATGAGTGAGGGAAGATTGGAGCGTGAGATCGACAGGCGGGTTGGAGTGGTGTCCACCGTTATGCGGTCGTTGCTCCGGTCCATTGTGGTGAAAAGAGAGCTGAGCCAGAACGGAAGGCTCTCAATTTACCAGTTGATCTTTGTTCCAGTACTCACCTATGGTCATGAGCTCTAGGTCATGACTGAAAGAACAAGATCCTGACAACAAGCGGCAAAAATGAGCCTCCTCTGGAGGGTGGCTGGGCACTCCCTTAGAGATAGGGTGAGAAGATCGGTCACAGAGAAAGCTCGGAGTAGAGCCGCTTCTCTTCCTCATTGAGAGGAGCCAGTTGAGGTGACTCAGGCATCTGGTCCGGATGCCTGTGGACACCTCCCTGGAGATGTGTTCTGAGCAGGTCCCACTGGGCGGAGGCCCCAGGGAAGACCCAGGACACGTTGGAGAGATTACATCTCTCGACTGGCCTGAGAACGCCTCGGGGTCCCCTCCGGAGGAGCTGGAGGAAGTGACCGGGGAGAGGGAAGATCTTTGCTGAGACTGGTGTCTCCACAACCCTGTCCCGGATGAGCGGAAGAACTTGGAACCACCCGTCTGCCTGTTCTGTGACACGTGGAGAGACCAACAGGTCCTTAAATAGATTGGTCTGTGATTTTGTTTTGGTATGTGCCAGTGTCTTCCGGTCTCCGTTTTTGATGTGAATGCCAGCCATAAGGGACATGGTGCTGTTCTCTCCCAAGAACAAGTAGGGACAGTATGCTAGTCTTTGGATTATGGCTACTGAACATGATAGGAACAATGACAGCACCACCAAATTGTAGTTTTTGCCCCTAAAAGGCCAATGGTTTAGGGATTCAGACAGACTGGATCAGATTACTTCCTAGTACATACATTTGTTGAACAATCTGCTTGATCACCTCTCTGGGCAAGTTATTCGAATAAAACAGGTCATCATCTTTTAAACTATTGTATCTCTTTACCCAGTGCACTGCAGCAAGTACTTGGGACTGAGCAGACTCAGGCCACTTATTTAATTTTCTCTCCCGTGCCCTTTCATTCACAAAATTATCTGTGTAAATTCGCTGACCACATAATCCTAAAATTTGTTATGTTGTGGACCAGAAGGACAAGCCCAGGAACAGTAGGACATTGTCAAATTGCTAAGGACGTCCTCATTTTTCTTCACTACCAAAACAGAATTGTAAAGGTATGGTTTCCTGTATGGACAGTTAGTCTAGATATTGGGTACCACAATATCAGCAGGGCGAATATGGACATTAGGGCATAGAGTGGACATAAAAGCTGATCCACCAAGATTGCTACTCTTGGTACATGCATCATAGAATCATGAAATTGTTGTGCATACAATGGAATGTTACGTTCACATCAGGATCAGAAACGTGCATTCAACTGACCACTTTGAATGAAAAGTCTATCTAAATGCGTATGTTCAAAACTTTCATCTTTACGCCTCATTATGTTTACATTAAGTTTTTAAGTTCGTTTTTGGGCTTCATGTACAAAACACATGGCAATCATTAAAAACTTGAACCAGTTGAACTTTAACCAGTCAGATTTGGTAGTGACCTATGGGTGGCGTCCTTTGTAAAACACGGAAGTGCCAGCAGTTTAATCGTCACACTTTGTGCCTGTCCAAAATTATATGACACTTAGGCCAAATCTGAATTGCTTCCTTACCACTCTGACTACTCCCCATTGCTCCAAGTGTAAGGGCATTTGAAGCTGTAGGGGTATCCAAGTGTTTTCTTAAGGAGGAGCCCTCGTGACAAGGGTTGTGGATGATTGCTTAGGTGGCGATCCGATTCAATTCATGAATCAAGCTCAACGATTCACGAATCGAACCACGATTCTTAATTTTTAATATAATGTTTATTGCTACTGCGACGGACTGGCGACCTGTCCGGGGTAAACCCCGCCTTCGCCCATCAGTAGCAGGTATAGGCTCTGGCACCCCAGCGACCCCAAAAGGGAAGAAGCGACCAGGACAATGAATGAATGAATGAATGTTTATTGCTATGTGTATGTCTATTTACTGGATGGATGAAAATTGAAATTATTTGTATGAAATCACCATAATTTATACCTTTATTTAAAACAGGAGATCCGAATCAACAAAACTGATTAATAAACAAAGATTCAGATAGAAAGAAATTTTGTCTGTCAATTTAAATTTTTGTCTTTTTTTTTCCGTCAACCTTCTGATCAAGTTCAGTAGTAACATAAACAACATAGAAAAAATAAAATTCACTGCTGTTGTGGATTATTTAACAGCATAACCTGAAAATGTTCTATACAGTTTACCATCCCCCAAATTCTTCAACATTTTACGTTCTAAGCATTACATATTGGTGCAGAGTCCATATGAAAAAGTAATTTTTCTGAGGCAGAATCAGCTGATTCACGCTGATAACATCTGCCTTTCAGCAGCGCAAGGCTGCGTTTTTCTGCTTCAGAATAAGCTGGAGTTTTGTTAATTGCGTCAAATGTTAAAGAGTTACCATAACCAAAAGAAAGTAAACAAGTGGTACTAAAGCTCAGATGTTAAGGCCTATTCATTTTTCAGAAGTGAGGTCTGTGAGCGAAACTTCAGTCTCAGTTTTTGAATGGAAAAAAGCTCTCGCTGGTTTTACTTTGAAAACCAGAAGCTTCACCGTCACGAAGACATGTTCACTTCTGATGGCAGTACCGTGGCTCTTTCGGCTTTGTTTTAGTTCGTAAACTTAAAATACCATATTAATCTGCATTTCAGAGCAAAAATACATCGTGCCCAGATAATATTTTGATAATATTTCTACCATATTTATAAAGATCGCGAATCAGCGATCTTGGACGTGGTGAATATCCGTACTCAAATTTTTGTGAGCAGATTGCGAGTACCCGAGTACCCGGATACTCGTTACAGCCCTGATAGTGACTTAGAGCTGGCTATCCCTCTGTTGGGTGATCTGCATATGTAGAGAACCAGTGACTATTGATGACATCATCAAGTGGCAGTAATGTCAGACTGTAAAGATACTATTTTTTTCCATATTTCCTCATTTGGAGGGATAAATGTAGGGAATGGAAGAAGTCATAGTGGTAGGGAAGCTATTTGGATGCAACCCAAGTCTTTCAAATTTCGAACAGAGCTGTGAAAGATAAAGCCTGTAGCAAGATTTATGATATTTGAACTACTGCAACATTTTGAATGCGAGGTGTGTTTAGCCAATAAGGAGCTTCAATGGCAGGTTAGTTGGAAAACATGAAGGAGCTGAAGCTTGGAGAGCTGCTTCATTCGTAAACTTTATCATATCTATGACATAGAACACAGGTAATGTGGTAACAGCAAATACAATATGTTCTCACCATGACCTTATTCATACCTTGTGAAGAGCCTGGCAATGTTATTTGGCACCAATTCTGGATTGGGTTTTTCTTTTTTTACAAATCTCTCCAGAATTGTGGTTATCTGTGCAGCTGGCTTAACTTTAGCTATCATACTTTTTCCTTCAACTCCTTTTTCTGTTATGTTTGGACACACCATTCTATGAGAACCAGCTTGTTTAGCAATGACCTTGATGGCTTGACCTCCCTGTGAAACGTATCAATGACTGTCTTCAGGGCATCTGTCAAGTCAGCAGTTCCTCCATGATTGCATAGCCTATTGACCCAGTCTGAGAGACCATTAAAAGCTTTAAAAAACCTTTGCAGGTCTTTTGACTTTAATAGCTGATTAGGGCGTGACACCAACAAAGATTTTTTATTTCACACTAATCACATTTTCTGAAACTGAATGTTCACAACCGTAAGCTGCAATCTTAAAGGTTACACGAAAACATTGGCTTTTGAAATATTTCAAACTATACACAATGAAACCATAAAAAATATGTTTCTGACCAACATAAAACTTTCATATCTTTTTTCAGATGTATCTGTACATACTATCAACCCAAACTACAACGTGCTTTGCAAGATAAAAGCCTGGTAATGGAGATGTCTGAGTGTTCCATTTGTTCAAAATCCACAAACACAATTCAGCGCACAGTCTAAAAGTCAGGTGACCTTTGGGGATTATCTTGAAATAAAAGCCTTTAAATAGAACAACATGTGATCAAAGGACCTTTTAAATAAGGACAAACATTTTTTTTATTTATTTCATGATTTACTGGTAGAGAATAAACATAAGCTGTAATCTAATATGGAGGATTGTCAGAATATCTAGCAGGAATAAAATATGAAAAAAGTTAAATTAATGGATAAACTGCAGGCTAGAGAAAGCACAATCCCTGATATTCAAAGTTAAGCCTCCTGTCTGCTTCTGTGTGAGGTGGAGCGGGTTAGCAGCTGGTGACCCAGCTCTCAGGTGAAGCATTTTCAGATGAAGATGCAAATGCATCTCAATAATTGGAAGAAAGAGAAAAAGTTCAACACATCTCGGAATGTTGTGAAACGTTTAATATTTCACCTAAATTGTTTTTTTTTTGTGTAAAATACACATTTTGTCCTAAAAA